>NC_090333.1:62070148-62376189 GCF_035084215.1 Heptranchias perlo
ATGTCCTGTCCACAAAAAGCAGGACAAATCCAATCCGGCCAATTACCGCCCCATCAGTCTACTCTCAATCATCAGCAAAGTGATGGAAGGTGTCGTCGACAGTGCTATCAAGCGGCACTTACTCACCAATAACCTGCTCACCGATGCTCAGTTTGGGTTCCGCCAGGACCACTCGGCTCCAGACCTCATTACAGCCTTGGTCCAAACATGGACAAAAGAGCTGAATTCCAGAGGTGAGGTGAGAGTGACCGTCCTTGACATCAAGGCAGCATTTGACCGAGTGTGGCACCAAGGAGCCCTAGTAAAATTGAAGTCAATGGGAATCAGGGGGAAAACTCTCCAGTGGCTGGAGTCATACCCAGCAAAAAGGAAGATGGTAGTGGTTGTTGGAGGCCAATCATCTCAGCCCCAGGGCATTGCTGCAGGAGTTCCTCAGGGCAGTGTCCTAGGCCCAACCATCTTCAGCTGCTTCATCAATGACCTTCCCTCCATCATAAGGTCAGAAATGGGGATGTTCGCTGATGACTGCACAGTGTTCAGTTCCATTCGCAACCCCTCAGATAATGAAGCAGTCCGAGCCTGCATACAGCAAGACCTGGACAACATCCAGGCTTGGGCTAATAAGTGGCAAGTAACATTCGTGCCAGATAAGTGCCAGGCAATGACCATCTCCAACAAGAGAGAGTCTAACCACCTCCCCTTGACATTCAACGGCATTACCATCACAGAATCCCCCACCATCAACATCCTGGGGGTCACCATTGACCAGAAACTTAACTGGACCAGCCATATAAATACTGTGGCTACGAGAGCAGGTCAGAGGCTGGGTATTCTGCGGCGAGTGACTCACCTCCTGACTCCCCAAAGCCTTTCCACCATCTACAAGGCACAAGTCAGGAGTGTGATGGAATACTCTCCACTTGCCTGGATGAGTACAGCTCCAACAACACTCAAGAAGCTCGACACCATCCAAGATAAAGCAGCCCGCTTGATTGGCACCCCATCCACCACCCTAAACATTCACTCCCTTCACCACCGGCGCACTGTGGCTGCAGTGTGCACCATCCACAGGATGCACTGCAGCAACTCGCCAAGGCTTCTTCGACAGCACCTCCCAAACCCGCGACCTCTACCACCTAGAAGGACAAGGGCAGCAGGCGCATGGGAACAACACCACCTGCACGTTCCCCTCCAAGTCACACACCATCCCGACTTGGAAATATATCACCGTTCCTTCATTGTCGCTGGGTCAAAATCCTGGAACTCCCTTCCTAACAGCACTGTGGGAGAACCTTCACCACACAGACTGCAACGGTTCAAGAATGCGGCTCACCACCACCTTCTCAAGGGGCAATTAGGGATGGGCAATAAATGCTGGCCTCGCCAGCGACGCCCACATCCCGTGAACGAATAAAAAAAAATTTTAAAAATGTACATTCTTCAACGTATTATTTCTGGATATGGGGCCGATGTGCTACTTAAGGTCTCACTGAGTAACATTTCTGAAGAATTCAGAGATGCACTTGAAATAGCTGGAAGGCCTGCATCAGCAAGGAAACCACAGCCTAAGATTACCCAGCTCGAGGCTGCTAAAATCTATTGTATTTTCAACAATTATATATTGAAGTGACACCCTGCCCTAGATGTGCATAGCTTCTTCTGCAACACTTCTGCACGCCTTTGTTTCTCTCGGTGCAGCTGACCTCTTGTTTCAGGACATGGATATGTCAGCCAGTGGTTAGGTTATTATAGAAGTGTGCCAGGCTGCCGCAGACTTTGAGCAGCGGGTGGGTGCACCCACCCATCAACAGGACAAACCCTTGCAGGCTCCACACAGTCCCGTCTTGTGTGTCAAATGTCTCCTGATTGTCCCCTCATTCCTTCCACTTAACCTTGGTACAACACTTCACAGATTTAGAAGGACAACTTGGAACAATGTTGCACAATATAACTGGCAGCCACAAATAAAAAAACAAAAGAATACTGAAAAGCAGCCACAGCACGTCCATCAGAATGCCGGAAAGAGAAAAGACAGGTGAATGTTTCAGATAGAGACAGGAACGCAATGGAAAGTAGTATCTGGGCAGCTGCCTGGCAGGACATGCTGGACAGCCGCCCACTGTTGCTGCCAGGAGGACCGATCCTCTATTATGAGGACCAGGCCTCATTTGCATCAGGCCACTGAGGTGCTGCCAGAAACCAAGCATCCTGGGGCAGCCTCTCCTCTCAGGGCTACTGCTCTAGGTTCCTAGGGAGGGGGAATGGGGGACGATTCGTAGGGGAGGGGAAAGCCTGTGTGGCAGCAGCATAGGCTGGGCTTTTGAGGGCTGGAGGAGCACTCCTGCAACGCCCGGCCTCATAAAAATGAAGAGGTACTCATCTTTTGGGTGCTTCGGCTGCACTGCCACCTGTTGCTGGTCAGAGTTTGCATGGCGCACGGTGTACAGTGCACACTCCATGCCACACAAGAACATAAGAAATAGGAGCAGGCGTAGGCCAGTAGGCTACGGCCAGTTCAGGCCAAGAATGGTAATCGGGGTCCTATTGACATCATAGGACCCCGATTTCCATTTTAAATGGGCCTATTACCTGACTACAAGGACCACTCCGGCCATTCAGTGGTAGGCCCCGATGAACAGTGCTGCAGCCACAGTGGTGGTGGCACCAGGCGATCGGTCACTGCCCCCCATTTTTGAAGGAGTGAAAATTCAGCCCGATGAGTTAAGCTTAATGCTATGGGGGTTCAGGATACATTCTGGGCTTGGGCAAGAAATTGGCTGATGGGTAAAAAACAATAGGTACTTGTTACAGGACTTAAGTTAGGGTGGGAGGTTGAAGTACTGAGTGGGTTGTCCCAGGCATTGTTATTAGGTCCACTACTCTTTCTAATTTTGATCAATGACTTGGATTCAGAAACCCAAATCAAATTGGTCAAATTCGCAGATAATATCCAACTAGGAGAGGCAATGGCATTGGAAGAGGCAGTTCAGAAATTACAGGTTGAGCTGCTCAAAATATGCAAGTGGGCTAAACAATTTTCAGATGAAATTTAATGCAGGCAAATGTAAAGTACAGCACATGGAAGGAAAAATGGACAACACACACCTAGAATGGTGGTGACATCAAGGCAGCATTTGACCGAGTGTGGCACCAAGGAGCCCTAGTAAAATTGAAGTCAATGGGAATTAGGGGGAAAACTCTCCAGTGGCTGGAGTCATACCTAGCACAAAGGAAGATGGTAGTGGTTGTTGGAGGCCAATCATCTCAGACACAGGACATTGCTGCAGGAGTTCCTCAGGGCAGTGTCCTAGGCCCAACCATCTTCAGCTGCTTCATCAATGACCTTCCCTCCATCATAAGGTCAGAAATGGAGATGTTCGCTGATGATTGCACTGTGTTCAGTTCCATTCGCAACCCCCTCAGATAATGAAGCAGTCTGAGCCCGCATGCAGCAAGACCTGGACATCATCCAGGCTTGGGCTAATAAGTGGCAAGTAACATTCGCTCCAGACAAGTGCCAGGCAATGACCATCTCCAACAAGAGAGAGTCTAACCACCTCCTCTTGACATTCAACGGCATTACCATCGCCAAATACCCCACCATCAACATCCTGGGGGTCACCATTGACCAGAAACTTAACTGGACCAGCCATACAAATACTGTGGCTACAAGAGCAGGTCAGAGGCTGGGTATTCTGCGGCGAGTGACTCACCTCCTGACTCCCCAAAGCCTTTCTATCATCGACAAGGCACAAGTCAGGAGTGTGATGGAATACTCTCCACTTGCCTGGATGAGTGCAGCTCCAACAACACTCAAGAAGCTCGACACCATTCAGGACAAAGCAGCCCGCTTGATTGGCACCCCGTCCACCACCTTAAACATTCACTCCCTTCGCCACCGGCGCACCGTGGCTGCAGTGTGTACCATCCACAGGATGCACTGCAGCAACTCGCCAAAACTTCTTCGACAGCACCTCCCAAACCCACGACCTCTACCACCTAATAGGGCAAGGGCAGCAGGTACATGGGAACACCACCTGCACGTTCCCCTCCAAGTCACACACCATCCCGACTTGGAAATATATCGTCGTTCCTTCATCGTCGGTGGGTCAAAATCCTGGAACTCCCTTCCTAACAGCACTGTGGGAGAACCTTCACCACACGGACTGCAGCGGTTCAAGGCGGCGGCTCACCACCACCTTCTCAAGGGCAATTAGGGATGGGCAATAAATGCCGGCCTTGCCAGCGACGCCCACATCCCATGAACGAATAAAAGAAAAGCTACGGATGAAGTTGAACAAAGACCTAGGCGTTTAAGGAGACAAAATGCCCAAACTACGGAGCAGCAATCAACAAAGCCAATAGATTGCTAACCAATGTTCCCGAACAGAATACAAGTCAGATGAAGTCATGACCAAACCATACAGTGCTCTGATCAGACCACATTCAGTATAGTTTGCAGTCCTAGTCACCAAGACACAAGAGACAGATTTAAGCTCAGGATACAGTGCAAAGAAGAGCCACAAGGATGATCACCAGTCTTAAATGTCTCCAAGGAAAGACTAAAAAACTTGGGCTCTTCAGCTTTAAAAGGAGATTTCTGAGGGGTGATCTTATAAAGGTATACAAGATTGTGAATGATATGAAAAAGAGGGAAATCTGGAAAATTAGCTTAAATTAAATTGCAAAAGTAGGACAAGGGAGGTCATCGGTTTAAACCACTAATTTAGGATTGCCTTCTGAAAGTTTTTCAGCACGCAAAGAATGATCAACACATCCAGCCCCAGAGAAAGTAGTGGAGACAAAATCCTGGAATTAACTTAAAAACCTATTGAATGCTACAATGGCAGGACTTTGGGGTCCTTCTAGATCGATTGACTAAGATGGGCCAAATGGCTTTTGTCCTCTGTAACCGTTTCATGATCGTAAGCCTCCTCCATCACAGTTACTGTAATGAAAAGTTACTCTTATATCAATGATTCATTATGAGGGCAAGGCCTAGAAATTACTGTTGAAAATATCAGCAGATGAAGGCATTTACATGACATTCATTTGTCCATTATATTAGTGGAAGTGTTAGTCTATTTAAAATAAATTGGTTAAAATAATGCACAGAGGAATATCATAGTAATTTCAGCAACTGTCATTTTCAGGCTTAAAAAGTATAATGGTATAACAAGAAACAAATATATTATTCTTAGTAATAATAAATGATCACACTGCACATGGCTCGTCGTCGTAGTTTTTGGTCCAGTTTGGTGTGAAGTATTCTGTGACCTTGGGTCAGGGAGATAAGAGGGAGAGAAGGCTTTTGTGTACTGGGGGCAGGAGTTGAAAGAGAGTGTTAAATAAAAAAGTGCTTCTGAAAGGAGAATGAGTGACTGTTCAGGTAATTTTCACAGAAGTGCTGCTCTGAATCGTCTGTTTAATGTGGACACACCCAAGTGTTACTTACCCTTCAGATTAAAAAGTCTATCAGATATGAAGTTAAAAATTAAAAAGGTGTTAAAGGTTAAGCAGAATGCAAAAATTCAACAACTTGCAGAGGAGCATGTCCCCAGACAACTCCTGGAAATGTCCCATCATTGGGTACAGTTGGGTTGGTGCAGCTTTCGAGAGGAACATGCATTATTCTAATATACTACGTATGGCCGTGAACTCATTGAGAAAGCTGGAATCCATACGCAGTCCTGTATTCCAGCTATTCTTTCAAGAATGTTAGGAAGTGCTGACTAGTTTGGCGTTTGAAATCCAGAGAAGTCCTGGTGGTATCAATCCACAATAGGTAATGTCTGTGAGTAACAATATCAATCAAGCACTTACACTTGCATTTTAGCAAAAAGTCAGAAATTGCATTAATAAAATGTTTTTCTTCTGTCTTCAAAGCACACAGTGATCAGCAAACAATTCAGGGTAAAGTGCAAGGATTTATTTGCAAACTCTGCTCGTGTCTGTCCAGATCCAGGCGTTTCAAGCCCCCCACAGTAATAGGTTTGCACCGGTGCAAAACCAAAAGCAAACCCTTTCTTTTACTTTTCAAATGCTTAAAAAATCTCACTTAAAATATTGTATCCCTATCCGACAGAATGATTTTCTGTAGCTCACAGATGCTGCTGATTAGAAATGATGTGGAGATGCCGGTGATGGACTGGGGTGGACAAATGTAAGGAGTCGTACAACACCAGGTTATAGTCCAACAGTTTTATTTGAAATCAGGTGAGTGAAGAGTTGCATAAAGGCACAGCATATATAGTCAGAGAACAATGCCTGGTGATTACAGATAATCTTTCTAACTGCCCTTTATCACATCTCTCTGCCGAGGTGCGCAGCTCAAATAGTGTCTTGAAAAACACTGTCAATTTTAAACTACATGGACTGCAAAGACTTCAAGTTGGAGCATCAACCATTGGTCTAAACTGCACGGTCAGAAATCAATCTGTTTCATTCTGCTGGGCTCCCTTTGTGCTGAATGGGCTGGAAAAAGTTAACAGTAAATGAGTGTCATCTGATTGTGACATTTACTTTCCTTTCATTATGTATCAGCTCTACTAATCATGGGGAGCGTGTATGTGGGAGGGTGTGCCACTTCCTGTTTTAAACATAAAGTTCACTGTGAAGTGAAGCTCATCTGGCTCGGAGATCTAGAAAGTCCAGCCCACACGTGCAAAACTGTTTGCACTTTCAGACTTGCTGGTGGAGCTGAAGTCATTCACAGATACCTGAGAGAACCAGTCTCCCTTTGTATCAACTCATTCACAGGTTCTCCCACTCCCACTCCCAAAGTAGATTTGTTTTTAGAAAATGGTGACTATTTGTGCTCATCAGGTGAGGAATATTACAGTTAGGAAATGGAACACTTTCCCATTTTATATGTGTAATATTGACATCATGTACATCAGATGGATAACAGAGTAAAGCAACATTGTACTTTAATCCTGCCAGCATAGCAATTCCTTTTACATCTTTTATTCAAAACAGAGAAGAGGGATAAACCCAGCAACTAAAGGCCAGTCAGCCCAACGTCAGTGGTGGGGAAACTTTGAGACAATAATCAGAGACAAAATAAATTGTCACTTAGAAAAATATGGGTTAATAAATGACAGCCAGCATGGATTTGTTAAAGGCAAATCATGTTTGATTAACTTGATTGAGTTATTTGATGAAACAATGGAGAGGGTTGATGAAGGTAGTGTGCTTGATGTTGTACATAGAAACTTTCAAATAGCGTTTGATAAAATACCACATAATAGACTTGTTAGCAAAATTGAAGCCCATGGGATTAAAGGGGCAGTGGCAGCATGGATACAAAATTGGCTAAGAGACATAAAGGAGAGAGTTGTAGTGAATGGTTCTTTTTCAGACTGGAGGGAAGTATACAGTGGTGTCCCCCAGAGGTTGGTATTAGGACCACTGCTCTTTTTGATATATATTAATGACCTAGACTTGGGTATACAGGGCATAATTTCAAAGTTTACAGATGACATGAAACTCAAATGTGGTAAAACGTGAGGAGGAATGTAACAGACTTCAGGAGGACAGAGACGGACTGGTGAAATGGGCAGATGAAATTTAACAGAGTAGTGTGAAGTGATGCATTTTGGTAGAAAGAATGAGGAGAGGCAATATAAACTAAGTGGTACAATTTTTAAGGGGGTGCAGAAACAGAGAATCCTGGGGGTGTACGTAGATAAATCTTTGAAGGTGGCAGGACAAGTTGAGAAGGCTATTAAAAAAGCATATGGGATCCTGGGCTTTATAAACAGAAGCATAGAATACAAAAACAAGGAAGTTATGCTCAACCTTTATAAATCACTGGTTCGGCCCCAGCTGGAATAATGTGTCCAATTCGGGGCACCACACTTTTGGAAGGATGTCAAGGCCTTAGAGAGGATGTAGAGGAGATTTACTAGAATGGTAGCAGGGATACGGGACTTCATTTATGTGGAGAGACGAGAGAAATGGGTTGTTCTGCTTAGAGTATAGAAGGCTCAGGGGAGATTTAACTGAGGTGTTCAAAATCATGAAGGGTTTTGATAGTTTCTCCTTATTTACTCTGTTTCCAGTGGCAGAAGGGTCAGTAACTAGAGGACACAGATTAAAAGGTCATTGGTAAAAGAACTAGAGGCGAGATGAGGAGACTTTCTTCTTATTTTATGCGAGTTGTTATGATCTGAAATGCACTGCCTGAAAGGGCGGTGGAAGAAGATTCAATAGTAATTTTCAAAATAGAATTGGATAAATACTTGAAGAGGAAAAATTTGCAAGACTATGGGGAAAGGGCAGGGGAATAAGACTAATTGAAGAGCTCTTTCAAAGTGCTGGCACAGGAACGATAGGCCGAATGGCTTCCTTCTATCCTGCAGTATCATTCTAAGATTATATGATTTTCCTTTACTAACATCGATAAGTCTGTGATCTCTTTCAGACGGTCAAATTAGAGATAGTTTCGCATTAACTATGAACCAGTTTGATGTTGTCCCGACTCACTTCACATTGGACTCTTACAAACAATAGACAGAGGCGACGACCATGTTATCACTCTGATGATTTCAAACTCCAGTCCCAGAGGTGAAAGATCACTGCGTTAATCTACTGCACCACTCATTCCCCTATTCAAATAGTTAACTTTCACTGAGGCTCCAATTTAGTTTCCATTGTACTTTAAAAAAAAATTGTCCAAAAACCTTTTCAATATAGTAAAGAAATCGTGAAAGGCGCTATATAAATGCAAGCCCATTCTTTCTTTTGAATAGACCATCCCACAGATATTGCCACATTAGCCATGAGAAGTTGACCCAACACGATTGCATTGAGACATCTCAACGATCACACTTCCTTGAGCACCACCGGCTATTGCATCCTGTCTGACATCACATGGTGTTGAATTAAAAATGCTAATGCAGTTGGATGCAATATCATTACTCTGTGTAAGTGACACTGTTCTATAAACAAGTTAAAGGCATAGAGGGGTGAAATTGGGCCGTGTAGCACCTGTTTTTTTTTTAGGCGCTATGCAGACATCTAAGTCCCGAAAATGGGGTCAGAGATGCGCGTGCACACTTCTGGCGAGAGTGCACAGGACGCCATCTTGGTAAAGGGGTTTGCGCGCCACATCTAATGACCACCAGCAGCATGCAGACAAAGGAGATTATGATGCGGATCACTGTGCAATGCTGATTTGAAGACAATGCTGCTATTTTGGAACTTCATACTCCACCCTGCCCCCTGTCTTAACATCGCACAGTTGAACAGGACTTAAATGGCATGAAGGACCGCCCCCCCACCAGCGCTATTTAAAGAGATCATGAAGTACTTACATGTTAGTTGCTGGATTAGTTGCTGGTGCAGTTGTACGCGTCTTTGGAGGTTTTCTCTACTTGGATAAGGTTTCAATACTCTACAGGGAGAATGGTCTGGCTGGTTTTGCTGTACTCTGTCATTTAAAATATAGTGCCAAAAAAGTTGCTTCCAAACATTGGTGGCCTGGTGGGGCTTCCTCTGGGAACGGAACATGACGGAGAATAAAGAGAGGCCACGCAGAGCAGGACAAGCTGCTAGAAGAGGGAGGAGGAAGAGGAGGAGCAGAGCACTCAGCAGGTGGCCATATCCAAGGGACCAATTCTCTTACCTCAATTTCAGCGACGACCAGTACATCAGACGGCTGTGGTTCACTAAAGAGCTCGTAACTGAAATTTGTCAACTGCTGCAGCCACAACTGCAGCCTCAAAGCAAAGTAAGGACAGCATTGCCTATGGCTGTTAAGGTGACCGTGGCTGTTAATTTTTATGGCTTTTTTCAGGCTGCTGTTGGAGATATAAGCAACATCTCGCAGTTTGCAGTGCACTACAGTATAATGGAGGTCACTGAGACTCTCTATACAATGAGAAACACATTCATCCCATTCCCTCTTGCCAGAGACAAACAGGAGGAACAAGTATAAGGTTTTGCTCGCACTGCAGTCCTGCCCATGGTGCAGGGTGCCATTGACTGCATGCACATTACCATGTGTGCTCCACATCTGAACTTGGCCACATTCATGAACAGAAAGGGACTCCACTCCCTCAATGTGCAGCTGGTGTGCGACCACATGCAGCCCATCATGCAGGTCAATGCCAGTTATCCTGGCAGCTGTTATGATTCGTCCCTTCTGTGGCAGTCCTCTGTCCCATCTGTATTTCAACCAGCACGGCAAGTCAAAGGCTGGCTACAGGGCGACAAGAGTTATCCCTTCCTGATATGGCTCATGACTCCGGTTAAGAACTCAGGCACACGTGCACAGCAGGCCTACAACGAGAGCCATGCCGCCACACGGAGCATCATAGAGCACACCATAGGGGCCTTTAAGCAACGCTTCCGCTGTCTGGACTAGAAGAGCCCTGCAGTACTTAGCTGAGCAGACATCAAGATTTGTAATAGTATGTTGAACAACTTGGCCATTGTGAAGAAACAGCCCTTATCAGCATGCATCAGGCAAGAACCTGAGGAGCATGAGCAAAAGGAGGAGGAGAAGGAGCAACAAGAGGAGGAAGAGGCCGGGAGGCTACAAGGTAGACAGACTCTGTCTGCCCGGGCCCTGTGTGATCAGATTATTAATGAGCAATATCAGTAGCCTCAACGACACCTCCCCATTCACCCACAGTCCCACACTCCTTACCTTTCCTCTCTCACATGACCATCAAATCGTCCTCCTTATGATTACACATTGCTTCTTCCTTCAGCTCATCGCAGAAATAAAAACAACCACCAAATGCAAATTCAAATGTACATTTATAAATTAGCACATGAAATGATGCAAACAAACTGAGACTATTCACCCTTGTGCATTCCCTTAGTGCCTGCTGTTTGTGTGCCTTTACCTCTCCTAGTGCTTCTACAGTGACTGGAGCATGGGTGGTGGAAGGCTGCTGACCTTCATTTGAGTAGAGTACAGATGGCCTTGGAGGACGACCTCGAGCAACTCTGGGCCTAGAGGGCCCGGCTTTAGATTGCACCATCTCGGCCTGGGCTGCAGCAGTCTGGGCTGGCTGGCTGACAGGAAACAGCAAGGGCGCTGAGGGAGTGCCAGGGGTGAGAGCAGGAATGCTGTCATCCTGAGAGAAGACAGCAGGATCATCTCCCATGGCGCCACTGCCCCTCTCCCAGGGCGGCGCCTCAGCAATCCTGGTGATCTGCTGAAGAACAGATTGCTGGACTGCTGTGACACCCTGGAAGCCCCATTCCACAGTGGAACCCAAAGCCACGATGGCAGCAGTCAGACCTTTGATGGAAGCTGTGACATCTGTCATCAAATGCTGCATCATGGTGGGCTCCACAGGTGCGCTGATGGAGGGAACCACCCGTTCCACGTGGGAAAGGATGGGCTCCAAACTCTGCGCAAAGCCCTGTGCCGAGTTGGAGCTGGACTCCTCCATGCTCCTTGACATTGGGCTCAGTTTTGCAGTGAAGTTGCGGGTGCATTGGGGGCGTGGGGACTCCGAAAATCCCGAGTGGGTTCGGAACCCAACTCCAACCCGAAGACTTCCGGGTTCCCCACCGACGCGTCTGGGTGCGCGCCGCCTCCCGAATGCGGAAGTCCCACCGGCAATTAAAGTCGGCGGGATGATCGTTAAGACACTTATTTAGATACTTGAAGTACTTAATTTTGTCCACATTGAGGCAGGGGTCCAATTTTTAAACATCCTTAGTGTGTTTCCCATGCTGTGGGAAACACTCCATGTTCTACCAGACATGTTTCAGCCAGCAGCCAGTTGAACATTCAAATGCTTGTTTGACAGCTGGGGAGAAAAGGTGAGTTCTTGCAGCAGGGCACTCAGTTCTTTCACACAAACTTTTGGCTGCGAGGTTTTGTGTTTTCACTGAAAATTCTTACTTTCCACTCACAATTCTTCTGTTCACACATAATTAACAACTTTTCAGACCCCCTCAAACTCACAATATCAGGATGGGGGCACGCCCTGACTGCATTCACCAGTACATCAGAGGACAAGCAACATCACCAGCCTCGCCAGGCACGCTGTGCACATCCGCCACTTGCAGCTCCACAACACAGTTCTGCGCCACAGGCACCTGCACAAGAGCACAGAGAGGAACAACAAAGAGAGCAACATCGCAGGAGGCACCACCCTCGCCACAGGGTCTACAGACAGAGGCTCAACTTCCTGGATCTCTGAGGAGCAGTGCATACGAAGGCTCAGAGTGAGTCGTCAGGTGGTCGCAGACATCTGCAGCCTCCTTCATACCGAGCTGCTCCCGGCTGGGCCTGGCGGCATCTCATTACCTGTCGCAGTTAAAGTGACCACTGCCCTCAACTTCTTCGCCTCCAGATCATTCCAGGGTGCCACTGGGGACATTGCCGGGGTCTCTTAGTCGTCTGCATACAAGTGTATAAGGCAGGTCACCGACGGCTTGTTTCGCCGAGACTCGCAGTACGTCATCTGCCCCATGGACGACCTCAGCCAGACGGACAGGGCAGTGGGATCCCACACTGTGGCTGGCTTCCCATGGGTGCAGGGTTTTTAAAAAATTCATTCATGGGATTTGGGCATCGCTGGCAAGGCCAGCATTTATTGCCCATCCCTAATTGCCCTCAAGAAGGTGGTGGTGAGCCACCTTCTTGAACCGCTGCAGTCCATGTGATGAAGGTTCTCCCACAGTGCTGTTAGGAAGGGAGTTCCAGGATTTTGACCCAGCGACGATGAAGGAATGGCGATATATTTCCAAGTCAGGGTGGTGTGAGACTTGGAGGGGAACATGCAGGTGGTGTTTTTCCTATGTACCTGCTGCCCTTGTCCTTCTAGGTGGTAGAGGTCGCGGGTTTGGGAAGTGCTGTTGAAGAAGCCTTGGTGAGTTGCTGCAGTGCATCCTGTGGACGGTACACACTGCAGCCACAGTGCGCCGGTGGTGAAGGGAGTGATTGTTTAAGGTGGCGGATGGGGTGCCAATCAAGCGGACTCCTTTGTCTTGGATGGTGTCGAGCTTCTTGAGCGTTGTTGGAGCTGCACTCATCCAGGCAAGTGGAAAGTATTCCATCACACTCCTGACTTAGAATCATAGAATGGTTACAACACAGAAGGAGGCCATTCAGCACATCGAGCTAGTCCCACTCCCCCGCTCTATCCCCGTAGCCCTTCAAATTTTTTCCCTTCAAGTACCTTGTAGATGGAAAGGCTTTGGGGAGTCAGGAGGTGAGTCACTCGCCGCAGAATACGCAGCCTCCGACCTGCTCTTGTAGCCACAGTATTTATGTGGCTGGTCGAGCTAAGTTTCTGGTCAATGGTGACCCCCAGGATGTTGATGGTGGGGGATTCAGCGATGGTAATGTCGTTGAATGTCAAGGGGAGGTGGTTAGACTCTCTCTTGTTGAAGATGGTCATTGCCTGGCACTTGTCTGGCGCGAATGTTACTTGCCACTTATTAGCCCAAGCCTGGATGTTGTCCAGGTCTTGCTGCACGCGGGCACAGACTGCTTCATTATCTGAAGGGTTGCGAATGGAACTGAACACAGTGCAATCATCAGCGAACATCCCCATTTCTGACCTTATGATGGAGGGAAAGTCATTGATGAAGCAGCTGAAGATGGTTGAGCCAAGGACACTGCCCTGATGAACTCCTGCAGCAATGTCCTGGGGCTGAGATGATTGGCCTCCAACAACCACTACCATCTTCCTTTGTGCTAGGTATGACTCCAGCCACTGGAGAGTTTTCCCTCGATTCCCATTGAATTCAATGTTACTAGAGCTCCTTGGTGCCACACTCGATCAAATGCTGCCTTGATGTCAAGGGCAGTCACTCACCTCACCTCTGGAATTCAGCTCTTTTGTCCATGTTTGGACCAAGGCTGTAGTGAGGTCTGGAGCCAAGTGGTCCTGGCGAAACCCAAACTGAGCATCGGTGAGTAGGTTGTTGGTGAGTAAGTGCCGCTTGATAGCACTGTCAATGACACCCTCTATCACTTTGCTGATGATTGAGAGTAGACTGATGGGGCAGTAATTGGCCGGATTGTATTTGTCCTGCTTTTGTGGACAAGACATACCTGGGCAATCGACTGCACGCATATCGCAATCAGAGCACCTCCAACAGAAAGGGGTATCACTCCATCAACACCACCGCAAAACATTCCTTCACGTGTGCCCCAGATACCCTGGCAGCTGCCACGATTCCTTCATTCAGAGGGAATCCAACATCCCGCCCCTCTTCCACGCACTGAACACTCTTAAGAACTAGCTCCTCAGGGACAAGGGATACCCCCTGTACATATGGCTCGTGACACCTCTAAGGAACCCCATCACCAAGCATCATCATAGATGTGCCATGTTGCGATAAACATACTGAGGTGTTGAAGATGGCAAGGTGTGTTAACAACAATTCATGTTGTGTGTATGATGAATGTTAAAATTGTGTCACCAGACGTTTGTGGAGTGCCAGTCTCGCTGTCCCCGACGGACAGGCACTTGAGGGCGCGGCTTAGCTCCAGCGCCTCCTGCTCTGCCTCTGTGAGGGCCACTACTTGTTGTGGCCCGCCTCCAGCCCTCTCCCTCTCGCGGGCATTTTGCGCTCTCTTCTCCCAGAAGGGGAGAAAGTACAGACGTGTGAGTGAGTGATGGTGAAGTGGCCAACCAATTAATGCATTGCTTTGGGTGAGGCTGACTGTGAAAGAGGTGCATCAGAGGGTGACTATGAGACAGAGACATCACATTGGATCAGGAATGGAGTGAATGGTAGTGGTGGGGGCACAAATGGGGAGGTGAGGAAGTGTGAGGAAGTGCAGGTAAGTTGAGGATGAGCCTTAAGTGGGTGTGAGGAGTGATGTGATGTTTTGCAGTGCAGAATGAGTTGGGGGGGTGGGGGGAGGGGTGATGTGCACCACGGAATGCAGGAGAATCAGTAAGTGTACTCACTTTTGCTGACCTAGTTAGATCATTGAAACCCTTCCTGCACTGGACCCAGTTGCGGGGGATGTTGCTCCTGTTGGTGACCGCCTCTGCCACCTCAAACCAGGCCTTCTTGGTGGCAGAGACAGGGCACTTCCTCCCGTAAAACGCTTCATCCCTCCTCCTCACCCTGTCCAAAAGCACCTGGAGTGAGGCATCGTTGAACCTTGGAGCAGCCTTGCCCTTGTTCTGCTCCATTGTGGTTTCTGGGTCTTTACTGCAGCAATAGCCTTTGGAGCAATGGCCCTTTAAATAGAGCTCCAGCCGACAGCCTGTGATGCTGGTACACAGTCCGCCCGCTGCGCTGTCTTCGAACGGCAAACCCGGAAGCCACGTTAAGTGGCACCAATTGAATTGCAATCGCATGGGAAATGGACATTTTTTATTGGTCGGGTTACCCACCACCCCCCCTCCCCCCCCTCTCCCCTCCCTCCTGCAGCCATCCCGCCTCCATTCTAATATCAGGGCATTTCTGCACATGATTTCTGGCAAGTTTTCCAGTGCACCAAGCATTTGGTTGTGTACGACTATAAGCCTTCTTCTGTAGCCTGGCCCATCAAAGTCATCATCTGAATCCTCTACAACAGAACTAGTGTGTAACCTCACCCTCTGGCGAGCTGGCACCTGTGCTATCCGTTCCCTCGGCACTGGCTCCTGCGCACTTGTGCCCGGTGTCTCACCATGTGCAGATCCCTTCTCTGTCCTAGCCTCTAAAGGATGTGCAGTTTCAGTCCGAGCTGGTGGCTGTGAGCATAAGATCGAATGACGGTGTCTCTTCATCATTACCTCTGCCTCCCCTGATGGGGAAGGTTCAAGTCCTTGGGTATTTGAAATGACAAAGGGACAAGGATTAGGTTGTGGTGAGGGGAGAGGAGAAAGTAAGATGTACATGCTCACACCATCCGCAGCACGTGAGTCAGAAAAGATTGTGGGATTGAGGGAGCAGTGGGACGAGAAGGAGGATTAGGTATGCAGAGACCCTCATCATCGATCCCTCCAGTGCCGCCAATGGCCACGGCCTCAGTGCTGGCCCTTCCCATGATGGCCAGCACTGTCTCTTTCACGGGGGTTCAAACATGTAGGTGCACTTGTCCTCCTCCTGCACTTGCCCCGCCTCCTGTTGTGCCCCACCTTCTCTTGCAAGAAAAAGGGAAGTCTGTCAGTGAGTATACTGCAAGATATGTGGATGATGTGGTTGTCATGGTTGAATAGCTGCCAGTGTGTGTGAACTGTGAGTTGTGGGTGTGAGGCTTGCAACAGCGCTAAGTGTGTGAGAGTAAGTTAAAGCATGATTTGAATGGTTGAGTACTGATTGAAAAAGAGATTGTTAGTAGGTGGGTAATGGGGATGTAGTGCACTGAGCAGTGGACGAGGCAAGTGGAGCAGTTGGTACGATATACCACTTGAAACTTGAACTCACTCAGCTTGATAACTCGCGTTAAATCATTGAACTTCTTCCTTCACTGCGTCCATGTTCTTGGAGCTATATTCCTGGCATTGACCTCCTTCGCTACTTCCTCCAACTGCCTCTTGAGCGCATGTCTGGAGGGCCTCCTGCCCCACCTTGCAGATACAGGGTGTCCTCCCATCTCGCCACCTCTTCCACCAAGGCCTCCCGTGCATCAGAGAACCTTGGTGCGCGTTCACTCACAGGCACAGCCATTCTTCAAAGTATTGGAGCATTGAATCACTTCACAAACAACTCCCACCACTTCCAGCAGCCACAATGCACCTCCCCTTTAAGACGTGCAGGCTGCCTTTAAGAAGCGCGAGCCACTCGTGATATCGGGGCCTCCTGCTGGTGCGTACAGCCAATGAACAGCGCGGGTACCGTTAGCTGCACACAGCAATCATTTAAGACAGCAGGCAGCATGAATGTTACTTGCTGCCTACATCACAAGGACCGGGCTAATCGCAGACCGTGATTCTCCACACCCATTTTCAGGGGTTAACCAATTTAACCCCCGTAGTACTTATTTTGTAACTGAATTTAATCCATATCAAAAATGAGTAAAATTGTATGGAAATAATGTGAAATTGGGCTACAACCTGTGGGTGATTTATACCTGGGCCCACTCTAATTAATAAAATAAGTACAAGACAATGACACAGATTAGATTTCTCACACTACAGACCTGACAACCAACTGAAGAAAGAAATGAGCTACTAACTTTTGTCATCACCCCTGCAGAGCAGTAAGGGGTAGGCACCATTTATTCAATTACACAGCATTTGCAGAGGCTAAGAATGTCAAGAAATGATGATTTTGGGGGTGGGTTGAAGGCTGAATCCAGCTTGAATAAAAAGGTAAAATCATAACACTAATAGAGTGTGGTTTCACACCTCCAAAGAATTGCCTGCCCCACAATTACAGACTGTTGTATCCCATACTTTTCCATACAAAAAAAAATCATTCTCCAAATATCTAATTTTTAAACTTTCAGAAGTTACCGTCTCGGCACATTTGAGTGAGGACTTGACCCTCATAACTGGTGTGGATGGACTCTTCTGCCCCAACTCACTTTCCCCTGCCTCCCTCAGCCAGCACCAGTCCCAAGGCCTAGGGGAAGCCCAAGTGCAACTCTTAGTCATGATTGCAATTCCAACTCGAACCTTCTGGCCGAGTCCAATATTCCAGAATTATTGCTACTGTGCTGCCAAAATACACATCATATCCCATCACACAACATTTGCAAAAGTTAGATTAAGCGCTTTCCAGTTCTATATATAGGAATGGATTCAGGAAATAGACAGAAGCTGATGACATTTTTAAATCATTTCCATTACTCTCACAAAGCGGTTTCATTTTTATTGTTATGCAATAACAGTCCCAGAGTTAAGAGTGCAGTGGAATTGGAGTCTCTTTTCTATTGGCAGCTGTCGATTCCAGATTGGGACAGAGTTAACCATCTGTCAGAGTCTCGATAATACAATATCTGAGTGAGGCAACTCTGCAATATCCCAGGGTATGGCTGATGAGTGGTGTGGAAAGTCTCATTTGGCCCAAATTCACTTTCCTCTGCCTCCCTCAGATGGAACCAGTCATGATTAGCCAGCCTGGCTCTGCAATAGTACCGGGAGTGTGTGGGGAGGGGGGAGACCTGTAACTGTGAGCTGGGATTCTGCCTACTTTGTCCCAGATAGCATGAGGAGCCAATATCTTTATGAGTCGGGTGGTTGGACAAGCAACAGGCGTCTTACCAGCATTGTGTGCTGGGATTTTACATGGTTTTAACTAGTTAAACTCTGACAGATACTTAGGGGCATCTAAGCCTTGGCTTTTGCCAACCTGCCTTTAAGCTCATTATAGACATGGGCAAACCGGACATGTCCCTATGGGGAGAAAACAGCACTCTATGTCAGGCAAACAGAATCTCTACCCTTGTGAACTTTAGTATTTTTTGCTTTGGAGACTCTAAGCATGGTGATTGTTTTCTGCACGGGATACCTAACTGACCAAGTAGGAAAAAAGTGTGTGTATAGGAGCCTGCGGCAGGAATGCAGCCTGTAATCATATTGTACATTTTGTGCGTGACCGCAGTTAGAGAGGAGGCCAGTCAGCAGGAGTCCTCACTTTTACAGGACAATGCGAGATTTGTTCTTTACTTGGAAAATTGGCCCTCAGTCCTTCACCTGGAGTCAAGAGTTATTATTGTGTCTGGCTACCAAGAAATGTCTCACAGCTTTCTTTGTCAAAAGGATAAGTATTGCAGCTGAAAATTACAGTAAGAAAAGGGTTTCTTTCAATAATAAATTTTCTTTATTATTCAGGTCCTCAAGGATGGCAATGAGCTTTGTACATGTTGCTGTGGACAGACAAGGCTGCCTAAAGAAACAATATCTTAGACTCCAAATATACATTTGTTTATAACTTGTTAATTTTTATCCTGACAGTTATGAAAATATACATCAAGAATTTTACAAAACCAATAATACTGGATCAGATTTAAGCTTCTACTCCAGAAGATAGCTAATAATGTAGCACTGAAAAAAAATTATTGATAATATACTGAGCAAATAAAAAAAATTGACAATTCTACCAGCACAGCAGAAATGTGCACAGACTTGTAGTACAGCAGGCATTGGAAACTATGGCTTTTGGCCGAGGTAGAAGTGAAAACCTAAGGCACTGCAAGAACTAACGAGTACTGCAGGGGTTAAGCAACTGTATGGATTAAGTGGTGTAGCAGAGACATGGAAGTCAGGAATAGGAGTGAGAAGAACAACATGCATTTCATTTACATCATTTTAAAACATACCGAATGCAAGTTGCAACATTGAAATGAGGACAACAGCTCAAACTTAAATAGGGCTTTAATGTGACAAAATGTCTCAAAGCGTACACTTCCACAAGAGAGGGCGAAAATCAAACACTGACCATGATAAGCTAGAGAAGGAAAGTGACCAAAGGAGAGGTTGAAGAGGCAAGTTCTAAGGAGGCTTTTGAAGGTGGGTAAAGATAAAGCAAGGTAAAGAGGTTCAAGAAGACAATTGGGAAGTGGGCAATGGAGGTAAGGCCACTTTTATTGCCCATCCCTAGTAGCCCTGAGGTGGTGGTGGTGGTGGGGAGCCTTATAACATAAGAAACAGGAGCAGGAGTAGGCCATACGGCCCCTCGAACCTGCTCCGCCATTCAATAAGATCATGGCTGATCTTTAACCTCAACTCTACTTTCCCGCCAGATCCCCATATCCCTTGATTCCCCTAGACTCCAAAAATCTATCCATCTCAGCCTTGAATATATTCAATGACTGAGCATCCACAGCCCTCTGGGTAGAGACTTCTAAAGATTCACAACCCTCTGCGAGAAGAAATTCCTCCTCATCTCAGTCTTCAATGGCTGACCCCTTATCCTGCGATTATGTCCCCTCGTTCTAGACTCTCCCGCCAGGGGAAACAATCTCTCAGCATCTACGCTGTCAAGCCCGCTCATAATCTTATATGTTTCAATGAGATCACCTCTCATTCTTCTAAACTCCAGAGTATAGGCCCGTTCTACTCAACCTCTCCTCATAGGACAACCCTCTCATCCCAGGAATTAATCTAGTGAACCTTCGTTGCACTGCCTCTAAGGCAAGTATATCCAAAGCTGTACGCAGTACTCCAGGTGAGGTCTCACCAATGCCCTGTACAACTGTAGTAAGACTTCCTTACTCTTGTACTCCAACCCCCTTCTTGTGTTTCCTGTACGAGGACACCCAAATCTCTCTGAACACCAACGTTTAATAGTTTCTCACCATTTAAAAAATATTCTGTTTTTCTCTCCTTCCTACCAAAGTGAATAACCTCACATTTTCCCGCATTATACTCCATCTGCCATCTTCTTGCCGGCTCACTTAACCTTTCTATATCCCTTTGCAGACTCTTTGGGCTCAATTTTCCCGGGAAATTGCGAGTGCGTTGGGGGCAGGGGGGGCCCCGAAAATTGGGGAAATCCCATTCGGGTTCAGAAGCCAGCTCTAACCCACCTGTGCGCACGCGGGCGTCCCAAATCCAGAAGTCCTGCCGTCTTGATCGTTAAAGAGCCAAATGTACCTCATTGAGGCACTTAAGGTACTTTACTTGTGACACTTTAGGTAGCTGGAACAATTTTTAAAACGTACCTGGGCGGTTTGCCCACCGCTTCTGATTCACGTTTAACCAGACGTGTAGGGCCAGATCAGGCAAAAAGAAACAAAATAAATTAAATAAAAAAGCATTGCACGAAGTTAAAATACAAAATCAACCAACCTTTCCACCCTGCTCCAATGTCTCCCTTGCCGATCTCCCCCGATCTCTCCCTCTTCACGCCTCCCCCGATCTCCCCCCTCTCACCCCCACCCACACTCCAATCTTCCGTTCCAGCGCTGGATGACATCTCGCTCTCTGTCTTTCTCTCCCCCCTTCTCTCCCCCCTCCCCTCGCATTGCAGCTCCTGACGGCAGCCAGCCTGTCAATCAGACTGGCTGCCAGGCACAAAACCCGGAGAGCACGTTAATCACCATCAATTATGATGCGATCGTGTCGGAGACGGTAAGTTTTGTTTATGCCAGTTTGCCACGCACCTTCACCTCCCCCCCCCCCCCGACCCCGCTGCCAACCCATTGCAAAATTGAGCCCTTTGTGTCCTCCTCACAGATTACTTTCCCACCCACCTTTGTATCATCAGCAAACTTGGATACATCACATTCGATCCCTTCATCTAAGTTATTAATATAGATTGTAAATAGCTGAGGCCCAAGCACTGATCCTTGCGGCACCCCACTAGTTACAGCCTGCCAACCCGAGAATGACCCGTTTACCCCTTCTCTGTTTTCGGTCCTTTAACCAATCCTCTATCTGTGCTGATATATTGCCCCCAACCCCATGAGCCCTTACCTTGTGAATCAACCTTTTATGTGGCACCTTATCAAATGCCTTTTGAAAATCCAAATATACTACATCCACTGGTTCCCCTTTAACTACTCTGCTAGGTACATCCTCAAAAAACTAATAAATTTGTCAAACACGATTTCCCTTACATAAAACCATGCTGACTCTGCCTAATCATATTACAATTTTCTTAGTGCCCTGTTACCACTTCCTTAATAATGGGGATTCCTGCATTTTCCCGTTGACTGATGTCAGGCTAACTGGCCTGTAGTTCCCTGTTTTCTCTCTCCCTCTCTTCTTGAATAGTGGGGTAACATTTGCTACCTTCCAATCCACTGGGACCGTTCCAAAATTCTCTAGATTCTGGAAGGTGATAACTAACGCATCCACTATCACTGCAGCCACCTCTTTTCGAACCCTCAGATGTAGACCTTCATGTCCAGGGGATTAGTCGGCCTTTAGTCCCATTAGTTTGTCCAGTACTTTTTCTCTAGTGATATTAATTGTTTTAAGTCAGTTCCTCACTCTCAATTACCCCTTGGTTCCACACTATTTTTGGTATGCTTTTTGTGTCTTCTACTGTGAAGACAGTTGCAAAATATTTGTTTGACACATCTGCCACTTCCTGATTCCCCATTATAATTTCTCCCGTCTCAGCCTCTAAGGGGTCAATAGCAATTGGCAATGAATACTTCAGGACGGAGTATGACTCAGAGGTGAAGATGTTCCCATAACATTGCTGGTGTTGTTCTTCTTGGTGATAAAGGTTGCAGGGAAGGGAGGGAGGTACAAAAAAAGAGACCAATTAATTTGGTACATTAAGCACAATGTATCATATCCAAACTTCAAACTTGGGATAAGAACATAAGAAATAGGAGCAGGAATAGGCCATACGGTCCCTCAAGCCTGCTCCACCATTCAGTAAAGATCATGGCTGATCTTCTACCTCAACTCCACTTTCCCGCCCGATCCCCATATCCCTTGATTCCCTCAGTGTCCAAAAATCTATTGATCTCAGTCTTGAATATACTCAACGACTAAGCATCCACAGCCCTCTGGGGTAAAGAATTCCAAAGACTCACCATCCACTGAGTGAAGAAATTCCTCCTCATCTCAGTCCGAAATGGCCGACCCCTTATCCTGAGGTCATCTCCTGACACACATGCAGAGATTAAAATACAAAATGCTGGAAACGGTTGTAGGCCCTCTCAAAATGAAGTGGTCTAATTCCAGCTCTTGCAGTTTTACCAATGTGTGCAGCACGTTTTTTTAAGCATTAATTTCTCCACTTGTGCACATAAACAGTGTTTTTAATCGGACAAAGATGGACCAATAGCTAGAAAGCTACCGCCTTTGGGCTCAATACTTTGCGTCATTTTTTCAGACCTCTGATGTGGCAATGTGAAAGTGGAATGTTCTCAACCTGCTAATTGAATGTAGACAGCACTGTGTTTGTTAGATGGTCTGGGATTGACAAGGGCTAACTTCCTGATTTGCTTTAAAATGTTCCTTTTTAAGCACAGCCTCAGTCCGCTAATCTGTTCCAATGATGTTTCACGCTAAACATTACTAAATTTGGAGCTATTTTTCAAACCTTTCTGTGCTATTTTGTAACATTGAACAAACTCACAGAAAAGAACAGTGTGGATTATTTCCGTTTGTTTATTTAAGGTTCCCGTCAACAGGATTTCACTGCAGACTTTTACTTTAATGACTACTGACAAAATGTGAATAACAGCCCATAAACCACCTTAGAAAATAGTCCTGTCTTGAACTATATTTGAAGAAAATCAGAAATTAAAACAACAAAACATTAAGCACTTTTCAACACAAGCCAATCTTGGCAAACGCACTCAGTATAGATTCAAAAATCCTTATGAATGGAACAGAGACTCTTCTGTTCAGCAGACTATTTGTTACTTGATATCCAGTATATTTAAATAAAGGGGAACACTGTCTCTTAAAATTAGCGTATTGTAGAGGTAAGAAACTTGACAATTAAATACAATACTATTCCAAAGTACAATATTTCACAGCCTTAAGTACCAACATTTTTTTCTACTTAAAAACTATCTGTTAAGAGTATTGGGTCCTCATGGTTTCAAAATGGACTCCATAGCTGCAGATTGTGAAATATTAGCCATTGAAAGGCTCACAGTAGACATAAAACTAGCAGCTGCAGCTTTATACAACCACCTAAAGCTGTCACTCCAAACCAATATGTTGCAGGGCCTTCAGTCATGACCTTTATTGCAAGTCAGTATCAGGAATGTTTACTGGAGTCAGCCAGTTTGTACAGCTCCCGTGGGGACAGCTGTCATACAAGACTTTAACCAGTCATTTCATTACTTGAATCTGAAATCAGACCCGTTTAATCCAGTTAAAAAGGGTTTGTTCAATACTCCCCATCAATTAGAATGTTGCTTGCAGACTTATTGCAATTATTGAATGATACATGGGATGGCGGAGGCCTGACGTGCTGAGGCGCATTGAGTGCGGTGCTCCGAGTTGTTCAGTGAGCCCCATAGTGCAGGAAAGGCTTATTAAGGCCCTGAAAATTATTCCGATTAGGGGACATCTCCATAATACCTTTTGGTAATGGGTATTGAAGGGGAAGCCCTGGTTTAAAAAGAACAATTTTCTCTGCTGGGCCTTCCCCCTCCAGGAAGCCTCTGAGCACTCAACAGACAGGCAGCAGCCCTTTTACTGGCTGCTAGCACGCGACATTGCTGCCCTCGAGAGCTGGGCCGAGAATACCAGAAAAATATTTAATTGAGTTGACTTGATATCAGACGAGGTGAGGTTGTGTTCAGGCCCATGGATCAAAAGGACAGCAAGGTGATGTGCTCCCAGGTCTCTGCTGATGGCTGCTCATGGTGAGTGTTACAGATTTTACAGGCTTCACACTAGATATTCTCTGGAGTTCAGCGTAACTGACCAATCCCGTAAGTGGACCTTGCATTCTCTATGAACCATGATGCACTTTTACTGCCCAACAAGTGAAATGATAGCATGACCTAAGGGTCATAACATGGAACTCTTGTTGCATATACTGGCGACTGTAATCTCACATGTAATGCCACACATTCTCCTGTCTTAATGGAAGATGGGCTGATAAACATTTGGGCGAGACACGGCCTGACCACCATCCAATAAATTGGTTTATTTTACATGAAATACATGAGTGCTCAGATAACAGTTTTCACAGAGATTCATTTATTTCTACTGCTCCTTGTACTATATAAAAATCATAAAATACAAACCTGCCTCTGTTCTTGGTGGAAACTTACTTATGAGCCTGCTAATTTCAAGTTAACTGGTGCAATTTCCTGATACAAGCGGTACCTGTTCGTACACTAGGCTGGAATCTTTCTCTCTCTCTAACTGACTAGAGATATTTCTCTCTTGCCTAGGTTTGTCTGTCAACGAGAAGCCTTTTTTAAAAAATTTATCTAACCCACAATGGTTATTCCACCATGAAAACAAAGGATATTATCTACACTGATAGCTGAAGATTTTCCTCAAGGATATGGCCATTTGCAGGTTGAGCCCTGTTGTGCTTTCCATTACTTAGAAGTTACAGCAACATGCAGAAGTAAACAGGCTGATGTTAGGTTGCTCATTAATACTCCAAGTCAACAAGGCCTCCATCCATTGCCCACTGGCTTTTTAATAGTAAGTTAAAATTGCTGCCTTTAACCTCCAAGAAATATTATAAATTGATAAAATGTAGCTCAAGTGATGCCAGTAAAGTGCAAAATCCTAATTGTTAACAAAAACGAGAGAGTGCATGGAATTGGAGGCAACCTATTGGCTTGGAAAGGGAATTGGTTCGGAGGTAGGAGACAGAGAATAGGGATACTGGGTATGGACTCAACTTGGCAGGATTTGACTAGTGGTATCCTCCAGGGATCTGCACTGGGGCCTCAGCTTGTCACTATATTTAGAAATGACTTGGATGGATGAATAGAGAGGTGCATATCTAAGTTTGCTGATGACACTAAGTTAGGTGGCACGGTAAATAATGTAGATGGGAGCAGAAAGTTGCAAAAGGACATTGCTAGATTAAGTGAGTGGGCAAAACTGTGGCAAATGGAGTTCAATGTGGGAAAGTGTGAGGTCATCCACTTTGGACCCAAGAAAAATAGATTAGAGTATTTTCTGATCTATCTTTCTGAAGGGGTGATCCAATTGAGATGTTTTAAATGATTAAAGGATTTAATAGGGTAGATAGCGAGAAACTAATTCCCCTGGTGAGAGACACCAGAACAAGGGAGCATAACCTTAAAATTAGAGCTCGGCCATTCAGGGGTGATGTCAGGAAGCACTTCTTCACACAAAGGATAGTGGAAATCTGGTACTGTCTCCCCCAAAAAGCTGTTGAGGCTAGATCAATTGAAAATTTCAAAATGGAGAATGATAGATTTTTGTTAGGCAAGGGTATTAAAGGATACAGAACCAAGGCAGGTAGATGGAGTTAAGATACAGATCAGCCATGATCTAATTAAATGGTGAAACAGGCTCCAGGGCCTGAATGGCCTACTCCTGTTCCAATGTTCCTTCCTAAGTACAGTGAGCATGTCCCCTACCCTCACACATTGAGGTAGTGATTGGCTTCAAATCAATGCTTTTAATTTCTGGATTCAATGGGCATACCCATTTTCTGCCACCACATTATATCGCCTCATAAAAGTATTTAAGTTGCAAAAGTGACAGTGAAAAAAAAATGCTTCTTTTGAAACAAAACAGGCATCATTGTCTGCAGGATCCTAAGATGGCTGATTAAGAAAGCTGTGCAATTACAGGCAGTGACATAAAGAAACAGTTCATACAGAGTTTTTCACAAAGTAACAGCTACTCCTCCAGATCTGGAGGGCCAAAGGTTGCCTGGTTTCCTAAGTAGCATGAATTTGTATTTGACAGAATTAAGAGTTTGTTTTATTAAAGTTGTTTTTAAATGTAAACTAGTAGCCAGTTTCTCACACTACAACATAATTCAGAAATTAAGAAAAGAAATTTAAGAATCCCAATATAAAGGTGAAGAAAGTAACATACTTGACACTATTTACATATTTTAATCTGACACAGCCATCACTGACATGCAGAATCAAAAATGTCCCAATTACTTTGTAGGAGTATGAACTGAAATGCAGACTCTAGACACACAATCAGATTAGCAGAGTGTTGCAACAGAATGGCTAGGATTCTAGGGGATTTTTACATCTCTCTCAGCTGGATTAGTGAATGACTTCAGTTCAAAGAGATTGCAATTCAATAGAATTCTACCTTTAGATTACCAGCTACAATGGCAAAACGTTACAGTCACTGAACTATATTTTGTCACTTGTTCCAAGTACCACCAGTAATGGCTATGGTTTTTCAATGATATGTATCTCATTGATACTCAATGCAGACTAAACAAAATACATAGGAAACAAACCACCTCCTCACATCAACATCAATCTGATTTTTTTATTTTTTGCAGTCACGTTGCTGAAAACTATTAGCCTCAAAATATACCATGTCAGGAATAGTTATGAATTGTTTAAGAGGAAAAAACATGATTTGGCTCCTCAAATCCAGCAGTAGCAGAGGGCCCGGTGTTTTCAGCTTGTGCAGAGGAGACTGATTGCTTTAGGTACATCAACACCCTTTTTTGTGGTTATGTGCTGAGCAGGTGGGAGGTAAACTGCTTCGATCCAGGCTTTTGTTTTTCTTTCTTTATGTTCTGTAAGACTACATCAAATAAAGCAGAGACAGGTGTCCTACTGTACTGAAGAAAAATCAACAACAGGCAGCACTCCATGTCTTTCGAGTGTGGCCAATAGGCCCTGGCCCATTCACACCTGGCATCTTAAAACACAAAAGGAGCTGAGGGTTTTTATTTGAAACTGGGGATTAAGGGGAGGAGGAAAGGGAAATGTGTGTGCTATAGATCAATAGGAAGCAAGACAAATGGAAACAATATCAATTTATCACACACAGCAGATAGCCATTGCTCGTGTGGTATTTAGATTATCCTTCAATAGGGCTGAACACTAACCTGAATTTAAAGCATGAGCTCTGTCAGTTTTGGGTTCACTAATACTTGGATTTGGTCCAAAAACAATTCAGGCTCAGCTGCACCTGTCCTTTTTGAAACAAAGATGGCAACCACGAGCAAAGGAGAAGACAGTTCTCAGGACATGTCCTCATCCAAAGGAACACAGTTTCTGTTAACTCTTTGAAGACTGCAGTAGCACTTCTACACCAAAGGACCAGGTTTCCCACTTTGGAATCTCATTATTTGAGATTAGTCTGGTGGATTTTACATGGTGGTGCAACTTTTATAAGGTAATGGGCATTATATAACAATTCACATTTATTAAGTGTCTTTAATATAGTAAATACTTAAAAGGATCTGCACAGGGGACAAATGGACATTGAGCACTAGTTAGTTAGAGGGGTGGTCAAAGGGGTAGGTGGAAGGTAGCAAGATACCGAGTTCCAGAATGTGGGGGTGGAGATGTCTGAAGCTATGGAGATAATGGATGCTGTACCAGACCAACAAAGCAAAACCCATCATTGGAAACTTTGATAAGGCTAGGTTTGGATTTTGTACAAAATTAGATATTTGCCTGCTCTACACGATACAGGAACACAAACAGACAAAATAAACTTGGACTCAAAACAGGTTTCCTCCTGTTCTATGACTTGGCTTAGCCTATTGAACTTGAAACCAAGTCTGGGGAACATTAAAACTGCTGTTAAACCAAACTGAAAATCCAAAGCATCCAGGTTCATTCAATCTTGCATTTTACCCTCCTGCCTGTTGGGGGCAATACAGTAGCATGCAGACAGAACAAAAAATACACACATACACACACACACACACACACACACGTGTGTGTATAGAGGGGTGGAGGCAAGGGGAGAATTACTGAACTCAAAGGTTTAGATTGTTTTAACCTTTAAGGAATATTAGGCAAGTATATGACTTTCCTCCAATCTCCACGGAATTGGAATGAGCACAGCTTTCACTCATTTAAGTACTTGATTTGTTTTCAGGAGTGGAGAGATCTGAAGCAAAGCAGAAACCAACATCCCTGAGTCATTGAGTCATTTTGACCTTTTCTTCCCCCAAATGCTTGAAATTTATCCCGTTTCGACCATTTTGAGTTCAAGATTCCCTCAAAGAAAAGCAGCAGATGCACAAAACATCCCTTGGTGAAAATGCGCTTCCAGTTAAGTGTCGCGACAGAAGCTTCTTCACTATAATGGCAGGGAGTAGGCGACTGTTGAGGAGAAGTTGCAAAAATATATACCTGGCAGCTGGCACCGATTTTGAATAGAGGCTGCATCCAATCTCTAGTAGGCTTGGGAGTGTGAGTGAACTCATTGTAGTGACTGATCACTCCGATTCCTAGTAATCCAGCGGGAGTGGCAGAAGCCAGTCTCATGGAATTAATATGTTCATCTAATTCCCAGAACCTAGGCACAGGATTTGAAGATTTGGATTTTTTTGATCTTCAAGGCTGAACTTTGATTTTATTTTTTTTTACTACTGATGGTTCAAAAAAAAAATTCCTTCTGATTTCACTGGCACCAATAAAAATATATTAAAAGTAAGTGATGACCTTTAAAATAAACTGTCAAGTCTGAACACTTTCAATAGCTCTTTTCTCTACCAATTTCTTGGTTTCACTCAACTACAATCTATACTTACATAGCACTTTCAACACAGCAATACGTTCCAATGTATTTTGCAGAGCGGCAAATTAGCTACCAAGCAGGAATCGGTAAGTGGTTAAGGGGAGATCGTTTTTGAAGAGGATTTTTGAAGATGGATAGAGATTTAGCCTGTTAAGAGGGGTGGGAAGTAGCAAGGCAGAAGGTGTGGGAGAAGAAACAATTTAGGTAAGCGTGAAGCAGGAAATGAAAAGTAGTTATAAAAAGACAAACGAGGTGTCTTTATCTTTTTCTGTGCAATAATAATGCACAGCAAAGCTGAGCACAAAAATAACCATGCCACGGCAGAAACCCTTGTTTGTAGGTCGGGAGAGTACATTCTTACCATGGATCAAAATAAGGATAAGAACTTTGGCACTATTAATTTGGAAAATATACTAGAAAAAAAAAGGTACATTCTATTACCAAGGAAAGTCAAACAGAGGGAAGAAGTGGAATTTCAAGGTACAACTTTAAAAGGGGGTGGAGGAACAGAGTGACCTGGGGGTGCATGTACACAAATCTTTGAAAGTGGCAGGACAAGTTGAGAAGACTGGTAAAAAAGCATTGGGGTCCAGGGCTTTATAAATAGAGGCACAGAGTACAAAAGCAAGGAAGTTATGCTAAACCTTTATAAAATCACTGGTTAGGCCTCAGCTGGAGTATTGTGTCCAATTCTGGGCACCACATTTTAGGAAGGATGTCAAGGCCTAGGAGAGGGTGCAGAGATGATTTACTAGAATGGTACCAGGGATGAGGGACTTCAGTTATGTGGAGAGACTAGCGAAGCTGGGATTGTTCTCATTACAGCAGAGAAGAAGGTTAAGGGGAGATTTAATAGAGGTGTTGAAAATTGTGAGGGGTTTTTGATAGTGTAGATAGGGAGAAAACTGTTTCCACTGGCAGGAGGGTCAGTAACTAGAGGACACAGATTTAAGATAATGGGGGGGGAAAAAAGCAGGGAAATGAGGAGACTTTTTTTTATTTAAACATGGAGCGAGTTGTTATGATCTGGAATCCACTGCCTGAAAGGGTGTTGGAAGTAGATTCAATATTAACTTTCAAAAGACAACTGAATATATACTTGAAAAGAAAATATTTGCAGGGCTATGGGGAAAGAGCAGGGGAGTGGGACTAATTGGATAACTCTTTCAAAGAGCTGGCACAGGCAAGATGGGCCGAATGGCTTCCTTCTGTGCTGTAAGATTCTATGATTAATAAATTAATGCAAAGAGAGGTTGGGAAAGAAACATTTGAGTAATTAAATTTAACACACGATCGCCTGCCCAAAATACAAACCAGAAAACAAGAGGCTTCTAATGGATGGAATGTGTATGTATACAAAATAATTAACTGACTTTGCATAAAAGGCATCATTCGCTATCTGTGACCCGAAGTCACGAACAGAAAAACACAGTCCTCCTCGTTAGATAGAACAGCCAGTACCGCATTGAAACCTGATTTTCTCATAAGGATCTCAGTAGGGAGAAATAAAGTTGCTTATGCTTGGTTCCGGCAACAAGCCTCAAAAGAGCTCAGAAAGCTGACATATTGCAAATGTACACTGGGCCTTAGGTAGCAGGCCTAGAACGGCATCAAAATGAACTGCATTGATGTATTGCAGCTTGCATCATTATAGGAAACACACAAGCATTTATTAAAGGCAAACCTTATTCTAGAAGTTTATTTTACTATGGATCAAATATCGACTACCGCAGGTTAATCCATTGATAGGTCAGTTCACAAAAAAAAATTATTTCGATTCCTATACAGTCATTTCTGATGGATACAGCTCCTCGACAGATGCACAATTCATTGTATAATTTCATGCTTTTCAAACTGCAAGTGCTTTCTGTGTAATATGCTAATTATTCCACAAGAGCTTTTTTTTATGTGTAATGAAGTATTCTATAGAGCTCTCCTGTGTAATGTGGCAGATTGTGGAAACATTGGCAAGCATCTGAGAGAAGACACTAGGCTGTCTGAAGTAGCTGCATGGCTTTCTCCAAACAAGCATCAAAATAGCTTGTGATGCCTTGGCTGCTGAGAAACCCTTGCAGGTTTCTACTCCCTCATGGAACCAAACTTCTGACAAACATATTTCAGATAGAAATGCTATTTATAAGCGGCTAGGAGATCTTTGGATTATTGTAGCGTGCAAGCGCTGATAGACAATCTTTAAACGGAGCAATATATCATCTGTTTTGCATGGCTGATGTACACCAACTTTCCTTCAAGAAAGCTAAGCTCACATGGCTGACACCTTAAATGCAAATTGAATTCCAACATGTTTATTCTACAGCCTGTCTGAGGATTCCAGGTCAATCATGGTGGACTGTACAGTGGGAATGATGAATTGAGGGGCTCCATTCCCACTCAGGTGACCTTTTTTCCCCTCTTCACAACCATGGAATAGAAGATTTGACCAACATTTGAGATACACTGCTCATAAACAAGGAGCAGACAATACAACATCTTTATAAAAGGTTCCATCTTTTGGATGAGAGATTTAAATACATGAATCACATACAGTGTATAAATAGGGAAGAAAACCTAAAAGCTGCATTCTGAACTGAAAATTAATTAAAGAAGGAGGAAAGGAAGGTTCAGGCTCAATGCTCCATGAATTTGTTAACAGGCTGGTTTAGACAGATTTATAGATGACATTTCCAGAAGCAGGAACTGCAGAGCTTTTCATGTCTCTACATTGTACGTGATGCACTGACCAAAATTTTAGGGTTATTTTTCTGTGGACTGAAGCCTCTGGTCCAATACAGAATCTGGAGGATAGTCACTCTGTACATGTGCTTACAATGGTTCAGCGAGTGGCTGTTCTTTTAAAATCGGGTCAAGGACTTTGGTGCAAAGTCAACCTAAGGTATGAAATTGGAACACAGGTACAATAAATTCATGCACAGTGCTGAGATGCCAAGGTTAGCTTTGACCTCAAATGACTTAATCTCAACCAATGTTGCCAATGTAGTGGAGGTTACATGAATTCAGACCATTTCTACATATGCAAACATGTTGCTTAGTGACCACACAGGCTCAGTTAAAAAAAAATGTCTAGCCACAGGAAAGAACAAGATGCAGCTACTGTATAAATAACAGCTTCTCTTTTCTGGCTTTATATAAACTCGTCCACAGATATTTATCGCTTTGATACCTAGACAGTTGTTAACTGTCATTACAAGACTCTGAATGCTGATATATGAACATTACCTGAATAGGTTGGTAACGTTCTGCCATTGGCTTTTCAAGGTAGAAGATACAGTGCTAAAATGACAGTTGGAATTTGCACTGTGCAATGAAAGATCTCATTAACTGTGGTGTCATAGAACCCCTATATACTCATTACACTAATGCATCTTTTGTTTTACAAATTGGTTGAATGTCAGTGGGATTTTCTTGCTCAGGATTTCCAGCGACAATATTTTTATTTCAAACCCACCACTGCAGCCACTTTGTGGCCTGTGTTCCCAATTTAAAAAAACAAATGACTCATCTGCTAATGGAGGTATTACAAGAATAAGGAACTTACCCCTCTGTATTTCCTCAAAACATCCTGCATGTTCCAACTTGAACTGTAGTACAACAGTCCACTGATACCACAGAGCATTAAAGCAAAAAAGGATCAGAAATGCCACCATAATATACATAACAAATGAAAAATAAGAAAACCTGCCTTCCCCAGATATTAAACTCAGCAACTTTCATATCTAGTATTCCATTTATATCTTAAAATAACCTACATTTCTTTTCGAACTCTGTTCATTTTAATAACAAAACATGGTTCTTTATCGGTAATCCCCAATTAAATACTCAAAAGGTTTTGTCAGGAACTTTTCTGTCTCAAATGTTGCCTTTTTGCCATTGGGTTTTTAATTCTCATCAGGTAATTTCCTATTTCTTAATAAATCCACATTTCGTCTCTCAAGTCACTATGCAACTCACGTTTCTTCAACCAACCTCACGCAGCAAACCCATCATTTATAATTTAGTACAGCTTTCATGTTGCAGTACTACCTCTCTGCAGATGCCAATTCAACAGTCATATCACCAGGTGACCTCAGCTCCTGGTTTTATTGCCTTAATTGGACCCACACAAACTTGACAGGTTAAGATTCACAGTTTGTCTGGAAAAAGCTCCAAGTCCCCTGGCGAGGTTTGGGGTGGGGAGCTGTTCTAGCTGGTGAAGTACTGCATGCTTTAGCGAAGCAACAGCTATTGGGTTGTGTGTGAGAACTTGCACCACAGAACCTCCAGCAATGATATTTGGAAGGCTGAGCAACTTTCCAACATTATGGACATTTGAAAGTGCTCATTTACCTGCAGCCGGCAAGTGGATACCTCACGGCAGATCTCCTGGTTGTGGGAGGGCGGGCCATTGTCTGGCTCACATGCCCCTGCTCCTTCTGACCCCCACCAAATTAAAAATTCTCCTGGGTGGCCTTCAGCGGTCCCCTTTAAAAAGGGCCACAGGTTAGGCTGCTCAATGCCAAGTACAAGTGGATCATTGGTATCTCGAAATTGCAATCGGGGTTCAATGTAGGTCATAGGACCCGATTTGTATATTACAAGTGCCCCCCCTCCCCCACTTCTAAAACAGGCAGTGCTCAGGCCGCCCATCTCATGACCCTACCCAAGATGGTGGTGGCTGACCCCCAGTGAGTGATCAGGCTGCCACTTCCCCATTTACACAGGGCAGAGAGAGTTAAAAATCAGTCTTTAGATCTTTTAGATTTTATACTGCAGCATCCATCATATATGTTAAAACTTATTTCACATTCACCTGGTCCTCTCCAGCCCCTCTCCCTCCCCCCACACACAGTATGTACAAGTGAATTGTCCCATCCTTTATGGGTGTACCAACCTAACTATATTTCCTGGTGTTTTAGACTGCAGTTATACTGCCACAGTCACGTTGATGCAAAGGGTTTGGGGTGTGCATTGATGTGAAAGTAGAACGATAACTCAGGAGTTGAGTGCCAATTTGGTTAACATTACTTGGGCCTAACAAAGGGTGGAAGATAACTCAAGTCCAGTGTGAAACTAGGTTTAATAAGTTAGATCTCCTGGGCAGTTTATTGGGTTAGCATAGAATCTGTTTCATATTATGAGAAAGGGAACATGACCATTCTTACTTCTCTGACTTTAATAAATAGGTGTTGGAGGAGTGGAGCTCTGTACATGCGTGTAAGCACATGTGTACAGCTCTCTCCTGGTGAGCAGAGTGTGGAAGGTGCAGCCAGGAGGCTGTCTGCAGTGTAACTCCAATCTTGCCGGCTGCACCTTGCACTCTACAACTACTGGCCTCAAACTGCTCATGTAGCTTTAGCTTCCCAACACTTCACTGGTACTCAATGGGTTAAAAAGGCTTCCAACACAGTTCAGGAAGTTTTACAATCTTCCTAGGGAATCTCGGTTATTCGAAAATGGTTTCATGCAAAAGAAACAGCATCAAGGGCACTGACACCATATTTATTGCTCTCCTCTCCCTGCCAAATGGCTAAGGACAAGACTCCTGTCAAAATACCAGAGAGCATGGAGGAACTTGGCAAAGAAATGAGAATGAGAAGAAAGCAAAAGGAACGAAAGCTTCTGTCAACACATCACTTTCCAAAAGGGTAACAGGAGGACTGTGCATGATCAACACAAGTTGTATGTGGGAAATGGACATTTAAAGTACAAGATATAAAGATCACTCAAACACATAGGTCACTGAATGTGTGACAACAGCTGAGAAAATTGTAGACCAAGTGAGGGATTCTGTTGAAGTGATGCTCAAACTATTTCTGCATCACCTGAACCTGAAGGCTGGATTGCTGCCTCCAACACCCAGTATGTGGAAATTCTTTTTGAAAAAAAAATGATTCCCGCTTTTTATGCAGTATGCATTCTGAATGACATTGGACCACGTAGGATACCAGGTTATTTTTGTTAATCAAATATCAAAGAATTCACCAATTTCAATTTAATGAAGTTACTCATTTCTGAGCAAATACAGTTCATGGATTTGCCAGAACACCAATCAGTAAATGGAAAAAATGCATGGAAAATACACTCACGCACACTTCACCACAGCAGTAAACAGTTTAATGTAACTCCTGTGCAACAGCCAGAAATCTTTACCGATTGAGATCCAAAGAAGTCATGATAAAAGTATTAGCTTTTGGCTCCCAAATGGCTTTGTTCTCAAACAGGACCCCCATTTCCACACGACCCTGAAAGAGTGAAACGACTGCTACAGTGCTTAGAGCAGCTTGTCCACTGGGTGGCACTTGATCCAAATTCATAGCTCTCATAGGAAGCAAATATTTCAGACCAGAGGGTTGTTTTCCTATTTGTAAAATCATTGTCATGTGTGTGGCTTGTTTCATCAACTCCAATACACAGTATTAGTGGTAGTCATCATCCAACTCATCATCCAAGGACAAACCAGAAATGGAGATGAGAAATAGAAATACTGAGAAACAGTTTCAGATGTCTGGCTCGGAAAGGCTACTGGACGCAGCAAAGTGTTCTTTTGCATCACTACTTTTCCCTCACAGTCTGGTGGGACTCTTTGGTTGTCCGTTCTAGAAGTACACATTACATAGTGATATGCAGACTTGCATCACAATCGTGGTTGCGATATTGTTTAAAGGGCTGGCTTCTCTGCTCATTTCACAACAGGCATTCCTATTGTGGTGACACTTAGAGTTTGGATGTTGTCAGAGAGCCCTACAAGAAAACAGTTCATGAGTTGGAGATGCATGGCAAGTCCTTTTGCCAGATAACTGACTGAGGAAGATATCAATGCTGTAAATCAAAGATTTGTTATGATGTGGAGATGCCAGTGATGGACTGGGGTGGACAAATGTAAAGAATCTTACAACACCAGGTTATAGTCCAACAGTTTTATTTGAAAATCACAAGCTTTCGGAGGCTTCCTCCTTCGTCACTCACTTGACGAAGGAGGAAGCCTCCGAAAGCTTGTGATTTCAAATAAAACTGTTGGACTATAACCTGGTGTTGTAAGACTCCTTACATAAAGATTTGTTAGTTATTTAAAGGGGCTTTGTCATCAAGCTAAAGTGCTTAGTTTGCAGTTTTTTTGTGTTTAGAGTTGGAGATGGACCATGTGTTATCTTCATCACAATGTTGTCATTTGTAAATGACAATGATGGATTTTTATTTACTGTACAGTTTTCCATGAATACCATACTACTGCAACTGTTCATGAGGCTAAATGTACCATAAATCACCATCACAAAAGACAAGTGGTGCAACCTTGTGACATAATGATACTTTGATGCAAATTATGTACATTGTGTGTCAACAGATGAGAAAAGGTTCTGCTGAGCATTTGATGGTGCCAACAAAGCCCCTTTTAATATAATCCATATATTCAGTTGTAATGTAACTTGAGTTTTTTTTTACAAATCAGATACTTAAATGTTAATAAACAATTGTGAATAGAAATTCAGTGCAAACTGTATTCTTCCTGTACATAAGACAACAAAATGATAAGTATTGAAGTGACCCAAGTAGCTCTTCTGGTCCCAACCAAAGAATTCTGATTTGAAGTCCAACCGTGAGTGGCATTATTTTAAGTTTTAGTCGGGTCTTATCCAGGCTGCCACATGAAGGTTTTTATAGCAGAGTAGGGAAAAGACAGCCTTGCATTTATATAGTGCCTTTCACAAACTCAGGACTTCCCAAAGCGCTTTACAGCCAATGAAGTATTTTTGAAACGTATTCACGGTTGCAACGTAGGGAATGCGGCAGCCAATTTGTGCACGGCAAGGTCTCACAAACAGTAACGTGATAATGACCAGATAATCTGTTTTTAAGTGATGTTGGTTGAGGGATAAATATTGGCCCGGTCACTGTGGAGAATTCCCCTGCTCTTCTTCGAATACCGCCATGGGATCTTTTACATCCACCTGAGAGGGCAGACAGGGCATCGGTTTAACATCTCGTTCGAAAGACGGCACCTCTGACGGAGGAGTGCTCCATCTTAAAGGGGGGGGATATAAAGAGCTCAATCCTCCAGAACAGGAAGCATAACGGCACTCTACTCTGTCGCAGAGGATTCTAATACCTGGACCCTCCCGCAATTCTCATGGCACATCACAGCTTTTGGATGATCCATGGTTTGTGGAGGGCAGCCAGCCAGCCAGCCAGCCAGCCAGAGTTAAGTAGCGGAGACACGGAGACACAGAGATGGACAGTAAATCTGGAGTTGTCAGAAAAATCAGGGAGTATCAGTGCATTACTTGTCCTCGGGAGACTGAATGAATGGACCAGAGTCCGTGATAAAATTGATGGCACATAGTCAATGCAAGGAACAGGCTCGATGGGCTTTTCACATTCCTCAACTTATGTTCTTATGCTTACTGAAAGAGGAGACATGGTGACAGAAGCCAGCAATGCTTCACGCTGGAAGGTGAGTGGACAAAGAGAATTATTTTAATTTTTTTCAAACCTACTATATTTATCAAGAAACTTTGGTTTTCCAATGAAGCCCAAAAATGCAATAGATTTGTACTTTTATAATCTAATGTTGAATAAACATCAGTTCAGAACTCTGAAGTACTCAAGTCAATAGTTGAAAAGGCCTTTTCTCCTTATTCCATTTTTAAAAAAAATTTGTTTTATGAACTTACCAATTTATTTTCAAGATGGTTATCAGCAGGCAGCAAGTTCGCATGTCCTAGGACAATACTTTACAAGTAGCAGTGAATTGTTGCTTCAGATTTGGCTGAGGAGAAAAAAAGTATTGCGACAGTTTTGAAGTCATGATGAACACACCTTTACTAGAAAGTTACAGGTTAACAGATGTTAAAGCAGTATGCCTCAGGATCAAGTAGCCATCAGTAAACATTTTGATTTTCTCCTCTCCTGAAGTGGTGAATCTTGCTGAGATACAGTTGACAGGAGCTAACAGCCCTCTTCTACTTCATCTAACTAGTCATTCTTGAAGTGTGAGCCATGATGGTACATGTCAGTATGCCATTTGACCACAGGCAGCATTACAGGCCTGATCTCATCACCTGACATCCACACGCATGTCCTTTCCGATAAGGTCATTGGATATGAATAAGAGACTGCTGATTTTTCAGCCTCCCCAAAGAAAGAGCACTGAAGCAAATTGTAGTGCCCTCACCAACACCCTGAGATCAAGTAATACAGACCAGCTCTCAAACCCAGGGCATGAAATGGTCCCTGTCTGGCTCAATACCACACAAGCAGCTCAATTTTCAAATGGAAGTCTGGGTGTGTTGGGGGGGGTGGGGAGCGAAAATCCGGAGCGGGAATCGATCCTGGCTCCAACCTGCTAACTTCCGTGCTTGACCCTGACGCATTTGTGTGCGTGCGTGCTTCAGGAATTCAGAAGTGCCGCCAGCAATTAAAGCTGGCAGGCTGATATTTAAAGCAGTCATTAAGATAGTTAAAGTGCTTAATTTTATGGTGATTGAGGCAGGGAAAGGATTTAAATTCTGCCTCAGCATGTTTCCTGTACTGTGTGAAACATGCTTTGGGGAACAAGTCGTGTTTCAGCCATTCGGACATTTAAATCCCTATTTGACAGAAGTGGATAAAAGGTCAGTTATTACAGCAGGGCACTCAGTTCTCTCAGGCAAACTTTTGGCTGGGAGATCTTTATGTTAAGACTGAGAAATTCTTGGTTTCCACTCAGAATTGTTCTGTTTACACATATTTAGCAACTTTTCAGACCCCCTCAAACTGACACCATCAGGAAGGGGGGCACGATGGCTGCATTCACCACTACATCCGTGGATGAGCAACATCACCATCCTTGCCAGGCACAGCGTGCACTTCTGCCTCTTGGAGCTCCACAAACAGTGCTGCGCCACAGGCAACTGCACAAGAGCACAGAGGGCAACAACAAAGGGAGTGACATTACAGGAGGCACTACCCTCACCAGAGGGCCTATAGACCGAGGCTCAACTTCCTAGACCTCTCTGAGGAGCAGAGCTTACGGAGGCTGAGAGAGAGTCGCCAAGTGGTCGCAGATATCTGCAGCCTCCTTCACGCCGAGCTACTCGCGGCTGGGCCTGGCGACATCTCATTACCTGTCATTGTTAAAGTGACCACTGCCCTCAACTTCTTCACCTCCGGGTCATTCCAGGGTGCCACCGGTGACATCGCCAGGGTCTCTCAGTCGCCTGCACACAAGTGCATAAGGCAGGTCACTGACGGCTTGTTTCACAGGGCCTCGCAGTACGTCAACTTCCCCATGGACGACCTCAGCCAGACTGAGAGGGCAGTGGGATTCCACTCTGTGGCTGGCTTCCCACACATACAGGGTGCAAACGGTTGCACGCATATAGCAATCCGATTACCTCCACATGAGCCAGGACTGTTCATCAACAGAAAGGGAGATCACTCCATCAACGCTCAGCTCGTTTGTGACCACCACAAAAGATTTCTTCACGTGTGCGCCAGATTCCCTGGCAGCTGCCACGATTCGTTTATTCAGAGGGAATCCAACATCCCGGGCCCCTTCCACACATCGAACACCCTTAAGGGCTGGCTCCTCGGGGACAAGGGATACCCCCTGCACACTTGGCTCATGACACCTCTGAGGAACCCCATCAGCGAGCAACAGTGTCGATACAATGACAGCCACATCGCCACCAGGTCTATAATTGAACATGCAATAGGCCTGCTGAAGATGTGATTTTGGTGCCTCGATCCTTCTGGGGGAAACGCTTCAATACGCACCAGCGAGAGTGAATTGTATTATAGTAGTGTGTTGTGTCCTGCACAACAGAGAGGGGTACCGGTTGAGGAGGCCTCATCCCCTCATCCACCATCCGCATTGAGGAGGAGCAGGAGGAACCCATGGGCAGAGCAGTGACTCACCTTGCTGCATGTGAGGCCAGGGAGTCACTCATATGTGAACAGTTCTTGTAAGATCAGAAAGTGAGGAGAGTCCTCACACCATCTGGAAAGAACAGCACCAATACCAGCGCCACCCCCCCACCCTGCACAAAACAGTCCTTCATCTACACATACACCCAATGTAAAGTGACCCACTGGGTGGCATTAAGTGTCGTCATTCATGATGAAGCTCATGAAAGGGCGTATCACAAAAGGCAGTCAAGAATGGGCAAGACGTGGCAGTAGTGGTGATAATGATAACATTTAATGTGACTTTAACAAAAACCAAATATAAAATGAAAAACATGACAGTCTGTCAGACACCCTTGTGCATACCCTTCGTGATCACAAATCCTTAGCCTTTCTTTTCCTACTACTTCTATGTGGTGTATCCCCTGTGGCTGCAGTAGAGGTAGTGGCAGGTTGCTCATGTTCATGCCCAGACTGCTTAGATGCTTTCGGCCTATACCCTCTGGGTTTTGGAGCCTGTGAGGGCCCTGCCAAAGACTGCTCTACCTGCACCTATGCAGGGGCAGACTCGGCCACCAGGAGAGGAGGTAGCATTGCGGGTACTGGTTGAGAGGGTGGCATTGGGTGAGACGCGGGAACGTTTTGAGTGGCGTCCCCACTTCCATGTCTCCTTTCGCCATCATCTCTCTCCTGGGCCAGGCCCACATCACTCCTACCATCCTGCTGGACAACAGTTTGGAGGACATGTGTGATGCCTTGGAAGGCCACTTCTAAAATGTCTGTCAGCCTGTTTAAGCCAGCAGGATGTTGTTCACAGTTAGTCTGAAAGGCCGTTGTCAAGGCCTGCATAGATTCATTTGTGAGCCGTGCTTGAAGCTCAATGGAGGCGAGCCTTCTCTCCATCGCAGACATTCCCGCATTTACCTGGGACACTCTCTCAGACATTTCCACAGTTACCTATGACACTATCTCAGAGATTCCTTCCAGTACCTGTGCCAACATTCCACTAATGCAGGAGTTGGACTCCTCCATCCTCTGCGGAAAGTGTCTATTATGGTGAGTGTGCATGGCACCTGTTAGTATCTTGCAAATGTGCTGCTGTCCCTCGATCATTCTTCTTTTAAAGAATGGCCCCCAGGGGTCAGCATCTGCGTCCAGCCGAGCAGAATCTGGAGAGGAGTGTGCCCACCGACACGGACTCTCCACAGCTGCCCCTGCCACCAGTGTCTGCTCGTGCTCACTTGTGTGTGGTGACTCACCAGGTGCCAACCCAACTAACTGACAACTAGGACCCACCGAGGTGTGAGTATCTGCCCTTCTGGATGGCTCACTAAGATGTGACGGTGCACCCTCAGAGGCCGGGAGCTCCTCAGAGGAATCGCCCTCTTCCATCACTGCGATTGTTGAATGGCCTGTAAGAGAACAGAAGGCAATATTAAGCATAATCACAAGTGTGTCATGTTGCGATGAGCATTCTGAGGTGTTCAACATTGTTAACATGAATTCAAGTTGTGTGTGATGAATGTTGAAGTTGTGTCAACAAACATTTGTGGGATGCCAGTCTCGGCGTCCCTGACGGACAGGCACTCGAGGGTGCAACTGGTCTGCAGGGCCTCCTCCTTTGTGTCTGTGAGGACCACTATTTGTTGTGACCCCCCTCCTGTCCTCACCCTCTCGCATCCAGAAGGGGAGAAAGTACAGACGTGTGAGTGAGTGATGGTGAAGTGGTCAGCCGATGAATGCATTGCTTTGGGTGAGGCAGACTGTGAAAGAGGTGCATCAGAGGGTGAGTATGAGACAGAGACATCACATTGGATCAGGATTGGAGTGATGGGGGCACAAATGGGGAGGTGAGGAAGTGCTCAGGAAGTGAAGGTAAATTGAGGATGAGCCTTAAGTGGGTGTGAGGAGTGATGTGATGGAGTAGTCTTGGGAGTGCAGAATGATGAGGGAGTCGGGGGGGGGGGGGGGTGGGGTGGTTATGTGCACCACGGAATGCAGGAGAATCAGTAAGTGTACTCACTTTTGCTGACTTAGTTAGGTCACTGAAACCCTTCCTGCACTGGATCCAGGTGTGGGATATGTTGCTGCTTCTGGTGACCTCCTCTACCACCTTGAGCCAGGCCTTCTTGGTGGCAGACGCAGGACACTTCCTCCTGTCAGTCGGGTAAAATAGTTCCCTCCTCTCCCTCACCCCGACCAGTAGCAGCTGGAGTGAGGCATCGCTGAACCTTGGAGCAGCCTTGCCCCTGTGCTGCTCCATTGGGTCTTCTTGCTCTTTGCTCCAACAAAAGCCATTGGAGCAATGGCCCTTTAAATCCAGACGCTCCAGCTGACAGCCTGTCATGCGGGTGCGCTGCCCATCCACTGCGCAGCTTTCGGACGGCAAGCCAGGAAACCACATTAAGGGGCACCAGTTGAATCACGATCGTTTGGGGGAACGATAAGTTTGTGTTACTGGGGTTTGCCGCTCGCCCATTGACCGCACCCCCACCCCCTGCCAACCTGCCACCCTTTTAAAATCGAGCCCAAGGAGATACATTAACACATCAGTCGAGACTATACACACACGAATCACTATTCTCAGAAGTTTATTTTTTGTTGGGTTTAATCACAAAGTTCGAAGTAATCTCTATTTGCCACCTGGATTTAATTTGTTTCGAGCACAATGATAAACCCCAAAAGATTGTTTTACACTCTGCCATAGAAACACATTGAACTACTCTGTACATGAGGGTTAAGACACAACCTGCTCTTCCAATTCTACAACCAATCATCCTTTCAATTGCAGGAATTGTAATGGGGCTGTTTTGCTCTGTTTTACATATTGTATCAGGATTCCTGTATGATTAAATTTATTATAACAGTCAGAAAATGTGTCATATGGTCATTTCAAACGAGTTGGGTATATTTTAATAGAATGCGGTGTAACTTTTAATTTTGCCACATTAGAAAATGGCACCAAGGAGAATGCTTCAGAGAAATGACACGTCATTTAATCTGCACAAGCTGTTGTTTTATGTTGTTCTGTAACACATTGAATTCCACTAATCACATCCATAGGAGGGGTTTTGAAAATAAACTAAGCTTTCTTAGAATCAATGTTGATTTGTACCTGCCCCAAAATGGCAGGTAGTGCATATTATTGGGAAGCTGTTCCAGAATCTCAAATTATTTCACTGCAAAGTGTGTGTGTTATAATATGAAAACAATTTAGTAGAGAGGTAGCACGTACTGCACACATCTTCCCAAGATGATCAATAATATGAAATCACCATTGGGAATACTCTGCTATTTCTGTATTGGGATCTTCATTGCCTCAAGTTCTGGCTTTTTAAAATCATATTCATTGGTTAGAATCACACAAGGGATCACTGGCACCTACTGTTCCAACTCACTGCAATTGACAGTTTTATATCCTTTAAAAGGATTTTAATTTTTTTTTTAAATGAAGTATTGACTTTATAAATCACCCAAATTTTTAGGGCCAAGAAGTCAGACACACACAGACAGTGCAACTGAACTGTCAGGGATTAAATGCCACTTTTTTAAAAATGCAAATACAAAGTTTTGTCACGATGGCACCTGCCACATTATGAGGGCACATAGAGAATAGTTACACATACACGTGGGACATTGTCACTCTCTCTTTGCTTGCATGTGATCGCAAACTTCTGACATAGAATACATACATGTTACAAGCACTTGGTTTTCACATTCATTTTTCAAAATATGGGGAAAAAATGTTTTGTTTTTTTAAAATAGCAGGGCAGGTACAATGCCTGATGTCACGAGTATATTAGCTTCCAATACCCAGGAAGCACGATCCGATCTTGCATATTTATACAATTTCATACATGTCACTTCATTGTAGGAACCAAAAAACAGGTGCTGACTGTAGCCTGCGTCAAGCCAAACCAGAATGAAACTAGAATGAAGGAAAGTAGTTCTTTGTGGCTTACTCCAGAGCGGGAGCAGGCTGGGCTACTTAAGATTGTACGTTGCATAATCTTTGCACACCTTTCCTACGGAGATCCATTTCTTAATGCCTGCTGAATCCAGGATAGATTACATTTTTGTTTAGAATACTTTAGTCGAGTTAATATTAAATGTACACAGTGATAGCCTATTCCTCTAACTGGGAGGAAGTTATTCCTTAAATACCTTCAGCTCACGACTTTTAGTTTCTATTCGTATCCTGGTTCTGCTTTATAAAAACAACTCCACACACACCTCAATTCCCCTTCCTTTTAAAATTTAAACTGTTCTTTCAATCTTTCTACTTAGAATAGATTCAGCTTCATTAATCTTTCTTCATAACTCAGCGATCTAAAGGCTGCAACCACGAGCTTTCAGGCTTGGAAGAAAACAAATCTACTTTAGCCAACTCACCCCTCATACCTATGTAATTGGCTTTATTTAAGTTTCTCCAGTTTCAGACTTGAGTACATCACTCTCAAACTCAATGTGAAATTCGATCATATGATCACTCTTTTCCCAGAGGATCCTTTACTCAGATTATTAATTAACCCTGTCTCATTACACAATACGAGATCCAAAATAGCCTAATCCCTGGTTGGTTCCATGACTTTAGGGTAGGGTAGGGGAAAACCCTGGAGTCATTTAGAATACAGTTCATCATCATGATTTGGGGGGTGGGGGTGCGGGGAGGAGACAGTCTAACTGTAGGATCCCTCTGGATGGATGAGCTACAATGGCTTTCTTGATCTGTCTTGTGATCCTAATGATGGTGTTCTTCAAATCCTTTTAATTGCCTCCAGTCCTTTTCAGTAACATGGAGCTGGGCCTAGTCACCACATGACATATGGGGGGGCGGGGGGGTTAAATTAGTTAATCCCTGAAAACGGGCACTGGGATCACAGTGCGCGATTAACCCACGGCCATTGGTTGCGATGCAGGCAGCATGTAACATTCGTGCTGCCTGATGATTTACACGATTGCCGCTTGCAGCCAACACTACCTGTGCCGTTGATTGGCTGCGTGTATCAGCAGGGGGCTCCGATATCGGGAGTGGCTAGCACTACTTAAAGGCAGCCTGCAACTCTTAAAGGGAAGGTGCATTGCGGCTGCAGGATAACCTGGAATTGGTGTGGCAACTAACTCTGTGGTGGAATATACTGAAAAATGGCCGGGCCTGCAAGAGAATATACACCAAGGTTCTCAGACGGTGCATTAGAGGCCTTGGTGTAAGGGGTGGATGCACAGAGGGGCATCCTTAATCCACTGGGGGGCAGGAGGCCCTCCAGACACATGCAGAAGAGGCAGTGGGAGGAAGTAGCGCACAAAGTAAACGCCATGAGCATCGCATCACGCACACGGATGCAGTGCAGGAAGAGGTTCAATGATTTGACACGAGTGGTCAAGGTAAGTGAGTTCAACTGTCAAGTGGCACATCCTACCAACTGCACCATTAGCTGCATCCACCGCTCAATGCATTACACTCCCCCCAAATCACCCACCTACCAACAAACTCTTTCCATCAGTACACAACTCTTCAAATCAGATGCTCCATCTTACCCTCACACATTACCACTGTTGCAAGCCGCACACCCACAACTCACACACACCATGACAGCCACATCACCCAAACATCTTGCAGGACACTCACGGACACACTTCCCTCTTTCTTTCAGGAGAAGGTGGCGCATAACAAGAGGCAGCAGAAAGACCTGGGGGAGGACAGGCGTGCCTACATGCCCTAACTCCCATGGAGGAGACAGTGCTGTCGACCATTGGAAGGGCCGTCACTGCGGCCGTGGCCACTGGCGGTGCTGGAGGTATCGATGATGAGGGTCTCTGCATACCTAATCCTCCTTCTCACTTATCCCTCATCCCACAATCTTTTCTGACTCACGTGCTGCAGGTCGCGTGAGCACGCACGTCTTACTTTAAGAACATAAGAACATAAGAAATAGGAGCAGGAGTAGGCCAATCGGCCCCTCGAGCCTGCTCCGCCATTCAATAAGATCATGGCTGATCTGATCCTAACCTCAAATCTAAATTCATGTCCAATTTCCTGCCCTCTCCCCATAACCCCTAATTCCCTTTACTTCTAGGAAACTGTCTATTTCTGTTTTAAATTTATTTAATGATGTAGCTTCCACAGCTTCCTGGGGCAGCAAATTCCACAGATCTACTACCCTCTGAGTGAAGAAGTTTCTCCTCATCTCAGTTTTGAAAGAGCAGCCCCTTATTCTAAGATTATGCCCCCTCGTTCTAGTTTCACCCATCCTTGGGAACATCCTTACCGCATCCACCCGATCAAGCCCCTTCACAATCTTATATGTTTCAATAAGATCGCCTCTCATTCCTCTGAACTCCAATGAGTAAAGTCCCAATCTACTCAACCTCTCCTCATATGTCCACCCCCTCATCCCCGGGATTAACCGAGTGAACCTTCTTTGTACTGCCTCGAGAGCAAGTATGTCTTTTCTTAAGTATGGACACCAAAACTGTATGCAGTATTCCAGGTGCGGTCTCACCAATACCTTATATAACTGCAGCAATACCTCCCTGTTTTTATATTCTATCCCCCAGCAATAAAAGCCAACATTCCGTTGGCTTTCTTGATCACCTGCTGCACCTGCAAACTAACTTTTTGATTTTCTTGCACTAGGACCCCCAGATCCCTTTGTACTGCAGTACTTTCCAGTTGCTCGCCATTAAGATAATAACTTGCTCTCCGATTTTTCCTGCCATAGTGCATAACCTCACATTTTCCAATATTGTATTGCATCTGCCACATCTCCGCCCACTCACCCAGCCTGTCTATATCCCCTTGTAGGTTTTTTATGTCCTCCTCACTCTCTACTTTCCCTCCCATCTTTGTATCATCTGCAAACTTTGATATGTTACACTCGGTCCCCTCCTCCAAATCGTTAATATAGATTGTAAAGAGTTGGGGACCCAGCACCGACCCCTGCGGAACACCACTGGCTACAGGTTGCCAGTCCGAGAATGTACCATTTGTCCCAACTCTCTGCTTCCTGTTAGATAACCAATCATCCACCCATGCCAGAATATTACCTCCAATCCAGTGATTCTTTATCTTGAGCAATAATCTTTTATGTGGCACCTTGTCGAATGCCTTCTGGAAGTCCAAATACACTACGTCCACTGGTTCCCCTTTATCCACCCTGTAAGGAGCCAGAGCCACAAAAATTAAGTGCCGTAGTTACCTTGACGGCCACAGGCAATGCTGTCCTTGCCCTGCTCTGAGCCTGCAGCAGTTGACAAATCTCAGTCACGACCTCCTTCGTGAACCACAGCCGTCAGATGCACCAATCGTCGCTGAAGTTGAGGTAAGAGAATTGGTCTGTGAAGGCCCTCATGGATATGGCCTCCTGCTGAGTGCCCTGTGCCGCCTCCTCCTCCCCCGCTTTTCTGGCAGCTTGTCCTGCTCTGTAAGGTCTCTCTGCACTCTCCCAGTCATGTTCAATTCCCAGAGGAAGCCCTAGAAGGTCACCCAAGTCTGGAAGCAACCTTGTTCAGCACACTATTTTAAATGCCACGAACAGTACTACAAAAGCAGCTGGACCACTCTATAGAATATTGCAACTTTCTCTAAGTGTAGGAAACTTCCACACCAGCAGCAAGAATAACTAATCCAGCAACTAACCTGTAATTCCTGCATGCTCCTTTTCAATAGCACTGGTGGGTGTCCTTCATGCCCTTTAACTTCTGTTCAGCTGTGCAAGGTTAGGACAATGCGTTGGCTGGAGTGGGGAGTTTGAAAATGCCGCTGGTTGCTCCAAATCAGCGTTACACACTGATTAACGTCATAATCTCCCTACTCTACATGCTGCCAGTGTTCGTTAGGTATGTGTGCTCAAACCCCTTTAGCAAGATGGCGTCCTTGCACTTCATGCTGGAAGTGTGCATGCGCATCTTAGACGCAATTTTTGGGACTTAGGTGTCCATGTAGAACCTACAGAATGGACGCTATGCTGCCTAATTTTGCCCCCATGCTCTGGAGAGTGGATCACTTCCTTCAATTTATTATTCAATTGATTTACTTACTTATTTATGCAACATCACAGTGGAAAACAAATAAAATGTTGGATTGGATAAGTTACGTTTACATTTATTTCAACAAATTTTTTGTTCGATTAAATAAGAATTTGTTCTTTGGTCTATTTACCGGGAATCATCAACTGCTGGAGAGACAACCCAAAATCTTTGAATTTTCCTCAGGATTACTTTATCGCACAGAAAGCTTCTTGTGCACAACATGCTACTTATTTCTTATATCTTCTATCCTGTGTGGGTTCAAGAATGCCGGCAGCATTATTCACCCTTGTTATGTGGTACAAATTTAATTACATTGAAAGATTGCACTGCACCTTTAGATAAAAAAAATAATAAATGCTAAGAGACATTCAGACAGCAACAGTCTGTTCTAAAAAGTCTTTTGTACAAGTCCATCTCATGGTCGATCAACCAAGGTTACAGCATCAGTGGAAATGAGTGCAGGCTACACTTCACCAACCTAGAATAACATCAAGGCAGGAGGGGAACTTGGGGACTGGAATTGGGGGGGGGAGGGAGGCGGGAAAGAGAGAGAGCGCGCGCGAGCGAGAGAGAGAATATGCATGCTAATGAATAGGGCATGGGCACATGATAAAGATAGAGAGGGCTGCAGAGCAACGTCGAGATAGAGAGATCAATCATTGGCCTCTAACCAAGTTGAATGAAACCATCAGCCAGAGTATTGCATATTTCACCTGGGAACTCCAGCTCTGAGTGCTGACTGTCAAATGCTTTTATATTTGCACATATTCTTCCAAAACTGAATAATGTGTGTCACTCTCCTGGGTTCCTGTTCGGACAGCGGTGCCATTCTCTAAATATACTGGTCTCCGTTTCTACATCGAACCCTAGATACAGCCAATTCATGGGCTCAGCTCTCCACATTTACATCACTAAGAGTCATTGAAATGACAGACTGGTAGACATACCTTTTTACTAGGTCTACAATGACACTGAGATGAAAGGATCTGGGCTTATTTACACGACAGATTGCAGCTAACCAAGAGACAAGTCTCTCTGCTAGATTTGAATATAATTTATAAAAATGCCTTAGCTGCTGCCCCTATTTTAAACAATTTTACAACACCAAGTTATAGTCCAGCAATTTTATTTTAAATTCACAAGCTTTCGGAGGCTACCTCCTTCCTCAGGTGAACGATGTGGAAATGATTTCCACATCGTTCACCTGAGGAAGGAGGTAGCCTCCGAAAGCTTGTGAATTTAAAATAAAATTGCTGGACTATAACTTGGTGTTGTAAAATTGTTTACAATTGTCAACCCCAGTCCATCACCGGCATCTCCACATCATGGCCCCTATTTTACTCCAGGTTCTCATTGGATTTCATTCGTATCTTTTTATCCTCCCTTTCATTTAAGAGGTGCAGAACTCATCCCCTTGTCTTTCACATACCTGCATATATAACCTGAATTGACTTTTCACACTTCTTTCCAGCATTTTAAAATCTGCTAATGGACTATTACACCCATTAGTTGCCTCTTTAATGATGAATTAGTATATTTGACTTCCTTTACAAACTTTGTTTCAAAAAATATGAATTATTGAATTGTTAACTTCAAATTATTTCTCCCCCATTTCACTCATTTTACTGAAGTTTGATGAATAGGGCATTCTGTTTTCAAACTTGTTTTCAAAATCAGAGCACAAGGCTACTGAAACAAACTGGCATCTTACAATTGTAAATGTCAATAGTTCATTTGCAACCAAAATCCTGGAGCATAGCTTCAAGGTGCTTTGATATGATCTCACTTGCCGATTCAAGATACTTATTGTTGGGGTTGCTGTCGGTGCTTCAGCCTTCCCAGTGCACTTGCTGGTTGCCTGAGCTCAAGACTTTATTATATAACCTGCATACTGTAAGCAGGCAGCTCCACTTTAAATGAGAGCTGACAGAGCTGGCAAAAGTGCACCAGTATAAATAATAGGCGTTGGCAGAAACAACAAAGACCCACAGGCTTATGATTGAAACTGCACACCACAGACAATGAATACAATCACACATCACAGGAGTTGTTCCTCGACATGAAACGCACTGCAACTTTCACCAATGTCCCTGCCCAGACAGAAAAGCTAAAGGGAGCACTTAAAGTAAATTCTGCCAGATCATGTACTGTAATAAGGCAGCAATGTGATTTTTAAAAAAAATTCGTTCATGGGATGTGGGTGTCGCTGGCAAGACCAGCATTTATTGCCCATCCCTAATTGCCCTTGAGAAGGTGGTGGTGAGCCGCCTTCTTGAACCGCTGCAGTCCGTGTGGTGAAGGTTCTCCCACAGAGCTGTTAGAAAGGGAGCTCCAGGATTTTGACCCAGCGACGATGAAGGATCGGCGATATATTTCCAAGTCGGGATGGTGTGTGACTTGAAGGGGAACGTGCAGGTGGTGTTGTTCCCATGTGCCTGCTGCTCTTGTCTTTCTAGGTGGTAGAGGTTGCGGGTTTGGGAGGTGCTGTCAAAGAAGCCTTGGCGAGTTGCTGCAGTGCATCCTGTGGATGGTACACACTGCAGCCACTGTGCGCCGGTGGTGAAGGGAGTGAATGTTTAGGGTGGTGGATGGGCCACCAATCAAGCGGGCTGCTTTGTCCTGGATGGTGTCAAGCTTCTTGAGTATTGTTGGACCTGCACTCATCCAGGCAAGTGGAGAGAATTCCATCACACTCCTGACTTGTGCCTTGTAGATGGTGGAAAGGCTTTGGGGAGTCAGGAGGTGAGTCACTAGCCACAGAATACCCAGCCTCTGACCTGCTCTTGCACCCACAGTATGTACGTGGCTGGTCCAGTTAAGTTTCTGGTCAATGGTGACCCCCAGGATGTTGATGGTGGGGGATTCGGCGATGGTAATGCCGTTGAATGTCAAGGGGAGGTGGTTAGACTCTCTATTGTTGGAGATGGTCATTGCCTGGCACTTGTCTGGCACGAACGTTACTTGCCACTTATGAGCCCAAGCCTGGATGTTGTCCAGATCTTGCTGCATGCGGGCAGGGACTGCTTCGTTATCCGAGGGGTTGTGAATGGAACTGAACACTGTGCAATCATGCTTGATGATTAATGCTCTCTGTTCCATCTGCACCTCACTGAGTTGGCAATCTGCAAAGCTCTAAACTTCTTCTCCGAGCTACTTTGCTACTGGAGGCTGACTGACTGCTCCAGCTGGGCATAAAAGTCGGCACAAACTTAAGGATACACACATCACTCACATACCTTCCATACCTCCACAAGGTCATTTCTCTTTTTGTGTGACCTGGCTACTAGCCTTAAAAGAAAAAGTTATTCATGTTAGAGAACCAAAGCCTACAAGTTTTATCAGATGACAAGTGTCCTGATCCAACAGCTCTTTTTATCAAATAAGGATCTCAAGATACTTTCCAAAGAAAAAAAGGAACAATGATGTGGAAATACTCATTTAATTGCTATACTAGGAGTTGGCACACTGTCAAAACACAATGACAATGCATTTAATGCAGTATTATTCACACTAGAGAGGTTATACAACCATTTTAATTTTAAATTAATGTCCTTGGTTCTTTCCATGTTGCAAGTTCTTCTGGCTGTGATAGAGGAATTACATAGAATCTGCAGCACAGAGACAGGCCATTCGGCTGAATGTTTATATTCCAATGCCAATGTTTATATTCTACATGAGCCTCTTCCCATTCTAATTGCAACTTCTCACCCTGAACATAGTTGTGCAAGTGGGGGGGGGGGTTGGGGAAGGCGGGAAGGAGGGTTGCGGGATAAACAGTCATATCATATTCCATATTTTCATTTCACAATAATTGATAAAGGGGGAAAATAGTTAAAAGATGCGGATGGCAAGTCAATTTACTCTGGGAGATCACAATCAATCAGTCTACATGACGTCTGAAGTGACGATCATCTCTCAGACCTACACTCAATGTTGGCATCACCCGGCTCATGTACAGCACCAAGTATCAAAATTACCACCACCCTCAACATACAAAGCCATTTTCTCAAAAGGAAAAATGTGACTGTGGGTTAAGGGTGCAGCAGCCTGGTTTAACATTGAACTAACTCACAGCCATATTAAAAGGATCAGGAGCTGAACATTATTTGCCCTCCCCTCCCTCACTTTACTCCCTTCCTCTTCTGAAGTCTGCGACTTGTCTAAAAGATAATCTTACTTGCACAGCATTGCTTTTCCACAACATCACTTCAATAACAAGCAGAGAATTCATTTATTATACATCAAGCTGTCTATTGAGAGACCACACAAGTGCACTTTGAGTCAGATTTAAAGTCATATAATGTAACATTTAACCAACAGTGAAAAATGACAAGGTGGCTGTGGTGTGCCCATAGGCTCCGCCTTAAACTGAATCCTAGAGGAGTGACATGTTACTAGGGACAATGGGCATCATTTTAGCACCCGCTATCGGGTGCGTTCCTGGCGGGGGGGGCTCCGAAAATCGGGGAATCCTGGAGCGGGACCGGAGCCTGGCTCCAACCCGCCCACTTCTGGGTTCCCCACTGACGCGCCGGCGTGCGCGCGCAGCCCCCGCTGGTGGGAATCTCGCAGGCAATTAAAGCCAGCGGGATGCCACTTGAAAGTATTTGTGTTGCTCGTTCAGGTCGTTTACAGACCTGATTGAGCTGTTTTATTAGGAGGGGTGGGATTTTACACTGAACTGAGACTGTTTCCCATACTGGGGGAAACACTCCCAGTTCAAACGGAGGTGTTGCAGCCAGCAGCCTGTGGCAGCTGCAAAGGTCCATTCGACAGGAGGCCACTCCGTTAAATTGGACAAAGTTTGGCCTCCACCACCCTCCTCCTAACAAGAAAATTCACCCACCTGGAACCGCAACCCCGGTGTGAGGACACACTTACCTACCTTGCGGACCCCCTCAGATGTACATCTTCCGGATGGGGGCCGCCGTAGCTCCAGTCATGATCTCCTCGGAGGGCGAACAGCATCACCAGCCTCGCCATCCACGCCGTCCATCTCTGACACGTGGAGCCCCACAACACAGTGCTGTGACACATCCACCTGTACAGCAGGAGGGAGGGCTACCGCAGAGAGAGATGCGTCACAGAGGGCACTACCCTCGCCACAGGGTCCACAGACCAAGGCTCAGCTTCCTGGACCTCTCTGAGCAGCAGTGCACACGGAGGCTCAGAGTCACTCGACATGTAGTCGTGGACATCTGCAGCCTCCTTCATGCAGAGCTGCTCCCGGCTGGCCTGAGCACCATCTTCTTACCTGTCGCTGTCAAAGTCACCACTGCCCTCAACAACTTCTACTCCGCATCCTTCCAGGGTGCCACTGCGTACATCGCCGACGTCTCTCAGTTGTCTGCACAAAAGAGCCCTGCAAATACACCTACACCCACTCTGCAGTGACACAATGGGTGGCATCAGTTGTGGGTCTTCATAGTGATCCTCAGGAAAGGGCATTATTGCACAAACCAAACAAGATTCACAAAGACGTGGCAGTAGTGGTGACAATATATGTAATGTGAGTTGGTCAGAAATTCAATATAAGTAACAACCATGACAAACCCTCAAACACCCTTGTGCATCCCCTTCATGCTCACGACACGTTTGCCTTACGCTGCTGACTGCACATATCTGTTGCATGCCCTGTGGCTGCAGCACAGGTAGTGGCAGGTTGAGTGAGGCTGACCGTGAAAGAGATGCATGAGAGGGTGAGTATGAGATAGAGCCATGAGATTGTATGAGGATTGGGTTGAGTGGTAGTGGCGGGATGAGTACTGGCGAGGTGAGTAAGTGCAGGTAAGATGAGGATGAGGTTTGAGTGGGTGTGAGGGGTGATGTGACAGAGTAGTGTTGGCAGTGCAGAAAGAGGTGTGGGGTAGGGGCGGTGATGTGTCAGATGGAGTGTAGGGGAATGAGTAAGTTTACTCACTTTGGCTGACCTACTGAGGTCATTGGACCGCCTCCTGCACTGTGTGCAGGTGGGCGATATGTTGGTGGTGCAGGTGACCTCCTCTGCCACCTCGAGCCAGGCCTTCCTGGTGGCAGAGGCAGGCCGCTTCCTCCCGCCCGCCGGGGGGGGGGGAGGATCTGTGTCCTCCCCCTCCTCCTCACCCCATATATTGATTCCTGGAGTGAGGCATCATTAAACTGGGAGCAGCCTTCCCCCTGGGCTGGTCCATGCTGTAATTTTTTCTATTTGTTGCAGCATCTGTCAGTGGAGGACTGCCCCTTTAAATAGAGCTCCTCCAGCTGACAGACCTTACTGCGCATGCGCAGCCTGCCCGATGCGCAGATCAGCAGCGGGGAACCCGGAAGACCAGGTAAGTGGATCCAATTGGGCTACGATCACGCCGGTGGCTGACTAATTTCACCGGGCGCATTACCCACGTACCCAATAGCCCCCCCGCCACGAACCCACAGCCCTGCTAACATCGAGCCCCATGTGTTAGAGATCTAGTTTATCACATCTCCAAAATAGGAAACTAATGTTGCAACTAATTTTCTTGAGGTCTATCAAGCAATTGCGAGTATGTGTTCAAGCTTTGGTTGACTTTTGAACCAAACTCAGGTCTTCAGGAGCAGTAAACCAGGACAGATAGAAAGAAATTGAGGGATCATTGGGTCAACTTGAGGAATCTTGCCACTTTCAAGATCTGGTCCCTCAGTCCATGTGGAGGACATGGTAGTATGAGATTATTTTGCCTCACGTTTCATTTGTAACAGGGCTGTAACACAGCCTCTCAGATCTACAGTCTAGGTCGTGGACTACTTTTTGTCTTTAGGTTCAAAAAAACCCAGAATCTTAATGAATGGAATGTATAAATTTGAGTGTGATTTTCTTCACAGCTCACCGGACAGAATGGTGCGTTCATCAAAATTTCTGCCTCCTTCTTCCAAAAAGGTGTTGACAGTTCCAAAAGCACCACTCAAATGACACTTATTCTCAACAGTGCAGGCAGGCTCTTCTACAGCAGGGGGAATCATCGCAGAGACAAATCTGGTCCTCAACTGCCATTCAACAACAATTCAAGCAAAGGTTGCCAGATAACAATTGAACCTTGGTCGATTTCCTCTCCTGATGTGCCAGAACGGATTTCATTGCTTTTGAGAGACAGGATTACACTTGAGGTGCTGCAGTAGTTCCCCCCTCCCCTTTCCCATCAGTATTAAAATGCTGCTGAGGCATTAACAATGATTTTTAATGTGTGTGTGCCATTGTTGGACTCTGCACTGGCTCAAAGTCTCACAATTATGCCATGACCTGCATCCTATACAAAGCTGTGATTTCAAGACGGACACTATGAAGATCAAATTCAACTTTAAGAAATGCTGAAGTTAAGATATAGCATTGAAGACTCCTTAGAATACCACAATGAACATAGTCTGAACGTACATTAAGGCAAGACTCGTTTGGAGGCATTGTCTCTCCATGCCATGACAGAGGGCTGGCGGACAACAATCTCCGGTGCTACTGTAGGCGTTGCTCTGCAAGTGGCAATGACCTAGTGCGAGAGCAGCAGTCTCCGCTCAGCATGTCCTAATGATGACTCGGAGAATCGGGAACTCACCCAGTGGAGGACTGCTGGCACAAACACACATCCCGCCAGTGGAGGACTGCTGGCACAAACACACATCCCGCCAGTGGAGCACTGCTGGCACAAACACACATCCCGCCAGTGGAGGACTGCTGGCACAAACACACATCCCGCCAGTGGAGGACTGCTGGCACAAACACACATCCCGCCAGTGGAGGACTGCTGGCACAAACACACATCCCGCCAGTGGAGGACTGCTGGCACAAACACACATCCCGCCAGTGGAGGACTGCTGGCACAAACACACATCCCGCCAGTGGAGGACTGCTGGCACAAACACACATCCCGCCAGTGGAGGACTGCTGGCACAAACACACATCCCGCCAGTGGAGGACTGCTGGCACAAACACACATCCCGCCAGTGGAGGACTGCTGGCACAAACACACATCCCGCCAGTGGAGGACTGCTGGCACAAACACACATCCCGCCAGTGGAGGACTGCTGGCACACACACACATCCCGCCAGTGGAGGACTGCTGGCACACACACACATCCCGCCAGTGGAGCACTGCTGGCACACACACACATCCCGCCAGTGGAGGACTGCTGGCACACACACACATCCCGCCAGTGGAGGACTGCTGGCACACACACACATCCCGCCAGTGGAGGACTGCTGGCACACACACACATCCCGCCAGTGGAGGACTGCTGGCACACACACACATCCCGCCAGTGGAGGACTGCTGGCACACACACACATCCCGCCAGTGGAGGACTGCTGGCACAAACACACATCCCGCCAGTGGAGGACTGCTGGCACAAACACACATCCCGCCAGTGGAGGACTGCTGGCACAAACACACATCCCGCCAGTGGAGGACTGCTGGCACACACACACATCCCGCCAGTGGAGGACTGCTGGCACACACACACATCCCGCCAGTGGAGGACTGCTGGCACACACACACATCCCGCCAGTACTTGGCACACCGCATTAAAAGTTCCTGAAAAAGGCATAGAGATATATTATTCCAGGGACCTGAATGCCTTGTGTGTGGAATCTGGTAATCCATTATGAGGTTGTGTTTGAAGATTACATTTTCAAAGCATAGCTGTATTCGACGGGTAGGACCAGCTGAAAACAAACTAACTTCACCCATCCCTGGTTCTCTTCAGCACTGTCCTTCTGCTGAACCATGGCATTAACTTCTAAACTCCCATCTTGGCACAAATGTAAAACATCAAGTGATTTTGCCTATTGGAGGCACAGATGGTATTTACCACAACAAGAAAGTATTTACCAAGTCACAAATAGTTTTTACACCTTTACACCAGGCTCTTTAGTAGCAAACCTCTTCATAACCTACTCTTGGCTAAAATACTTGTATGGGTTCAAAAAAAACCGTTCCATGCAGGGTCAATGACTTGCCATGATGCAAAATGCAACCACAGTCCCGCAAAATGCATTTTAAAATCACTATTACATTATATGATGATCCAACACTATCTCTCAACTCAAATACAAAACAAAAAGCCAATAAAACAATGCTGGCAGTGGCAGTATGTTGGTTTACAACACTTGTCCCTGACTGAAGGGGAGATTGAAGGAGAAAGAAAACCCCATTATTCATTTTTCACATTGCTGCTAAAGAATAACTATGGAGAGTTTTGATTTACACTACTTAGCACCCTTGGTTTTCTTGCCAAATAGAAAATGATAAAATACAATAAAGACACTGGGGAGTCAGTTTGTTCTAGTCCCCCTGTGGTTACAGCCAAGTCTAATTATAGTGAAGAAGGCACATTGTCAAGCATTGCAAACAGTGACAGGACATTGGCCTTTGTACTGCTGCTGTCCAGTGAACTCAATGTCTGTCTTCCCGGGCAACAGTGGATATGGCTTTGCAGGGATTTGTTCATTGATTTGTATAAACAGGCCTGGTAGGCTGTGGCTGTAAATTACTGGGCTGTCGCTGGAGTTCCCTCAGAAGGCCTGCTCATACAGGCCTCGCCATCATAAACATGCTGCATCCTTCACAGAAAGAAAAGCAAGCACACTACTGAGCCAAACAAAGGAACCTTACAGAAAGAAACAAATTCAACTCGTGCATGGTTTTAAAAGCCATTACAGAAAATGGTCCACCTCTACCTGGAATCAGCAGCTTTAGAGGCTGTGTATTCTGCAGCGAGTGACTCACCTCCTGACTCCCCAAAGCCTTTCCACCATTGACAAGGCACAAGTCAGGAGTGTGATGGAATACTCTCCACTTGCCTGGATGAGTGCAGCTCCAACAACACTCAAGAAGCTCGACACCATCCAAGATAAAGCAGCCCGCTTGATTGGCACCCCATCCACCACCCTAAACATTCACTCCCTTCACCACCGGCGCACTGTGGCTGCAGTGTGTACCATCCACAGGATGCACTGCAGCAACTCGCCAAGGCTTCTTCGACAGCACCTCCCAAACCCGCGACCTCTACCACCTAGAAGGACAAGAGCAGCAGGCACATGGGAACAACACCACCTGCACGTTCCCCTCCAAGTCACACTCCATCCCGACTTGGCAATATATCGCCGATCCTTCATCGTCGCTGGGTCAAAATCCTGGAACTCCCTTCCTAACAGCACTGTGGGAGAACCGTTACTACACGGACTGCAGCGGTTCAAGAAGGCGGCTCACCACCACCTTCTCAAGGGCAATTAGGGATGGGCAATAAATGCCGGCCTCGCCAGCGACGCCCACATCCCATGAACGAATAAATAAAAAATAAATGGAGCACCATGGGAAACATGTCAATAGGCTGATCACAGTATAGCTGAAAGAAAAAAAATTCACCAGGAGAAAAAAGCATGTTTTCAGATTTCAAATGTTAAATTATAATAATCATATATCAAGATTGCAAGAAAGGAGGGGAAGGGAGCAGAGAAAGTAAGGGGTTGGGGGAAGAGAGAAAAGGAAGAAAGGAAAAATAGAAATAAAGAAAGGAAAAGAAACTTGCATTTACACAGCCCCTTTCACTTCCTTGGGATGTTTTAAAGTACTTTACAGCTAATAAATGACTTTTGAAGTTAGTCACTTGTTTTGTCGGCAAACAACAGCCGATTTTTGCGCAGCAAGGTCCCAGAAGCAGCAACGAGACTAGTGACCAGTTAATCTGTTCTGCTGGTGTTAGTAGTACTTCATGAATCTTGTAAATGGCACCATAAATACTAATTTTTGGTCACCAGATACCACAGTTACATGAAATACATTTAATTCAGAACTTTGGTGAAACAAACAGAGGCACAATTAATAATGGACAAAACTCAATTACTTTTTAAAATCAACTGCAAACCTACTTGAATGTAAAACTAGAGAGAGAGTGGAAAACAATTCAAACACACACATATTACACACACACACACACACTTTGTTGAAAGAAATAGTTGCCACAGTTAGAACATGCTTGGGTCAGTCCTTGAATTCGAACATGATTGTCTCAGTCACTACTCTTCACAGCACAATCCAAAGTCTGCAATTTTCTATCAAACATTATAACAGGTGTCCACATTCAACACTTTGGCCCAAGTTTCTTTACTTCATGGCGTTGGTGTGAATGTGTTGGCCGTGAAAGTAGTACGTCCCCGCTGGAGTGCGTGCAGAGGATTATTGTTAACCGCTGCTCAGCCCAACCTGTGACTCAAAATATACCCAACTTCAATGGAACAATGCAACGAAGACGAGTGACCATAAGAGATAGGAGCAGGAGTAGGCCATTCGGCCCCTCGAGCCTGCTCCGCCATTCAATGAGATCGTGGCTGATCTGATTTTTACCTCAACTCCACTTTCCTGCCCTTTCCCCATATTCTTTGACTCCCTTGCTGATCAAAAATTTGTCCAACTCAGCCTTGAATGTATTCAATGACTCAGCCTTCACAGTTTCTTGGGGTAAAGAATTCCAAAGATTCACGACCCTCTGGGAGAAGAAATTCCTCCTCATTTCGGTCTTAAACGGGCGACCCCTTATTCTGAGACTATGCCCCCTGGTTTTAGATTCCCCCATGAGGGGTAACATCCTCTCAGCATCTACCCGATCGAGTCCCCTCAGAATCTTGTATGTTTCAATAAGATCTCCTCTCATTCTTCTAAACTCCAATGAGTATAGACCCAACCTGTTCAATCTTTCCTCATAAGACAACCCTTCCATACCCGGAATCAACCTCGTGAACTTTCTCTGAACTTCCTCCAATGCAAGTATGTCCTTCCTTAAATAAAGGCACCAGAACTGTACGCAGTACTCCAGGTGTGGTCTCACCAGCACCCTGTACAGTTGTAGCATGACTTCCCTGCTATTATACTCCATCCCCCTGTTCTGTTTGCCTTCCGGATTATCTGCTGCACCTATATGTTGATTTTGTGTGTTTCATGTACGAGGACGCCCAGATCCCTCTGTACCACAGCATTTTGTAGTATTTCTTCATTCAAATAATATTTTGTTCTTTTATTCATTCAAATAATATTTTGTTCTTTTGTAGTATTTCTTCATTCAAATAATATTTTGTTCTTTTATTTTTCCTCCCAAAGTGGATGACTTCACATTTTCCCACATTATATTCCATCTGCCAAATTTTTGCCCATTCGCTTAACCTGTCAATCTGAGTGGAAAAATCTTCCATTTTTCAAGGCTGTCATTGCTCACCTCCATTGGCAAATAATCACAAGTTGCCTCAAGATTTTCATTTATAGCTAATCTCCTGACAAATACAGGTTCAAGTCATTATAGAAATTAGTTACAAGGTAATTAGAATTTAAAAAAATATTTTCAATGAGTTAGAATTCAAATATAACCAAATTATTACACAAGTAATAGCCTCTTAGTTCATCTATAAAAGTATGAATGCAAAGATTTAACTTGTGCCACTGCATTGATCTTCTCTGGTCCCTTACTTTATAAAATCACAATTTTGTGGGTTTCACTACCCCATATTGGGGTTTCATAAATAACGTAATAGCCAGATAGGCTTGACCCAGGCCTTTAACAATACTGTCAACCATTACAATGCCTATGAAAATACCTAAGTGGCTCTCCTCTGATTTCCTCACATTCCTTGATATTAAGGCCATGGTTGTGGAAAATCACACAGACAAACCTGTGCTCTACCAGTCAACACATAGTAAATTAACCAGCTCTGCCCCAAACTTGACATGTGAGCTTGACTCAGTTGGTAGTGCTCTCACCTCTCAATCAGAAAGTTGCAGCTTGGAATCCCAAACTAGGCCTAAATTCTTCCCTCAAACAATACCACAAAAACACACACAATTACCAGTTCATTTACCTCATCGCTGTTCGTGGGATGTTGCTGGAACAAAACTGCTGCCACATCTATCGACACAAGGGCAATCACTTCACTTCTAAAGTCATTAATCCTATGAAGCACTTTTAAGGAAAAATAAATGCAAATATTTTATAAACCAAAAGGCATTTTAATCATCAAAAAATTAAAATTCCACATTGTTAACAGTTGGGTAAAACATTAATTCATGGCATTAGAGGAATACAGATTAACTTCAGTGTAAACCTATATATGCAATAATTTCACCAAAATTCCACAGCCTTTTCACAAAGTGAATGCTGAATAAATTTCTTTCCAAATTTTAAATGTATATATTCTCCCTGAAGTTGCTTAAATAATTAATGGATTCTGTAAGTTTGTCAAGGCCATTTTTTCTTTACACATTTTAATAATTTTTTTTTGCAACTGAATCCATATTTCAGTCTGACCAAAATTCTAGGTATCATTTTGTTTTCAGTACCCAACAGTACTGGGTTTTTGTTTTTTGCAGCTGTGTGCAAACTACTGAAGATTTTCTTCTGGAAACATACTGCTGTGTTACAAGTCACTGAAACATTTGCTTATCACAAAAACATTATTAACAGCTTTGGATTTCTAAATTCAGAGTTGTTATGATGTAAAAAATCCCATACAGCCACCAGGACTGTTTCAACACAAATACTTTTGTTCAGCCTGAGCATACCAGCAAATGTAATATCTTCTGTACATTGGAATTTCTCCCAAGTTGAAAACACTAACCTGTGTATGTATTTATTACGTTCCCTCTTTCCAGTCCATAATCCATTGCTTGTGTTAGAGGAAGATGTGGAAAGGAACCATCAGTCTGTCAAACTGACTCACAGGTTTTTTGTCAGAAAGGAGGGGTAAGACAAGTGAGGAATACAAATTGCAAACAGGTGCCTCTGTTAATAATCGCAGAATCAGTAACAGCCTTTAACATCGTTGTGTGTATCACTGTTTAAAACCTTGTCATTAGCAGTAGGAAACTGAGAAAGTAGAAGTTAACTCCTAGCTTGCTATAGAGAATCTACTTGAAAACTGCACATGAATTAATTTGTGGGTTAACGCGTGGAATAATACATTATTTTTTCCATAGCCATACCATTTATGGAATCTAAATAGTAAACAAGGACTCTTGATTTATTGTTGCTTTAAAGGTACGTAATGCCATATTTGTAAATGCTTTGAAACCTTTCAGAATATTGTTCTGGTGCAATTCTCTGAACACGACTGGGATTTGACTGTTGTGATTATTGCTAAATCTTGTGGTGATTTTGTTTTTCCAACTTTATTCAAATCCTCATGAAGTTGAACTCGTCCCATCCACACACAGCTGTAAATAAAGGCAGATAGCAAAGCTACAGTGCTACAAGTGCTAGCAGCCCTTAATACCTCACCAAAGTGACCATTCTTCGAGTGTAAGCATACACGGTTGAGTGTTGGCAGGCCATACAACCATGAAGGGCATCGGATTCGTGATCAGGAGCAGGATTCCTGGCCAATTTATTTTCTCTTTTTTTAGCCCAGGGCCACCGACACCAACTCTCGTATCCCAGATGAGATGAGTTAGCTCGCAGCACAGATCAACTGGTCTGAGTGGCTCAGAACAACAGTAGGTTAAGTCTGTACATCCCCCACCCCTCCGCACCGCAAACATCAGGAGTGCTGATGGGGATAGTTCTGTTCAATTCATAGTAAAAATATAAATATTATTATTTACTCTGTGTAAAACACTGTAAGCTAGGCATCGTACGAAACCATATTACCTCCTGTGCCATTTAGAGGAAGAATGAATCTGGATAGTGCCTGACGACTGGTGGGTTCACTGTTTCTGTTGACTTGTACTGTGCTGAGAAGTGGACCTTATTTACATTCATACTACATAAAACAATGTGACCCAAATTACTTTCTTTTCATTTATTCAAAAAACACTATTAGTACAAAAATGTTTTATGTCATATTATCTTTACACAATGTACTTTTCAACAAAAATAAACAGCCATTAGGAAACACTTTAAGCTGTTGAAAAAAGATCCAAAAATGAAAATAGCAAGCTCTTGTGCAAAATATACTCTACCCAATTTGAAACTAACAGACCAAACAAATTCCTGGTAACCATCCCTCTATTGTATTTTCTTCAACTGTTAATACAGTGACACGTTATAACATGGAAAAAAAAAACAATTTTTACATCTTGCTGCTGCTGGTGCTATTTGAATTGCGGTGAGTAGAGCCTCACTGCTAACTCCTTGAAGTCCCCACTGAGAGTTGCAATATATCTCTTATTTGGCAATATTTTATGGATAACATGAATCCAGAAAACTGTCTACAAAAAGGACAATGGAGAACATCTTGATCAACATCCATGGACCAAATCACAACAAAGGAACATATCCACATCCTGCCTGCTCCATTACTAACAGTTTGAGAAGTACAAAGTGACAAGTACCATCAAACTCCAGACTTGTTGGCAGTTCTTTTCAAATTTGCCATTTCCAACACACTATCAACTGACTCTTGGTGACGGGGTGTCTCTGTCAAATCTTAAAATCAGGTTTCAAGCAGTTGCTTGATCATCCCAATTGGTTAATATGATTTCCCGTCCTTTGATAACTAGAAAAGTCGATTGTTGGTAGAGCATCTCAGGCCAAATTGCAGCAAGATTTCAGCAAATCAACTGTGACGAGACTGCCGTGAATCCTTCTTGCATCTCCATCACTGATATTTTCTACGGAATCCGATGTTATTTAAGTCAGGCTTGATTATCACACAGCAAATCCCCAGTGCCGTTCTCTGGTGCTACTGCTGTATTGCACACTTCCCTAAACCCTAGTCTGAAGGCAAAGGTTTCTGGGTTTTTTTTTTAATACTGACTTAATTACAAAGCTATGCTCTGTTTTACAGACAATATAAAGGACAGGCTTCAGCATGCGACCAGACTCCAGAGTTTGTCAGCGAAGTGTGATATTTAATTTATAAAAGATGACCTGTCCTCTGACCCTTTGCTATGTTCTCGGAGTCTGGTACACCAGAAATCGGTTTGGTCCGTCCTAATAATATATTTTTCTGATGTAAAGTAAGTTCAAATAGTTAAATACATCACTTCGCGATATCTTAAGCAGATCAACTGCACAGCTTTAACTTGGAAAACCAACTATAAAAATAATTTGCAAAGAACAATGAAAAATTGCTGCATTATAAAACGCTAAAAATGACAAGCCTAATAAACCTGCCAATATACTTCTTGCTCATGTTGAACTTCAACATAGCTGTGACACAGCATCTCTGTCACACTTTAAAACGTGAACACTGCCAAAAAAAAACCCGTCCTGAAGCAGATTTGGCATTTAGCTTTTCAACACACACAAAATATATATAAAAAAAATTGTCAAATTTAACAAAAAATTCTGTTCTTTATTTTGGAATTGCTAGCGTAACCTGAAAGATCGAAAACATTTTCATTGAATTTTAAATTAGCAAACTATTCTTTTCATTAAAATACATTCATACTTACGTTCAAGTACATTGCCACTCTTGAACAGTCTGTATACGGGCAAACATTTTTAGGAAAGCATCCAGTGATTAACCAAGTTTTGTACAAGTAAAAAAGAAATTAATGTCGACACTTTCGCGTTTCCCTTTCAAATATAACGATTGATCTGTTAGTACCGAAACTTCTCACACAGCAACCTTTCTTCACTCATTTTCACCACCAGTTATAGGTCCATTAATAGGGTTTTCTGCTGGTTGTTTGTTATTACTGCTGCCATCATCCTCTGCGGACAGCTCTTCCTTATTCCCAGTAGAGTCACAAACAGCTTTTTGTTGCAATTCGTCTTCCAGAGGGGTTTCAGAGATTACCTCTACAGTGGTCTGTGCAGGACTGTTGTCAGATATTAATGTCCCATTCTGCACTGGGTAAGTGCTGGCAATGATGTCATAGAGGAACTGGTACTGCTCCTGCCAAAGAAAACCAAAAAATATGTCGTTATTTTTCTCTTTCTATCTCAATTTCCTCTAGAATCTTTCCATGATGAGCACCGTTTTCTGCCCAGCCTAATTTCAATGATGTTTGTACTTGAACTTCCGTTCGATTTTCTCCTCTCCCCTACCTCATGTGCCCTTGAGGAAGTACCTCACCTCCACTTGTCAACATTTTCAATAGACTTCTGTGATCAGGGACTTACCGTGAAGGGAGCGCTGGGGAAGACTTTCAATAGCACAGCTTCCCTCTCTTGCTCAAAAGAACTGTTTGCAAATCTTCAGGCATTGGTTAAAAATGCAAACGTTGCTTTAAAATTAATTAACACTACAACAAAAAGAGATTTACATAAATGCTGCAGCACTTGGTGTAGCCAACTAACAAGACGACTATGAAATTGAAAGGAACATGCACAATTAAAGGGAAGAACTAGAACTGGGGGGGGATAAAAATCACAACAACTGAAGGGAGAAGGTTAAGAACTAACACATAAAATGGAATGACAGGAAATTCAAGGTGCAGGCATGAATCTGCACATTGGATGCAACCGAGCAATTGATTCCTTCTTTGATGCTGAAGTAGAGGTGCTACTGGGTGAGGAGGTTGCAAGGAGGGTGCCTCTTTGATGCTCTTTTGCACCATCCCCCCCCCCTGCCAGCATGCCTGAACTAGATAGAGGCAGGATTTAGATTGCAGCCAACCAGTACTGTTACTGGCTCTGCATGTGTCCTTGCAGCAGATAGCACAGCTCTTTGGAGACCCAGATCCCTGTCGATCCGGCAGTCCAGCCGCTGTCCGAGCCTGCAAAAGGGTAGTTCCGGGGTGGGGGGAAGGGGGATCGATTCTCAGGAGGGAAGGTGGACCCAGTGTGGCAGCGACCCAGCTTTTTTAATGTGGAGCCCGGAGGAGCACTCCTGCTCCTGCATAGATAAAAACTTACCTTCTGGGCTCCTTTTCAGTTGGACAACCAGCTGAAAATTGTATGGAGTGTGCACAGCACATGCTCCATCCAGTTAAGTCCTAAAATGGCAATTGAGGTCAAATGTACATCACAGGACCCCTATTTGCATATTAAAGGGTGCTACCAGGTGACTCAGGCAGGCACTTTGACCGCCCAGCCATAGGCCCTTGGTAATATAACGTCGGCCACACCATCAGCAGGAATGAGGGCGGTAAGTCATACCCCACCATTTTTGGGGTGCTGCCACCTCATTTCCACCAGGCGGGAGGACTCAAAATCTCCCACACACTTACCTGAACATGACTCAGTTCTTAAATATCAACCATTGCCTACAACCACCTCACATGGGCAATTAGGAATGGACATCCTGCACACAACAATGTTGGGAAAATGTTTCTGAGGGTGTCCGCACCCACATTTTAATATTTAAATGAAGCTCCTGGCTGTTTCATTTGAGCGCTTCCTTCCCCCAGTATCTTCCGTGCAGGAAACAACCACATGTCATAAAATGGATGGAAGACCAGCATTCCGCACTGCTGCCCATCCATCCAATTGGACAAACCGGATCAGGAATCCTCCCCCAAGTCACCTGCATTACAATTTTGTTCCTCACCAATATTTCTGGGAGTCTGGACTTTTTAAAAATTGTTTTGTCGAATTTAATATCGTTGGGTCATATTGTTATCCGAGGGTACTGGACTCACATCTCCGTAACAGTGGTCTACTTTAATGAGTAACTAATAGTGTGAGATATTGCCATCTCCACTATGACTTTCTGTATCTCTAGCAGCTTACGTTCCTCTTGAAAATCATTCATTATGTGAACATGATCTGCTTACATTATTAAATATGAAGACTTTTATTATACAGTAGATGAAAGTGGGTAATGGATTCACGGGTGCCGACATAGAGGGACTATACAGAGGAATAGTGAGTTGGTGGATTAACTAGTACTTACAAAAGTTAGGAACATTCCTGACCGCTGCTTGCGCAGTGCTTTGACTGTCTGGAGAACATCTATTACATTTTCAGTATCTGCACTGTCAAGGAGGTTCCACAGAGCATAGAACATTCCTGTCTGCTTGGCTCCATCACTGAAACAAATGACAATTTTACAATGTAAGAGACTTAAAAGGTATGGGGTACACAAGAATATTTTTGGGGGTGAAAGTCAACTTCGGGGGGGGGGGGGGTGTGCACAAAATGGGCGGAAGTGGATCGGCCGATTTTCCTTTCCACATAACGTTGTGATAACAGGCGGCCAAACCACGATCACCCATTTTGCACCCCAGCTGAAGTTAAATTTCACACACTGTAATGTGCAAGCATTATTGTGTTTTCAGGAAAAAAGGTTTTAGAGGCCTAATGAACCAATATCAGCTGGGAATTTCCTCAGGGTTTCTCCCACTTTTGTCGGAAACCTTGTTTACCTGGAGTGGAAGCAGTCATTTACTCCTCACTCTTTGGTACCACTATTGGATAATATTCTTTATACACATGACATGACTTCATTAATTGGACAATAAAGTAGACTGTGGTTATACTTTGCTACAATACTAAAAGTTACTCCCACCAATCTCTAGATTTGAACTGTTGTGGAATTAGCTAGGCGTCCATAACACCGCCAGCAGAGTTGCTGGCCAAAAGGGGAGGAACCTGAATCTCAATCACACAGCATCAGCCTTGTAGAACACCCCCTTACTCTGTTATTGGTAATATCATACAGCGAGGGAAAAATTCTTGTAACATAAGTATTTATTATTGTGATTTTACTGTAAACTTAAAGCTGTTTGCATCAGGAAAGCTGAAGTCAAGACTGTGTACATAATTCTCACTGTAGAACTGATAAAAGTGTTCTCTTAATGATTTTTCAATGAAGTAATGACTGTGGTAGCCTTGGACTTTTGTGTCTGGTTAAGAAGGAAGTACTGGGAAGATTTATTGGCACAGTGGGTTAGTATTCCACCATTTCAGCTCTGGGACCTGGCTTTGAATCTAGCTTAAACTGATGGACTGCAGACCTCCTCTCTCTGCTGGCTCGAAAGGTCCTGTGGGTTTAGGTTGTCACAACTCAACTCTCAGCGAGCGATAGTTCACAAGACAAAATGGTTTATAGTTTAGCACATGTAAGGACTAAATTGACAATCTCATTCAGACGGGTCATGAAGATAACCATAATGGGAAATGGAAAACTTCATACTAGTGCAGTAAGGAGACGCTTTTCTGAGGCTGTGGCTAAGTAAATCATTAGGCCAAAACAGAGCACGGTTAACTCTACGTCTGATTATGCTACATCAGATCTGACAGTGCTTGAGGCTGTGCTGGGTAACTGGAATGGAAGAATGTTGCATTTCCCCAGCGTTGGCATCGTTCACCTTTAGCAAAATATTCATCACTCATAACAAAAGAAAAAAAAACATATGCACAGAAACTCAAAGCAAAGGAACTACTTAATTCACCTTTCTATAGAAATGAGGCATTATCTCAAAAGTGTTATAAATAAACGTTTGTTGTGAATAATAATCAACAAAAGCATTAATGCATCACTAATACTCCCAGATGTTACCTGCAGTGTACAATCAAAGGTGGTGTTATGTTACTTTCAGGTTCTTTATGCTTTGACTGTTTTTCCTTGATGCTCCTTATCATATTGACTAAGCTGCTGGGATCCTCAGGAAGCTCTGATTCAGGCCAATCGTGAAAATGATACTGGTACACTTCCCGAGTTTCTTTTCTCTGAAAAATGAAGAGGTATATCAGCAGCCAACTTTTGACTAATTTTATAAGCATTTTCCATTCAGTAAATTGACAGCACATTAATGACATTCAAGGAAAGTTTCAAGTCACTGCAAAGGTAATCAATTAATAGGATGTATCTGGTAGGTATTTGACTAGAGATTAAAATGAATTATTCTAAAGTTGTGTAAGTAATTGGTGCAGCCACATTCAGAATATATGCACTTCATTTTGTGAAGTCTACTTTCAAAAGAGCATTGATAAGGTTCAGGCAAGAAAGGAAACAGTTCTAGGCCCAAAAGTTGAGAGAAGAAACTCACAGAATTGGACGTATTTTCATAGCATAAAAGAAGATGGAAGGGAGACATGATCCCTGTTTAAAATGCTGAGAGGCACAGATAATGTCGACCAATGCAGACTTAAACTGTGTGTGTTGCACCAAAGTCCACAGATTCAAAAATAGCAAGCCCTCTCAGCCCATTCGAATGCTTTAGGTAGTTGCTTAAGATCAGTACTCTGTACAAAGTCAGTACCACTTCCTGAGATTTGTGTTCTATGCATAATTTTTCACAGGGGATTAGATGGGAGAGGAGAGTCTGAGATAAATTTCGATCGTAAAGGATCTAATTGGTCCTTTTCTCATTCATCATTTCATATATTCTTATGACATGGTTATAGATTTAGATTAAAGACAGTATATGGCCTAATATATAGAGCCATTTTATCACCATACTCTGATCATTTGTTTGTTTTCAAATTCCCAAACAACAAACCATTTCCCAGTTATGATTGTTTCCGGTTATGTGTGACCTATTTTATATTCTAATTTTTCTTGAGTTCTGGGCCTTGATGTGAAACCTTAATGATGTTCACATCTGGTTTGGCCATTAATTTCCAGCTGGGTGCACTTTGATTTTAATATACGGGCAGCACATGACGACCTCGGGACCTAGAGCATGGTTACTGAGCTTTGTTTGTCACTGAGGCCCTGCAATTATCTCTGGAAGATCTTATTTATCTGTTGGGCAGATAGCAGCAGGAGGGAGGGAGAAATGGATTGCGGCCGGAGCTGGCACCAAACAGGAAGCCGAGGGAGAAAGCACAGCAGCTGGAGGTGGCATTGGAGGACAGGAAGGGAGGAAGGGAGTCAAAATATGCACATCTTCATATTGGGCTTTCAGATGTCAGGCCTGAGTTGGGCCAGAGCCTAGAGTGGTTTGGTGTGATATTGTCTACTAGAAGGAGGGGCTCTGCCTGGGATCAAGGATGCTAATTTTGCAGGAAGGATGTTGCAGTGATTGAGAGGTGGGACAGGGAAGATAAGGGATAAGTTGGTGATATTTTGATGAATTACTGAAATTCTCACTGGTCAATTATGTCATTAAGCTCATTTTCAGTGTGTAAAGGGGATGAATGAGAAATTGTAATAGAAGCTATATTTTGGATGAATTTTTATTGCAGCAATGCATTTTGTACAGTTTTTTTTACTGCAATGATTGGGCAAAATTTTTTTGAAGGAAAAAGGTTTTTTTGCAATTTAATTGGTAAATAATAAAAATTGAAAATAACCAATTAGAAAAAGGAACACACAAACTTAACCAATGAGGAAGCCAAAAATTGACAAACAGTCCTGACGGACACGAGTCACAATGTTCACTACATTCACAGAATCTTATTAGACAGAGAGAGACGTAGAGAGAGACAGCAAGGAATAGAAATAACCAGACAGATAAATAGTTAGATAGACAGACAAACAGACGGACAGACTTTGATTTCCTGACCTTGTAAGTATCAAATTACGATTTGCACCTCATTATTCCCTGACCAACACTTCTTTCCCCATGTTGAATGTTACATTTTGCAAAATATCTTTTTTGAGAAGCTTTCTTCTTTTACTTCGAAAGACCAATTATGTTTTCCGCTTTGACCTTTTGTTATCCATCTTTCATGATGGCATGGCTCTTTCTGACAAGAAGAGGTGGTACATAATCCTCCTTTCAGATATTACTTAGTTCTTTAAGTGGTTTCAAAATTACTGAGAAAGATCAGATCAGCAAGCCACTTTGTTTCATCCATTGTAAAAGTTACATGTATTTTGCATCAATTCACCCACACTGTTTGATGGATGCTGGAATGTAGGACGATATCTTCAAGTAGTTTGCAGCATTGCAATAGAATTACATTTATTGGTGGTGTATTTCAGAATGTACCTCAGGATATCATCACAGAACCTCACCTTTGTATGTCTTATTTCAAAGACTCGAACAATAAACTCTGGATTGTTATTGCAATCAGATAACTTGACTTCAATATCTTCATAGGTTTTCTTCCCATCTTCCCAATATTGTGTACAATCCTAAAAATGTTAAATTAAGGTACAATTATTAAAGCACTAGGGCATTTGGTATCAACGGAAGAGAATTTTATTGTATCAATGGTATAATTCTCAGCACCTGTGCTACTTTGCACATGTTCTGTTTCATTTCATGGAATGGTTAAAGCACAGAAGGGGGCCATTCAGCCCATCGAGTCCATGCCAGCTCTTCGTAAGAGCAATCCAGTTAGTCCCATTCCCCCACTCTTTCCCCGTAGCCCTGCAAATTTTTTTCCCTTCAAGTATTTATCCAATTCCTTTTTGAAAGCCACAATTGAATATGCTTCCACCACCCTTTCAGGCAGCGCATTGCAGATCATAACCACTCGCTGTGTAAAAAAGTTTCTCTTTATTTACTTTATCAAAACCCTTCATGATTTTGAACACTTTTATCAAATCTCCCCTTAACCTTCTCTGCTCTAAGGAGAACAATCCCAGCTCCTCCAGTCTATCCACGTAACTGAAGGCCTTCATTCCTGGAACCATTTTAGTAAATCTTTTCTGCACCCTCTCTAAGGCCTTCACATCCTTCCTAAAGTGTGGTGCCCAGAATTGGACACAATACTCCAGTTGTGGCTGAACCAATGTTATGTAAAGGTTCAACATAACTTCTTTGCTTTTGTACTCTTTGCCTCTATTCATAAAACCCAGGATCCCGTATGCTTTTTTAACCATTTTCTCAACCTGTCCTGCCACCTTCAAGGAGTTGTGCACATGTACTCCAAGGTCTCTCTGATCCTGCATCCCCTTTAGAATTGTACCATTTAGTTTGTTCCTGCTAAAATGTATCACTTCACATTTCTCTGCGATAAATTTCATCTGCCATGTGTCTGCCCATTCCACCAGCCTGTCTATGCCCCTTGAAGTTTTTTTACTATCCTCCTCACTGTTGACTAAGTTTTGTGTCATCTGCAAATTTGGAAATTGTGCCCTGTACACCCAAGTCCAAATCATTAATATATATCAAATAAAGCAGTGATCCCAGTACCGACCCCTGGGGATCACCACTGTATACCTTCCACCAGTCCAAAAAACAACCATTCACCACTACTCTGTTTCCTGTCACTTAGCCAATTTAACAATGTTCCTCAGAATTGCAATATGTCATGGTTATTTCTGCAAGTTCAGTACATATCATCTACAGGTAAAAAGTGTTAATATTCAACAAAAATATCCAGTTTAGTTACAAGTAGTGAAACCATTTTGCAAAGAGTGGCCCAAAATATCTACGACCATTCTGAAAGCCTCCCAACAAACCTTCCAGCAGGAATGATTGGAAACGAGGTCCGGACCTGGTTACGTTGATTCCCAGCCTAGCACCTAGGTTTCCAGGAGGTCATTGTGGGGATGGATCCTCCGCCTGACCCTTACAAAGCCATTGGCATAAGGGAAGATTGGGGCTTGTCCCTGCACCCCAGGCCTTCTTAGGGTCCCAATATATTGTCAGTGCAGGTATGCCTGGTGGGATCAGGTAAACTGGTCGATCTAGCGTGGGGACCACCTCCGGGTCTAGGCCGAGCATATGGGCCGAAAGTCTGAGGATTTGGGACTGCAAGTTTTTCCAAGCAATCTTAAAGCTTTGTAAGGGGCTTGTTGCAGGGAAGCTACCACTTGTTTCCGAGGGGCCTGGGCACCAACGCCAGACATTCTGGCTTCTTTTATATGGCAGGTGCCTTAGACGCACCCACCATCTGCAGGTAAATTAGGGAACCACCCCGACCCTGCAAAGTTTGCCGGGGTCAGCGACAGAAGTTCCCAGCAGGCGTGATTCTCCACGAAAGTGCTGGGATCACTGGCCTGTAGATTTATGGGACCGGTATTTATACAACAAATCATGCAACGTTGTCACACACCAGTGTGATTCAAACATTTACCACATGGCATGACGTAACATTTGCAACTATTTCTCAGTCAAATCTCCTGCAGTCAGGTGCTCTCAGACAAGAGTTAGTTTTAATTATCAAGCAGCAAGAGGGGGGGTTCTCTTCCTGCACAGCATCAGATTTGACTAAAATATGAATGATTTTCTATCCTCATGTGCCATCACAGAACCAACAGAATGAACATTCCAGCAGTATGGCTAACTACTGAAACGAGCAGCACTTGGGGCGCAGATGGTTCACTGAGTATGCTTCAGACATATTTTTCTGTACGTGCGGGGCAGCAAGGAACCTCAGACAATTGCAGGCACACTGCCCGCACTGTCCCATCCGTTGGCATCAATGGACCGAAAATCACGCCCACCATTTTCCTCGCCGTCGGCACAAAGTTAGAAAATGACCCCTTAATTCGTGGACTTTCAAAGTAGCAGTCAATCGGGTTTGAAAAGATTAATTTTATGTGGAAACAAAATGATCTCCGACCTGCCCTGTACAAATGTATGGTGAGGACCAATGGAATGCCCATTTTTTGCCATCCTGGATGATTGCATCTCCCTCTCTCCTGGAATATTCTAGGATTTGCACCATCTCTTACTGTACAATGTGCTACGTGTTCAAAGTATTAATGCAATATAAAACTGCTAGACACATCTTGGCTTTAAGCACCTGTACTCTGATAGGTTAGCTACTCTCTCATTATCTCTAATCTCCTATTTATCAGTATAATGTTATTATCTGTAACACAAAATGAAACATTTTGCACTATGCGTCAGGGTAACCTCGAGGAGGCTCATCAGCAGGATTATATTCCTGGGATTTTAAAAGGTCATGAAGAAGAGTTGAGCACTGACTCCTACCTTGTCGTCTTTTAATTTGCCCAGCATTACGATGATCTTCACCTTTCTTTGATACACCATCATCCAAAAGTCTGCAATGGTATCAGGCAGCGGTGTCTGAGTGGCAATCAATGTTTCAGAATGCCAATATCCCTAAAAGACAGAACGCAGAAGGAGGCACACTTTAGAGTTTTGCAGAGATAGAATCTCTGTAGAATCAAGTACGCCTTTCGACATACTTTATTTTTACAGGATTTCGCCACACTTTTTTCTAGACTTCAATCTTCTGTTTTGTTTCTCTTCAGATTAAAATCATTAAAATTCAGGGTGCTGTCCTATAAGCAAAGTTCCCAACATTCCCTTTATTTTTGATACTGTCATAGCACCTCCTCAGTTCAAAGGTCCTGTGTTCTGAACGAATAGATTTCTCCCAGATTAAAATGAAGCTTTAATAGAACTGCTCCTCAAATATAAACTGTACAGTTTGAATATGCACAAGTATATGCCAAGCCAACCTAGGAAATGAGCAATGGTTGGCCAACAGCTTTGAAAAAGCAAACACGAGCACATAAAAGATGACAACTCAAAAATACATCTAAATATAGGCCAATTGCGTGCAATTAAATGAAGCACATGGACTGGTCATGATGTAAGCTACAGGTATTCATCCTACCACTTGTAAACCATATTCACCCACAAGAGAGAGATGCCCCCGGAAAAATGTTTCAGAAACGGGGTTTAACACCAATAATACACAATTATTTAGAAAATCAATAAATAGTGACAAAGTGGAGCAAAATAAACAGGTCTAAATGGCAAATATTAAACTGCACAAAGTTTTTTTTAATTCAATCATGGGAAGTGGGCATCACTCGCAAGGCCAGCATTTATTGCCCATCTCTAATTGCCCTTGAGAAGGTGGCGATGAGCCGCCTTCTTGAACTGCAGCAGACCGTATGGTGAAGGTTCTCCCACAGTGCTGTTAGGAAGGGAGTTCCAGGATTTTGACCCAACGACGATGAAGGAACGGTGATATATTTCCAAGTCAGGATGGCTGTGACTTGGAGGGGAACGTGCAGGTGGTGTTGTCCCCATGTGCCTGCTGCCCTTGTCCTTCTAGGTGGTAGAGGTCGCGGGTTTGGGAGGTGCTGTCAAAGAGACCTTGGCGAGTTGCTGCAGTGCATCCTGTGGATGGTACACACTGCAACCATGGTGCGCCGGTGGTGAAGGGAGTGAATGTTTAGGGTGGTGGATGGGGTGCCAATCAAATGGGCTGCTTTGTCCTGGATGGTGTTGAGCTTCTTGAGTGTTGTTGGAGCTGCACTCATCCAGGCAAGTGGAAAGTATTCCATCACACTCTTGACTTGTGCCTTGTAGATGGTGGAAAGGCTTTCGGGGGTCAGGAGGTGAGTTACTCGCTGCAGAATACCCAGCCTCTGACCTGCTCTTGTAGCCACAGTATTTATATGGCTGGTCCAGTTAAGTTTTTGGTCAATGGTGACCTCCAGGATGTTGATGGTGGGGGATTCAGTTATGGTGATGCCGTTGAATGTCAAGGGGAGGTGGTTAGACTCTCTCTTGTTGGAGATGGTCATTGCCTGGCACTTGTCTGGCACGAATGTTACTTGTCACTTATCAATCCAAGAAGCCTGGATGTTGTCCAGGTCTTGCTGCATGTGGGCACGGACTGCTTCATTATTTGAGGGGTTGCGAATAGAACTAAACACTGTGCAATCATCAGCAATCATCCCCATTTCTGACCTTATGATGGAGGGAAGGTCATTGATGTAGCAGCTGAAGATGGTTGGGCCTTGGACACTGCCGATTGACATAGTTTATTAGTAAAACTACCAATCAGGTCCTGCTTTTCAAAACCAATATTTTAAATTTGTAAGTTCTCCTAATATTGGTCAGGATAGTGGGTATTGATGACTACTTAAAGATTTGCTATCTGATATGTAACACATGTGTTACATGTGTTACATATCTAATCCAGAAGTCAGTGTTCCACATTCTCTCCCACACAAGAACCCACACAGCCAGCTCCCTCATCTTCACAAAGCTCCACTGGCTCACAGTATTCCAGTAAATCAAGTGAAAGATCTTCAAAAACAATTTCAAATCCCATCACAGCTTTTCCCCACCCAGTCCAGGAAACCGTTTCTAGCCTTATGCACTAGGCTGTAGTCTCCGTTCCTCTGGCTCTGGATTATTGCTTCTTCCCTGTTTCTTCCTCTCTGCCATCGGAGCAGCTGGCAGTGACTATTCCTCTGGGATTCTCTTCCAACTCACTTTGCCTTGCTATCAGTCTCTGGCTTTAACAGCCGCCCCCCCACCCAACCTAAAAACGTCCCTCTTACATCTTGCTTTTGGTCTCCTCCACCCAATTCTTTCACTCCTGTTGAGTGTCCAACTGTCCCCTGACAAAGCATTTGGATGGTCTTCTATGAGAGAAGCACAATACAAATGTAACTTGTTGTAACTTATTGTGCTAATACATACGCCTATGTTGGAAGCATTGATATATTTAATGGATTCTTCATCTTCACTGTCATCAGAGGATGCATCAGTGTCACTGCAATTTTCACTGTCCTTGCTTTTGTCATCTTCCATTTTGATAGTTACTCTATTGTAATCATCTAAAAAAGAACAAATTTATAAACCATACACTAGAATCATTTCAGAATAGTACCAAAGTAAACATAAACACAGTGTCTTTTGTTTATAGACTGATGCATGCAATCAATCCCATGCAGTAATATTGTGATGGAAATCTCAACAATCTTGGAACATTGAGTAAGACAGAGAGAGAGTTAGAGAGAGGAGAGAGAGAGAGAGAGAGGGGGGAGAGAGACAGAGAGAGAGAGAGAGGGGAGAGAGAGACAGAGAGAGAGAGAGGGGAGAGAGAGAGAGAGAGGGGAGAGAGACACAGAGAGAGAGAGAGAGAGACAGAGAGAGAGAGAGGGAGAGAGAGAGAGAGAGGGGAGAGAGACAGAGAGAGAGAGAGAGAGGGGAGAGAGACAGAGAGAGAGAGAGAGAGAGAGAGAGGAGAGAGACAGAGAGAGGAGAAAGAAAGAGAGAGCAGGTAAGAAGAAAGCACCATGTGCAAGGAGAATCCAATACGTGAGACTTCCTTTTTAGAAAATAAGTTTTAAAAATGGGACATTTTAACTTGTTTTCAGCTTAAAAAAGCAATAAGAATAAGTGCTTAACTCAACAGGCTGACCAAGTTTGTGGAGATGTGCAGAATGATCAAATCTGAAACCTGACTACTCTCCTGCCATTAAGACAATCCCCTTCTCTTTGATGTTCTCTAACTATGACTGACATTTATGAGAATATGTGGTCTGTTTCCTTGCAGGTTCCATCCTTCTGGCTGGAAATGGTCAGCATGGAAGCAGGAAGGCAGGAGGTAGGAGGGTATCAAAGACAGTATCAAAGAGGAAAAATGATAAATATCTCTGTAATTTAAAGAAGCAATTTGTACTCAGGAGGTTTCTTTTTCCAAGACAGAGCCTGTTGAAAATCATTAATATTACAGATACTCGATCTGTATCTTTTATTAAGCCAGTGGTGGGATAGAAAACCAAAGGTGAGTCTAGTGCTTTGATTCTCACTCCCCGGTTTCCGCTGGGAGAAGGAAGTTAAAATCGTCCCTCTCAACCTGCCATTCTCTTTCAGATGCTGACAGGTCAATGGAATTTTCATTTCAGATTTCCAATATTTGGCAGGTTTTAATTTTTTATCACTGTGAGCTCAGTGAGACAGTTTGGGGGCTTAACTTGAATCAGTACCTGGATGTTTTACTGGTGTATTCCCTTCAGATTCAATAGTCTAAGCTAACTCAAGACGCCTGAACACTCGATAAGAAAGGAGTGCCAGCAAAGAAAACCGAGAACATGCACACCCAGGATAAATCACGAGCTAGAAAGAAAGCTAAACTTAATACTCACATGGGATCACTGAAACGGAACGATTTTTACTTTGATTTTCTCCCCGTCTTCCTGTGATCTGTGATCTCCACTCAGTATAAAATGGGATCCTCTGAAAGATTCAGTGATATGAAATAAGAAGTATAAATGTTATTTACTGATGTAGTTAAAAAAAAATTTAACATTTGTTTTTTTCTGAAATATTTAACAGATTGAAAACCACTCTTTGGAATTGAATTGCCAGCTTATTCCAGTTATGATTTTTCTTTTTCTCCCCCTCAAAATGAGTCTTAACCCAATGATGTTTCAGAACTTTTCCTAATTGAAAGCTTCCCTTTGGTTCTTTTCCCATATTAAAGGTGAGGGGGAACTGAGAATGGAAGTACTGAGGGTTTCCAACTCTGAAAAAAGCCCCAAACTCACATAAGAACATAAGAAATAGGAGCAGAAGTCGGCCATAAGGCCCCTCAAGCCTGCTCCGCCATTCAATAAGATCATGGCTGAACTTTGACCTCAACTCCACTTTCCCACCTTGATTCCCTTAGAGTCCAAAGATCTATCGATCTCAGTCTCGAATATACTCAACAACTGAGCATCCACAGGTCTCTGGGTTGGAGAATTCCAAAGATTCACAACCCTCTGAGTGAAGAAATTTCTCCTCATCTCAGTCCTAAATGGTCGACCCCTTATCCAGAGATTATCCCCCTAGTTCTCGACTCTCCAGCCTGGGGAAACAACCTCACAGCATCCACCCTGTCAAGCCCTCTCAGAATCTTACATGCTTCAATGAGATCACCTCTCGTTCTTCTAAACTCCAGAGAGTATAGGCCCATTCTACTCAACCTCTCCTCGGAGGACAACCCTCTCATCCCAGGACTCAATCTAGTGAGCCTTCGTTGCACCGCCTCGAAGGCAAGTATATCCTTCCTTAGATAACAAGACCAAAACTGTACGCAGTACTCCAGGTGTGGTCTCACCAAAGTCCTGTACAATTGTAATAAGACTTCCTTACTCTTGTACTCCAACCCCCTTGCAATAAAGGCCAACATGCCATTTGCTTTCCTAATTGCCTCCTGTACCTGGATGCTAACTTTATGTGTTTCTTGTACGAGGACACCCAAGTCTCTCTGAACACCAACATTTACTAGTTTCTCCCCATTTAAAAAATATTCTGTTTTTCTATTCTTCCTACCAAAATGAATAACCTCACATTTCCCCACATTATACTCCATCTGCCACCTTCTTGCCCACTCACTTAATCTGTCTATATCCCTTTGCAGTCTCTTTGTTCTCCTCCTCACAGCTTACTTTCCCACCTAGCTTTGTATCGTCAGCAAGCTTGGATACATTACACTCGGTCCCTTCATCTAAGTCATTAATATAGATTGTAAATAGCTGAGGCCCAAGCACTGATCTTTGCGGCACCCCACTAGTTACAGCCTGCCAACCTGAAAATGACCCGTTTACTCCTACTCTCTGTTTTCTGTCCATTAACCAATCCTGTATCCATGCTAATATATTACCCCCAACCCCATGAGTCCTTACCTTGTGAATCAACCTTTTACGTGGCACCTTATCAAATGCCTTTTGAAAATCCAAATACACTACATCCACTGGTTCCCCTTTTTCTATCCTGCTAGTTACATCATCAAAAAACTCGAATAGATTTGTCAAAGACGATTTCCCTTTCATAAAATCGTGTTGACTCTGCCTAATCATATTATGATTTTCTAAATGCCCCGTTACCACGTCCTTAATAATAGATTCCAGCATTTTCCCGACTACTGATGACAGGTTAACTGGCCTGTAGTTCCCTGTTTTCTCTCTCCCTCCTTCCTTGAATAGTGGTGTTACATTTGCCATCTTCCAATCCACTGGGAAGGTTTTAGAATCTAGTGAATTTTGGAAGATCACCCCTGACTCTGAGAGATGGGTAGATGCTGAGTGGTTGTTTCCTCCTGGCTGGAGGGTCTAGAACTAGGGGTCATAATCCCAAGATAAGGGGTCGGTCATTTAGGACCGAGATAAGGAAAAATTTCTTCACTCAGAGGGTTGTGAATCTTTGGAATTCTCTACTCCAGAGGGCTGTGGATGCTCAGTCGTTGAGTATATTCAAGATTGAGATCGATGGATATTTCGACACTAAGGGAATCAAGGGATATGGGGATCAGGTGGAAAAGTGGAGTTGAGGTAGAAGGTCAGCCATGATCTTACTGAATGGTTGAGCAAGCTCGAGGGGCCGTATGGCATTCTCTTTTTCCTATTTCTTATGTTCATATAGCCAGTTCCACATTGCGTCTGTGTAGAAGGAGCCTGTATAACAATCAGCTTTTGATATCGCTGGTCTTTAAAGAATCTCTCCTTCAAACACGGAGACTGCTCCAAGCTCCTAGCTCCCTACAGCTTCATAAGCAAGTTTACAGGTTTCCCCTCAAACTTGGGTTTATTCCTGTTTCACTATGAATCACACCAACTAACGAGCCAAAATCCCGAATTAGGTCATTCACCCTCACTGCATAAACAAAAGAACTTAAAAATCAACAGTAATGTACAGAGCAAAACAAAAAGCTGGCAAAGCAAATCATAATTCTATTTTATTTGATTTTGAAAGAGTCCCTCTTTAAATGTTACCTTCCAGCACTCAGTGGTGATAAACAAGACTTGTTACAGCAACAAATGATTAGAAATCAGCAGTAGTAGCAAGTTTAAAAAAGCAGGAAAACTGTTTCAATAGTAGTAGTTGATCAAAAATGCAATTTCAAGGCCCAATTCACATTTATAGGACAAATGGGGAAGGTTTCTTCACTGTGTGATTTGCAGCAAAACTGTAAACGTGCTGATAAAAAGCACATTTACAATTTCATTGCTAACAGTAAACAGAGAAAGTCGTCCCTGTAGAATCTATCTTATTCTCATGTCATCCAGTTTCTCCGAGCTGTAAGTTAGTATTGGGTGTAAATGATCTGGAAAGTTGGACTAAATATACTGCATTATGACAGTCACTGCAGTGTTCTGTATGTCTGAAGTACAGTGACACTGTTAGTGAGATTCACTGGTTTTGTGTGTTGCAGTACAGGCTGAGAGGGTGAAGCCTTTCTTAATACCATAATGAGGTAGATGAGAAAAACTTATAGCAAATTAATGTAAGTACCAGCTACGACGTGTACAAATTAAGATTAAATTTCCACTTCAATAAACTCAGATGAATTAAACAAGTAAAAGGCTTCTTGAGTTATTTTATAATGTGCTTCAAAGAAAACGATGTACTGACATGAGCATATAAATCCACATTCTGGTCAACTTTTTACACTTGATTCTCTTCATTCTTTAGATTGTCAGTACAGGTTTAATTAAACCTGGTTTTGTGTGTTGCAGTGGTCTTTTGGTCCAGTGGTAGTTCTCTCATCTCTGAGTCAGAAGGTTATGGGTTCAAGCTCCACGAGGGAGCTGATCACATTCGCTCCAATACTGGCATGAGTGCCCTCTCCTATTATACAAATTACCCCTATCCCCATGATTTAAGTGCCAACCTTTGCTCTTGCCTCTGAGGCAGAAAGTGGTGGGTTCAAGCCCCACTCCACAGATAAGCACTAAATCTAGGCTGATATTTAAAATCAGTACTGAGGGAATGCTGCCTTATCAGAAATGCCGACTTTCAGAGTAAACGTTAAACCAAGGTCCTGTCTGTCTGCTCAGGTGGATATAAAAAATCCCATGGTACTATTTGAAGCAGAGCAGGGAAGTTATCCCTGTGTCCTGACCAACATTCCTCCTTTGATCAACACATTGAAGAACTGAAGATTTGCTATTTGTGGGACCTTGCCATGTGCAATGTGGCTGCCACATTTGACTACATAATAACAGTAACTACACTTCAAAATTCATTCATTGGCTGTGAAGCACTTTAGGACATCTAAAGAATATAAATTGGGCGATCTAAATGCAAATTCATTCTTTCTTTACATTGAAAGAACTAATTTAAGATTTTAAAAAGTTTACATAAACTAATTGTGAAATTTGGGTTAATAATATAAACTATATTGCGATGTGTATACATCACAGGCAAAGCTGTAAAGAAAAGATCAATGTCAGACCAACACAGCGAGCCAAATTGTAAAGATGGCACTGCCAGCGGCAGCCAAGGTCACCACAACCCTCACTTTTTAATCTTTTAGCTCCTTTTAGACTAGCACAGGTGACACCAGCAGTAGCAACCACTTTGCTATACACAAACAGGTAACTTATAAGAACATAAGAAATAGGAGCAGGAGTAGGCCATACAGCCCCTCAAGCCTGCTCCACCATTCAATAAGATCATGGCTGATCTTCGACCTCAACTCCACTTTCCCGCCCGTTCCCCAAATCCCTTGATTCCCCTAGAGTCCAAAAATCTATCCATCTCAGCCTTGAATATATTCAGTGACTGAGCATCCACAGCCCTCTGGGGTAGAGAATTCCAAAGATTCACAACCCTCTGCATGAAGAAATTCCTCCTCATCTCGGTCTTGTATATTGATGAATCTCTCATTCTTGGCACAAATGCACATCAACAATTTTACCCATTACTCCCTCTTGCTTACTGAACCCACACTGCTCCCATTGATTAGGTCTCAAAAAACTCTTTATTACATCTCACCCAAAACACCACAAATTAGTGTATAGCTACAGCAAAATCCATCATCACTTGACGCTGGCTTCACTTCCCCAGCAACAAAACACCCAGTTTAATCTCTTTAATAACGCTCAGTTAGAATGGATTTATTTAATCATGCTTCTTAAGTTCAAAAGCCATGAAAATAGTACCTTGGACAATTGAAATTATTTTGTGTACTCTGTTAAGTCATGAAGTATTTCGCCCTTGTTATAGGTGGCAATATCTTTCTGCCTTCTAAAATTTGATAAAGAGTCAGCCTGAAGTTCAGCTAAACAAACAGTAAATCAGTGACTCCCTTTCCATGCCTTGCTACATTTGCTATTATTTGATTATCATTTGATTATTGTTTATATGAGTTTTTTAAAACAACATTTGCTGGTCTATTTGATTACGATGTTGACTCTACAGATTAACTTCTTTAGATAAATGACTCACCTGGAACTCTGCTTCCAGCAGGGTTGGCTCGGAAGGTAGGTCATTCTTTTTAAAGTTAGTGAGGTGCTTGGGTAGTTCAGACAGGCTGATCTCAGTTTCACCATACAGATAATACTCCAGCAAAGCCTGGTGAATCAGAATATACTGGGCCTGCAATAGAACATACATTTATTAAGACATTAATATGTCAGCGAAGCTCGCCAACGCCTAATGATAACAGCGATTGTCGACATAAATCAACATTTTCAATCAACAGCTCATTGGGCTTTCAAGCTGATTTGATGAATCGTCTGCAGTCCCACAGGCAGTGTCAGACATTCAAAAGCCTAGTCCCAGCCTCAGATGTCAGAGTCCATCTTTCCTCATATGGAGAGTCGTCAAGCTCTGCTGTGTCGTTCGGCAGAGGATACGGCAGAAGCTAGGCGTCCTACTGATTGGGGGGGGGGGGGGAGGGGGGGGAAGAAAGGGAAATCACCTGGGATTCTACCTTGGGTTTCATTTTAGCACCCCTGCCAGCTCAACAAAGAATTGTATTAGCAGACATGGTGAAAAACAAGTATTGCTGGTTGATCACCAGCTCTCTTGGCCCTGTATGATTGGGGGTGTGATGACGGGGTAAAAATTGAAAGAATGAAATATGTAAAATCAAACAAACAAAAGCAACTGTAACCAAAACATGGGTGACACAGCGAATTGACCTTGGTACCTGGGTTTAATTCCAGCCCAGACTTATAGGATTAAAAGTTTTCTCTCTCTTCTATGACGGTTCTACATAAATGAGTTTGGGCCATCTCAACCCAGTATACAGAGGCCCACAGAACAAAACGACCGCTAATTGTATACAAATCAGTGGCACCCATAGAGGTCTTAAGGATGCCTGGTGTGAGAAGCGGAAACATTGCAATGGGAGTTTTAGGCAGTCATAGAACAGAAACTCCATCACAAAAGTCAAAACATTCCCTAGATCATCACAGAAGCACATAAACATATCTGAACTATACTGTCAGGGATTGCATGCGGACATTTCCCTGAATCATCAGGAAATTACCTGATTGCTAGTAATTGCTAGACTCCCCCCACTAGATTGTTAGAAGTGAAACCACCTCCACTATACTATAGGGACTAACAATAGCACCGCCTCCCCACTAATTAGTTAGGCACCTCAATAGGTTTGTATGAGTTTTTTTAAAACAAGATTTGCTGGTCTCTTTCGATGCTTCAGCAGGAAAATGCAACACGAGTACTGAGTCACACAGAATGGTTTCGAATCCTGATGGCTATTGTGTGATCGCTGCTGAAAGCCTAGGTGTGTGGGTGTGTGGAAAAGACAGGATCAAGTTTGGCTGTGATGATTCCCTCCTCCCTCTGCCGCTCCCCCATTCCACTTCTCTCTCTCCCCCTCCTCTACATTTCTGCAGTGATACACTAATGTCAGTGGCTGGGATAAGTCACAAACACCACAGTCAGCTTGTATAAACATAGGAAAATAGGAACACAGGAACAGGAGTAGGCTATTCAGCCCCTCAAGGCTGTTCCACCATTCAATGAGATGGTGGCTGATCTGTATCCTGACTCCCTCCACCCACCTTGGCTCCATATCCGTTAATACCCTTGGCTGGCAAAAATCTATGAATTGAGCCAGCATCTACTGCTTTTTATGGGAGAGAGTTCCACACTTCTATCACCCTATGCACGAGGAAGTGTTCCGAACTTTCCCCTGAATGGTCTGGCTCTGATTTTTAGTTTATGTCCCCTTGTCCTAGACTCCCCGACCAGCGGAAAAAAGTTTCTATCTACCCCATCGATACTAATCTCTCCAAATAATCTAACCCTTGGTAACTTTCTGGTGAATCTACACTCCACTCCTTCCAAGGCCAATATATTCTTTCTGAGATGCAGTGCCCAGAACTGTATACAGTACTCCAGATGTGGTCTATCCAGTGCTTTGTGTAGCTGTAGAAAAATGTCTTACGCTTTATATTCTAGCCCTCTGTTATAAAGGCTAACATTGCATTAGCCATTTTGATTATTTTTTGTACCTGACTACTACACTTTAGTGATCTGTGTACATAGACCCCTAAAGTAAAGGTATTGTTATAAAGATAAGCCTACCTCAACCTGCACCATGAGACAGCGTTGCCGACGGAGTTGAACTATGTAACCGTAGATATCCACTCGCCCTTCGGCCTCAAGGCCCTGCATCATGGCATCAATTCCGATGTAGCTGCCTGTGCGACCCACCCCAGCACTGTGAAGTAGCGCAACAATCAGTTACCATGAGGATTAAACGCAAACTTAAAAAGAAATGGAATAAAAACAGAAAATGCCGGAAACAATCAGCAGCTCAGGCAGCATCTGTGGAGAGAGGCACATGGTATGTCCTGCTGAGCGTTGCCAGCATTTTCTGCTTTTATTTCAGAATTTCCAGCATCTGTAGTATTTGCTTTGGTCTTGAAATAAATGGTTTCAACTGACACACAATGGAAGCAAGAGCCCATGAAAAAATAAACCAAGTGACATTTGGACTAAAAACTCAAGAGTGATCCTGGCGTATTTTATTTCGGCAAAATACAGCGCCCATCAAATATCAAATTTATACCATCTATGGACTATTAAAGGTGACATTATCAGATATATTTATTCTTATATTTAATCATTTAATTTTTTTTAAAAGATCAGCAACAGGAACTAAAAAGTGATCTGGTCGTTGATCTTCGGTAGAGTTGAACACGAGGAGAAGGATTTTCACTTTAGGAGGATATTGGGCAGGCAGTGCTGGGTATCATATGGATAATGCTGGCAAGCTGCGGGCACTGAACCACCGCTCACCGGCAGCTCGCCAGTCGGCACGGGGGATGGAGAATCCGACAGCTCCTTCTCGGAGCCAAGCTGGAAATTCCATGTTAAAGGCACTCCAGCCCCACAAGTGGCGGGGAGGTGTAATTACAGTGTGACAAGCTGACATAACCAGTTGTATTTTAATGGAAAAAGTTGACACAAAAGTATTGCAAAAACATAGCAAAAGTGACAAAATCTTGGCCAGTTGCATTTCACAGATGACAATATTATAATAAGAAATACTACCCTGTATATACTCCATAGCAAAAACATTTAATTATATTGTATTTTGTTAAAGTAGGCCAAAATATAATATAATTTTTGTCAGCTTGTTTACTTGAAGGACATTTTTTGCCCAGATTGGGAATGCCACAGCAATGCTAACTCAGTTAATGAGACATACAGATAGATGAGTAATAACAAGTAAGAAATCACTTCCAGACTATGGCAGAATGCTACCTTTTAAAACATTCTCATTACCTGCAGTGCACAACTATTGGACCGCTAAATAGGTTTCTGAATGCATTAACTCTCTGACGCAATTTAAGAAGGAGATGTGGATCTTCTGGTACACCATGGTCTGGCCACCTAATGAACTGGATGTGTGTTACTTCTCTCTCAGGAGTTTTTTCCTTCTGAAGAAGAAACATAGCGAAATATCAATTAGTGATCTCTTCAGTAAGTCTTATAACAGAAATCAGTCGTGACTGGAGCAGAAACCATAAATGGCTTATTCAAACTTACATGTGAAATGAAGAGCTTCCGAATAACATAGTCTGGGCACCACTTCTCCTCGCTAATTCTTACAGTGAAGTCACCAAAGGACTTGGACTGCCTATCCATTGTTGGCCAATATTGAGCACATTTGGGCTGAAAAAATAAGGTTGGTTTTAGTGACAATTAAATTCTACAGGTTTTTTTCCCCCCAAAGAAGCCCATTCGGATAAGAGTCAATTTTATATTTTGAAATTGAAAGTTGAGAAATCCAAATAATGTTAAAGAAAACGCATCACAAAATAGGGCACAGGTCGGTACTGTCAATGCCTGACCTCTGACTTGCTGTCATGGGGTGATGCAGATTGATGACCATGCATTTGCAACGAGGGAGGAAAAATTGGTGAACAGGCCCAACTGGGCAGTTCTGATACACTCTAAGTAAACAGAAGAAGATCGGTATTGGCAGGGGCCTGTGAGTGGGTCACTTGCCAACAATCTTGACTGTGAAATACAGAATGCTCAGGATGGCAGAGAATGAAATAAAAATGGAGTGCAACAACATCCAGTATCAATTTTTGTTAAATCGGACGCATTCTTATAATGGAATATTTCAGATATTAAGTTGTACTTTGTACAAATAATGAAATGGTTCCTTAAATATCCACAGCATAAGAAGCCCATGATTTTATTAGCATTATTTTTCATTATGGCCCTCTCAGTTATATCAGATCTCCCACGATCTGGAACATAACCGTACCGCTCAAAATGTCAAAGCTACAACATTGCAATCAAAAGATTAATTCGTGGAATAATGAACCAGAGAGAAACAATAAGCTCTGAAGGGGGAACAGAACTTAACCTTCATAGTTAAGTCATTTTGTATCGCCTCTTCCATAGCTAATTTTGGTTCAGGAGGTTATTGACAGAAAGTCTCTCGTGTGTGCTTCAGACGTGTATGTGGTATATGTTCTGCTACCGTTAAAGGATTGTATACATCAAAGGATGGTGTATATAATTTTTTTTTAAAAGTAAATGATAAATTATAGGGACAGGGACTTACCCGCTTTCCTTCCTCACAGCGCGTCACCATGACAACGATCGTTGCTTTCTGTTCCCACACCATTTTCCAGAAATCATCAGACGTTTCTTCCTTTGGGCCTGAAAAAAGCAGAAGTCATTGCTGAGTAAACATGTAGAAAATTAAAAACACGGAAATGTTTTTGAGTGATCTGCACGTGTGAAGCCGCTTGCATTCTGCAATGTATGGGGACGGGATAGGATAGGAAAAGCCACAAAATCAGGCAGAGGGACAACAAGAAACTGATCAGAGGTATGAGGAAGGAACATGAGTGAAAATACAAGAGAAAATATAAATGGTAAAGCAAAGCATTCTTGCAGGAACATCAGGGGCAAGAGAAGGGTGCAGAGGAACATTGGACTGTACACCAGTCAGAGTGGGGAGATGGTGTCTGAGGACAGGGAAGTGGTGGAATTAATTAATCATTATTTTGCAACAGCTTTTACAACTAAAAGTGGGAGAGACATGAGTGATTTGAGGGAGGAGTATAAGGGGAGAGCAGACTGGAACTCTTGATATCACAAAATAATGTACATTATAAAGAGATAGGAAGCTCAAGGTAAATAGGGCTCCAGGCTCTGACAATTTCCATCCAAGTGTGTTGGTGGTGCAGGATATGCAGTAAGCTAGTCTCTCATGGAGAATACATTCACCATAAAGGCCTGAAACATTCATTTTACTAACTGTCCTCTCCACTACCTCAACGACCTTGGATGTCCATCATTTGATCTGCTGTTACTTTATTTTGCATCATCAGAAGTAACCACTCAACATTTGGTTAAAGTGCAACCAATTTATTTCCCTGTGAGTGATCTGTGTACATACTTTTTTCATTATTTACCCCGATGCTTCCCCTTAGTCTCGGTGTATGGCATGTGTCATTGAGAACCTTTTCTATTATTTCTTGTTAATTGTATGATTTATATCAATGAGTGTTAATTGTATTCAGGTAGTGGGGACTTTCTTGTATCTTTTTCATGGAAGAGCTTAGCTCGAGTGTGGTGTGTGTGTAAGGGGAACCTCTGTGAATAAAGGCTTGGAAGCAACTAAAGACCAAGCTCCAGTATTCTATTCTTCATCACATGGCTATCCAATTTTAACATTTCTCCTGAGTACTTCCCCTGTGGTGGCAGGCTACCATGTGCCAATAGTAAAGCTCTATACCTCCTTCTGCTATGTCATGAATATAGCCCTGCCACTGGTTCAACCATGTCCAATGGAGGGATCGTTGCCTGACGGTCCTGTGCTGGCTTGGTCCCTTGTCAGAAACTCTCTTTGCATTTTTGTTGCCTCCAGTGATTTTTTTCTCAGCCAGATACTTTGTCCCATCCAGATATTTTGCACCCAAAACTCATTTTTGCAATCCAACTATGGTCACAATGCAATTATTCTGCACTCCCTATTCAGCTTCTTGGGAATGAAATTCAGGGATGTAAAATGGCCAGTAGTAGATCGCCCTTTATACATTGACTTCAATGGAAAGCAAAGTCTGGCGAGGTGTATAACGAGTGGCCGATCCGCTATTGCCCACATGGCGCCCCCACCGAAGATGAATTTCATCTCTCTTATCGTCAAGTGGCTACTTCCATTGATATAGCTACAGCAGCCCTTGACATTGCTGCTGCAGCGCACAAAAATCCTACCCCCTCGCTCTGCGAACTCCCAACACCGTACATGTTTCAGGCAGGAAGACCGCACTGAGCATGAAGTCAATGCATGCCCAGCTGTGCTCAATTTGGGCACTTGTTCCTACCGTCTGTGCATACATGGTGAGAATTCGACTCCATGATCCTCTGTCATACGCATCTAATGTTAATTAGCAAATTTTTCATTAAAACTATGACAGTGCTTCCCTGGGCTACACATATGTCATCAACGAGAACAGTATTGTTTGCACAGAACTAAAAGTACCTTGGGCAGCAATGTACTTCCGGGATTCATTGAAGCCCTATTGAAAAAGACAGTGGTTAATGATAAATAAAATACCTCAAAACTAATCATTAAATACTCCTTAACATGTCTGCAATGGATTGAATTAAAAACATCAGAGTTACAGAGTGTGTCTCCACCTTTACAATCATCAAAACTAGGTTCATTCATAATGTTTGTAAAACGTATTGCCTGAATGGTGAGGCCCAAGGTGCCCCCGATATTGAGCCTCAGGCCTCATTATAATGGAGCCGGTGAGGCTCAACAACCAGCTGTCAAAGAGGAGTGCAAGATTGGGCCGCTGTTAGCGTCGCAACGACCCTCAGGTAAGTGGGTCGAATCGAGGGTCGGTACCAGGATCGGGGCTATTACTCTGTTACAAGTTGTAGTTTTATATAAAACAAAGGAACACATTTTTCTCCCAGTTTATTTTTTATTTTAATCTACAAAAGAATGAAAAATATCCCTTTGCCATCATTATTGTGGTGTCAAGGTTTACAACATTAAATTCTTAAATATTAGTTGGCTGTCACTTTTAAATATTTATACTTGCATCAATGAAGCTCGCGTTGATATAGTCTGAGCCTTGCTCTCCGACTACTGGCGAAAGCTGAACACGGTTGTAATCATCTGTTGGGAAAATCCATTCCTGGTTAGTCCAATTTCAAGAATGCACTGAATTAACAAGGCAAAAGTTTTCCAACTCACATCCATTAAATCATTTTCAACCACCAAAGAAGATTTTCTAAACTGTCCAAGTCCTGAACATGTTAACATTTTTTTGACTTAAAAAATTGGGGTGGGTTTTCATAAGAACATGAAAGATTAATGGACGATTTGATAGAATGTTTCAAGTTATGAAGGAATAAAACAGCGTAATTCGAAATAAACTGCTTCCAGAGATTGAGAGGCCTAGAATGAATTATGCAGCATGTTAAATGTTTAAAAAAAACACTTCTACTGCATTACAGGTTGACAATAAATATAGTTATAGGATTCAGGACAGAGAGTAGGAGAAACTCTTTTTACCCAGAGGATTATGAGACTGTAGAATACATTACTGGAGTTAATGATTGAAGCAGATACCATGTCAACATTTAAGAATAGGTTAGAGAAATGGTTGAAGAAAAGGGGAATAAAGGGATATGGTAACATGGTGGGCACATGGGATTAAGACTACTGCTCATGTGGAGGATGAACACCAACATGGACTGGCTGGGCTGAATGGCCTATTTCCGTGTTGAAATTTCCATGTAAATCTATGTAATTTTTCTTAATGAAAAGTGTAATTTCAAGTTCTGAAACAGTAACAGTGGTAATATAACAGATGGTGCTTGAAACATGTTGGAGCAGTATTACTTCTACTGTTTAACAAAGTCTAAAATCTAAGGCAGATTCTCCTCAATGGTTGCCTGACTGCTGCACCCGTGAGGAACAATTTGCCTGGGATTTTCCTGCCCTGGCCCATTTGCATAGCCCGCAACACTCCAAGCACACAATCCCTGAGTTCATCATTTTTATGCAACATGTTAATGTTTTAAGAAAAAGACACTTGCACTGAATCACAAGTAGACGATAAATGGAAGCTATTATGCCAAATAATGTTTTTTTTACATGTAGGTTAATGAAACATGAATCAGTTATAACTTTCAGTAAATTAGAATTTAAAACATTGCTGCTTAGGCCTATACAAACATATCCCTTTGATATATTTGTTTAGCCTTCTCCTCAAATTTCTCGGTGGTATTTCAATACAGAACTTTTTTACGTAGTCACACTGTATCTAATTATCTAGGAACGTATTATTTAGATTTTTTAAACAAGTTAGCAGGTTCCATTTTTACTTACATGGCAGTATGTCAACATATCGGTTCTTGTTTGAATTACATCCTTTCCGTGCCTCCTTGACAGGAAATTTGCTGAAAACCCTCGGAATGCTCTGTAATGATAATTTCAAAAATTCAAAAAAAAATTCAATTTTTCAAAAAAAAAATCACATTTCTTATTTGGTCCACATCTTTGTCAATATATTGGGGGTAATTTTCACCCTCACCATCGGGGCGGTAATCTGGTGGAGTGCATTGCCCGCCTGTCGGAGAACCCGTCTGGTTTTCATCCCATTGGGGTGGCGCGGTGGAGATGACAAAAATAACCAAAAATTTAAGTGTTTCACTATGTTGCATTAATAAAGCATTCGGAGGATACCTAAGGAACATGAATATTTAGGTGTTTAACCAATACTGCACCAACTACTTGTCTGTGATCGAGACAATGGGAGTAGAGCAGCCACGTGAGATGGTAAGGTCAAGGGAGTGAATGTTAAACCAAGGCCCTATCTGCCCTCTCAGGTGGATGTAAAAGATCCCATGACACTATTTGAAGAAGAGCAGGAGAATTCTCGACGGTGTCCTGGCCAATATTTATCTCTCAACCAACATGATTAAAACAGATTATCTGATCATTACCACATTGCTGTTTGTGGGAACTTGCTGTGCGCAATTTGGCTGCCACATTTCCTGCATTACAACAGTGATGACACTTCAAAAAGTACTTCATTGGTTGTATAGCACTTTGGGATGTCCTGTGGTTGTGAAAGGTGCTATATAAATGCAAGTTCTTCCTTTCTTTATTTCCTGTACCCTTAACCTCATTCCTACCAAACATCCCTTTCTGGCTCTCATGCTAGCTGACGTTATAAATGGTCGTCTCTCCTCAGTACTCTTCCCCTCCCTTTCATAACTGCAATCATCATCCCCTCTGTCCTTGCAAACGACCACCTCATCTCCAATCTCCCTTTCCTCGCCAAAATACTTGAGCAAGTCGTCATCTCCCATATCTTTTCCTCAACTCCCTTTTTGAATCTCTCCAATCAGGTTTATGTCCCTGCTAACCAAAGTCACAAACAACATTCTCTGTGTCTGAGACCATGGTGCATAGGCCTCCTCATCACCCTCAATCTCTCTTCAGCCTTTGACATAGGGAAGACCGAAGCCACGAAGATTACACCCTTGCCACCAGTTCCATCCCCTCCCTGGCCACTGTCTCAGACTGTTTGCAACCTCGGCATCTTATTCGACCCTGGACTGAACTTCCAACCCTAATATCCTCTCCATCATGAAGACTGCCTACTTCCACCTCCATAACATGGCCCACCTCCGCCCCGCTTCAGTCCATCTGCCATGGAAACCCTCATCCATACCTTTGTCACCTCCAGAATTGACTATTCCAAAGCTCTTCTGGCAGTTCTCTCATCCTCCACCCACCGGAAACTTCAGCTTGTCCAAAACTCTGCTGCCCGTATCCTATCCCATAAGTCTGTGCACCTATCACCTCGGTCCTACATTGGCTCTTGTTCACCCAACGGTTCAGATTTTAAATTTTTGTGTTTAAATTCCTTCGTACCCTCACTCCTCCCTATTTCTATAACCTCCTCCAGCTCTACAAACCCACCCCCAAACTCTGTCCCCTGACTCTGGTTGCTTGTGTGCCCCACCATTGAAGGCTTTAGCCGCCTGGGCCTGACACTCCGGAATTCCCTTCCTAAACCCCTCCACCAACCTTTCTTCTTTTAAGACCCTCCTTAAAACACCATCTTTGAGCATACTTTTAGTCACCCCTCCTGATCATCTTTGGCTCGATGTCCATTTTTTGATTTTGCCTCGGTGAAGTACTTTTAGGCCTTTTTCTAACGTAAAGGCCGTATATAAATGCTAGTTGTCGTTATTGTTGTAGTTTTAACACAGTTGTTAGACAGTTTCTTTTAACCAGCTGTGCTAAAACAGAGCGCAAAGGAATTTTATGTGGTTGCAATGACGAGTGTTTTACAAGAGGACTTAAACCTCCCTACCTTCAGGATTTTGAAACCCGCCACTAGTGACTGTAGCTTTGCTGGAATTCTGATTAGGCACAATATTGTTGTCCAACAAAGTCGCAGGTTAATTTTCATATAATGGGCGGCCAATTCAAAGCAGAACATTAAACAGTTGTAATCTTATGAAGGTGACAAGTCACCAAATACACATACTTGGAATTCTGCTAAAAATAGTCTTGATTCATCAGCCTGTTTTCTCCTGTAGACTTCAATCAGTTGTTCTGCTAGGATGGGCTCCACATTGAGCAGTTGCTTTTCATCATCTGGAATGAGTGATAGGTATTGGACATTTAAACTATGAACAATTTATTTATAATGCTGTACATAAAAAGTTAATGGGGAAAAAAAAGTAACTAACCATGTTCGATAAGTTCCACAGACTCTTCGGAATGTCTATTTCGGACAGAGCAAAAACAAAGTGATTTTGCATCATTGCCAGGTCAAAGACAAAATAACATTAATGAATGTACTTTGCATTAATTGCTTACACGTCTTGATAATATCCATTATGATAAACAATGTTATACTGCACGTGCTCACTTTGGCAAAAGCATGCCAATTACGTACAAAAATATTCCATAAATGTGATAGTAATTTGATTTTGCCTGACTGTCCTGTTAATTTGTCCTCAAACAGTAACATATTTTATGTTAAATGGAGCTGAGCTTGTCTGTTTGAAAATCTAGGAATGAAGGAACTGAGTGGTTCAACTGTTCTTTCACCTCTGGAATCAGTGTTTGAGTTCAGCCCAGGAGAAAAGCTTCTGCTCAATGTCATTGCTGAGGCCTCACTTGGAGTACTGTGAACAGTTCTGGTCTCCATATTATAAATAGGGTTTGGAGGCACTGGAGAAGGTACAAAAAAGATTTATGAGGATGATACCAGAACTGAGAGGTTATAACTATCAGGAAAGATTAAGCAGGCTGGGAGTCTTTTCTCTAGAAAAGAGAAGGCTGAGGGGTGACCTGATAGAGGTCTTTAACATTATGAAAGGGTTTGATAGGGTAGACATAGAGAAGATGTTTCCACTTGAGGGGGAGACCGGAACTGGGGGCCATAAATATAAGATAGTCACTAATAAATCCAATAGGGAATTCAGGAGAAACTTCTTTACCCAGAAAGTGGTTAGAATGTGGAACTCGTTACCACAAGGAGTAGTTGAGGCGGCTACCACAGATGCATTTAAGAGGAAACAAGACAAACACATAGGAGAAAGGAATGGAAGGATATGCTGATAGGGTTAGATGAAGTAGGGAGGGAGAGAGGAGGCTCATGTGGAGCATAAACACCAGCATGGACCTGTTGGGCTGAATGGCTGTATATTCTATGTAATTCTGTGTAACCTTGTATCAAACAAAGTAGCCTTGACTAAGTAATTTACATTAATTTCACAGACTGGCTGAAGCCAAAAAGGTGGACAGTGCAGGAAATGGAAATAACACACCACCTCATTGGAGTGCCTTTCTAAAGTTGAGAGCAAGATCATATTCCTGAGGCAGAATGCAGGGAGTTACTGCATCTCTTTCTAGATCTGAGTTGAGGGTCCTTAATGCTGAGAACAGATGCAAAGTGCTAAAAAGCATTTAATTCCCCAGCACTGACATCACTCACCTTGGCAAGAATAAAAAATCACCCCAGGGAATTATTAAGACGATACTTTTCCATATTATGGTTCCTTCTGAGAAGAGAAATAACTCTCCCACGAAAATCTTTACTCTGCATTAATATTGGTCAGACAGAATTTTCTACTTTTTTCTATCTAACCAAAAATTAGAGACAAGAAAGCACTTTTCCCACATGGAATAAGCTGTCTGGTATTGAGAGAGAAAAAAAGGGAATTGTTTCAAATCTGTTGAAACCAATTCAGCATTCAGTAATCCAGACACCTGTGAAAAAGTAACTTGGTCTTTAATTCAAAGCTTATTTGCTACATTAATACTTATCCATAGAGCACACCCATTCTGCCCTCAGACCACTTTACGATTGATTTCAAAGAGCAAGTAAATACCTCAGACCTGAGCACAAGGAATCGCAGCTGGGGATCTCATTCAGAAAGTTAAGTAGAGTCAATCACATTCACATGGTTCACTAATGTCCTTTAGCAAAGGAAACCTGCCGTCCTTACCCGGTCTGGCCTATATGTGACTCCAGACCCACAGCAATGTGGTTGATTCTTAACTGCCTCTGAAATGGCCCAGCAAGCCACTCAGTTGTAAAATCTCGCTAAAAAAAGTCACAAGAATAAAACCGGACGGACCAGCCGGCATAGGACCACGAGGCACCGGACACAACAAAGGCAAACCAAGCCTAGTCGACTCTGCAAAGTCCTCCTCACTAACATCTGGGGACTTGTGCCAAAATTGGGAGAGCTGTCCAACAGACTAGTCAAGCAACAGCCTGACATAGCCATAATCACAGACTCATACCTTTCAGCCAACGTCCCAGACTCTTCCATCACCATCCCTGGGTATGTCCTGTCCCACCGGCAGGACAGACCGACCAGAGGTGGTGGTACAGTGATATACAGTCAGGAGGGAGTGGCCCTGGGAGTCCTCAACATTGACTCTGGACCCCATGAAATCTCATGGCATCAGGTCAAACATAGGCAAGGAAACCTCCTGCTGATTACCACCTACCGCCCTCCCTCAGCTGGTGAATCAATCCTCCTCCATGTTGAACACCACTTGGAGGAAGCACTGAGGGTAGCAAGGGCACAGAATGTACTCTGGGTGGGGGACTTCAATGTCCATCACTAAGAGTGGCTCAGTAGCACCACTAGTGACCAAGCAGGCCGAGTCCTGAAGGACACAGCAGTTAGACTTGCCCTAAGGCAGGTGGTGAGCGAACTAACACGAGGGAAAAACTTACTTGACCTCGTCCTCACCAATCTACCTGTCGCAAATGCATCTGCTCATGACAGTATTGGTAGGAGTGACCACCACACAGTCATTGTGGAGACGAAGTCCCGTCTTCGCACTGAGGATACCATCCAACGTGTTGTGTGGCACTACCACCATGCTAAATGGGATAGATTCAGAACAGATCTAGCAGTTCAAAACTGGGCATCCATGAGGCACTGTGGGCCATCAGCAGCAGCAGAATTGTATTCCAGCACAATCTGTAACCTCATGGCCTGGCATATTCCTCACTCTACCATTACCAACAAGCCAGGGGATCAACCCTGGTTCAATGAGGAGTGTAGAAGAGCATGCCAGGAGCAGCACCAGGCATCATTAAAAATGAGGTGCCAACCTGGTGAAGCTACAACTCAGGACGACATGCATGCTAAACAGCAGAAGCAACATGCTATAGACAGAGCTAAGCGATTCCACAACCAACGGATCAGAACAAAGCTCTGCAGTCCTGCCACATCCATTCGTGAAGGGTGGTGGACAATTAAACAACTAACAGGAGGAGGAGGCTCTGTAAACATCCCCATCCTCAATGATGGCGGAGTCCAGCACGTGAGTGCAAAAGACAAGGCTGCAGCGTTTACAACCATCTTCAGCCAGAAGTGCTGAGTGGATGATCCATCTCGGCCTCCTCCCGATATCCCCACCATCACAGAAGTCAGCTTTCAACCAATTCAATTCACTCCACGTGATATCAAGAAACGGCTGAGTGGACTGGATATAGCAAAGGCTATGGGCCCCGACAACATCCCAGCTGTAGTGCTGAAGACTTGTGCTCCAGAACTAGCCACACCTCTAGCCAAGCTGTTCCAGTACAGCTAACAACACTGGCATCTACCCGACAATGTGCAAAATTGCCCAGGTATGTCCTGTCCAAAAATAGCAGGACAAATCCAATCCGTCCAATTACCGCCCCATCAGTCCACTCTCAATCATCTGCAAAGTGATGGAAGGTGTCGTCGACAGTGTTATCAAGTGGCATTTACTCACCGATGCTCAGTTTGGGTCCCGCCAGGACCACTCAGCTCCAGACCTCATTAAGCCTTGGTCCAAACATAGACAAAAGAGCTGAATTCCAAAGGTGAGGTGAGAGTGACTGCCCTTGACATCAAGGCAACATTTGACCGAGAGTGGCACCAAGGAGCCCTAGTAAAATTGAAGTCAATGGGAATCAGGGGGAAAACTCACCAGTGGCTGGAGTCATACCTAGCACAAAGGAAGATGGTAGTGGTTGTTGGAGGCAAATCATCTCAGCCACAGGACATTGCTGCAGGAGTTCCTCAGGGCAGTGTCCTAGGCCCAACCATCTTCAACCATCAATGACCTTCCCACCATCATAAGGTCAGAAATGGGGATGTTCGCTGATGATTGCACAGTGTTCAGTTCCGTCCAGAACTAGCTGCGCCTCTAGCCAAGCTGTTCCAGTACAGCTACAACACTGGCATCTACCCGACAATGTGGAAATTGCCCAGGTACGTCCTGTCCACAAAAAGCAGGACAAATCCAATCCGGCCAATTACCGTCCCATCAGTCTACTCTCAATCATCAGCAAAGTGATGGAAGGTGTCGTCGACAGTACTGTCAAGCGGCACTTACTCACCAATAACCTGCTCACCGATGCTCAGTTCGGGTTCTGCAAGGACCACTCAGCTCCAGACCTCATTACAGCCTTGGTCCAAACATGGATAAAAGAGCTGAATTCCAGAGGTGAGGTGAGAGTGACTGCCCTTGACATCAAGGCAGCATTTGACCGAGTGTGGCACCAAGGAGCCCTAGTAAAATTGAAGTCAATGGGAATCAGGGGGAAAACTCTCCAGTGGCTGGAGTCATACCTAGCACAAAGGAAGATGGTGGTGGTTGTTGGAGGCCAATCATTTCAGCCACAGGACATTGCTGCAGGAGTTCCTCAGGGCAGTGTCTTAGGCCCAACCATCTTCAGCTGCTTCATCAATGACCTTCCCTCCATCATAAGGTCAGAAATGGGGATGTTCGCAGATGATTGCACAGTGTTCAGTTCCATTCGCAACCACTCAAATAATGAAGCAGTCCGAGCCCGCATGCAGCAAGACCTGGACAACATCCAGGCTTGGGCTCATAAGTGGCAAGTAACATTTGCACCAGATAAGTGCCAGGCAATGACCATCTCCAACAAGAGAGAGTCTAATCACCTCCCCTTGACATTCAACGGCATTACCATCACCGAATCCCCCACCATCAACATCCTGGGGGTCACCATTGACCAGAAACTTAACTGGACCAGCCGCGTAAATATTGTGGCTACGAGAGCAGGTCAGAGGCTGGGTATTCTGCGGTGAGTGACTCACCTCCTGACTCCCCAAAGCCTTTCCACCGTCTACAAGGCACAAGTCAGGAGTGTGATGGAATACTCTCCACTTGCCTGGATGAGTGCAGCTCCAACAACACTCAAGAAGCTCGACACCATCCAAGATAAAGCAGTCCACTTGATTGGCACCCCATCCACCACCCTAAACATTCACTCCCTTCACCACCGGTGCACTGTGGCTGCAGTGTGCACCATCCACAGGATGCACTGCAGCAACTCGCCAAGGCTTCTTCGACAGCATCTCCCAAACCCACAACCTCTACCACCTAGAAGGACAAGAGCAGCAGGTACATGGGAACAACATCACCTGCACTTCCCATCCAAGCCACACACCATCCAGACTTGGAAATATATCGCCATTCCTTCATCGTCGCTGAGTCAAAATCCTGGAACTCCCTTCCTAACAGCACTGTGGGAGAACCTTCACCACACGGACTGCAGCAGTTCAAGAAGGCGATTCATCGCCACCTGCTCAAGGGCAATTAGGGATGGGCAATAAATGCCGGCCTCGCCAGCGACGCCCACGTCCCATGAATGAATAAAAAAAAATAAGGTCAGAAATGGGGATGTTCGCTGATGATTGCACAGTGTTCAGTTCCGTTCGCAGCCTCTCAAATAATGAAGCAGTCCGAGCCCGCATGCAGCAAGAACTGGACAACATCCAGGCTTGGGCTGATAAGTGGCAAGTAACATTCGCGCCAGACAAGTGCCAGGCAATAACCATCTCCAACAAGAGAGAGCCTAACCACCTCCCCTTGACATTCAACGGCATTACCATCGCAGAATCCCCCACCATCAACATCCTGGGAGTCACCATTGACTGGAAACTTAACTGGGCCAGCCATATAAATACTATGGCTGCAAGAGCAGGTCAGAGGCTGGGTATTCTGCGGCAAGTGACTCACCTCCTGACTCCCCAAAGCCTTTCCACCATCGACAAGGCACAAGTCAGGAGTGTGATGGAATACTCTCCACTTGCCTGGATGAGTGCAGCTCCAACAACACTCAAGAAGCTCGACACCATCCAGGACAAAGCAGCCCGCTTGATTGGCAGCCCATCCACCATCCTAAACATTCACTCCCTTCATCACCGGCGCACTGTGGCTGCAGTGTGTACCATCCACAAGATGCACTGCAGCAACTCGCCAAGGCTTCTTTGACAGCACCTCCCAAACCCACGACCTCTACCACCTGGAAGGACAAGGGCAGCAGGCACATGGGAACAACACCACCAGCAAGTTTCCCTCCAAGTCACACACCATCCGACTTGGAAATATATCGCCGTTCCTTCATCGTCGCTGGGTCAAAATCCTGGAACTCCCTTCCTAACAGCACCGTGGGAGAACCTTCACCACACGGACTGCAGCGGTTCAAGAAGGCGGCTCACCACCACCTTCTCAAGGGCAATTAGGGATGGGCAATAAATGCTGGCCTCGCCAGCGACGCCCACATCCCATGAACGAATAAAAAAAGTGAGGACGCTCATTATTATGAAATCAAACTACATTTTCCCCACTTCAGAGTCATATTTAAGTTTCGGTACCCAAATGCACATCACAGCAGCAGTTAAACAATGCATGAAATGTGCCAGGTGTTGCAAGGTGGCAAAGTGCTTCACCTCAGATAAAGCCGAAAGTTCATCAGCGCAAACCTTGATTTGAAGATACACACCCTGATCTCAGCCAATCTCCCAACTGTATTAACCACTGTGGAAAGATCAGAAGACCTTGGTTCAAGGTCAAAGTATAACAACAGATGGATCACAAGGAGGAAAATCAATTTTTGAAACAATTGAAGATTGGAGTAACCCAGTAAACTCCCAAAGAACCCATCAAAACTCAGCACAGTTCTAATATTTTCATCAGTTTTCTCCATTTCTGTTAGCCGGTACAGTGTTACAGCTCATTTGAGGAGTGAGTGGAATCATTTTTAACTGGACGAAACAGATACCTTGAAGATCTCCTCTGCAAAATGTATATTTTGTAGAGTACGATGGCCAGAGCTATCGAAGTAGCAATGATCAGGAACGTCAGGAATCCAATTAATGCCTTGTCATTGTCTGCAATATAAAATTCCAAAATTATTCACGAGAAATGGTTTATTGTAGGAAAATGTACAATGCAGTGCATCATATATCCATATGGTAACTTTGAATTTTGAAGAACTAATTGCTACAATTTCATCTCAGTACTCATTATTAGATCGATTATTAAATAAATAAGCTAGATGGATAATATTGAGCTTAAAGTGTTGTCAGGCTTTCAAAACACAAAGGAAACACAAGCTTTTCAACACAGCAGGGGATAATGTAAGAAAAGGCAAAAAGGGCATACATCAAAGGCTTCGGATCAGGAAAGCAATGGTAGGTGTGAAAAAAAAGCATGGGCCTCTCATTCCGATCTGGTAATCGGTTCAAGGAACTGGGATTTGTAAAACATCAAATAGTACTGCACCCAGCATATGGTCAAATGGTATAAGGAATGGATTTGAAGCCATTGAAGCAATCAAAATTGGAGAAGTCAAGACCAGTAAGAATATCTGTGCATAGAAATGAAAGGGGCTATTTCTACATAAAAGGCCATGAACAGAGATAGTAAAAGGGTCTTTTGCATTCCATGGTTTGAGCACATGGTCTTTTCTTCATCAAAGGGTCTCCAGTCACATGATCAAAGCCTAAACTGTCAATCATTGAGGTATGTTAATTTTTTGAGGCATAGCAACAGGAAGCGATTGGACAAAAAGAATGGCCCTCCCCAATCCTACATCCTATTGGTAAAAAACAATACAAAAAGAAGACCTTGAGAGAAGAACAACCTCTTCACCACCTGGCAGTCACAAGGAAAGCAAACTGCAGTCAAACATCACGCAAGAAGAAGAGGACCGAAGACATTCAGGTCCGATGAGCAAAATCTTTAGTTTAAAGGTTGTATATGTATTAATGATTTGCCTGATGTGTGTATGAATTGTTAAATCATTACATAATAACATTGCAAATTATTAAGTGTATAGCAGGATTTTATAAAGGAAAGTCATTTGTATGGTTTGATTTTGTTTCCTGAATGCTCGTATGAATGATAACATCATTAAATAATTACTTTTGAATAACGAAACTACCGTGAGTGAGGGTGACTTTCTTTGCTCGACTATTCGTCCAGTGTCCAAGAATCACATGAAATCATAGAATCTTGGAAATCTATGGCACAGAAGGAGGCCATTCGGCCCATTGTGTCCGTGCCAGCCGAAAAAGTGCATATCCAAGTACTTTTTAAATGCGACGAGGGTTTCTGCCTCTACCACCCTCTCAGGCAGTGAGTTCCAGACCCCTACCACCCTCTGGGTGAAAATATTTCTCCTCAGCTCCCCTTTAATCCCTCTACCAATTATTTTAAACCCATGCCCCTTGGTTATTGACCTCTCTGCTAAGGGAAATAGGGCCTTCCTATCCACTCTATCTAGACCACTCATAATTTTGTACACCTCAATTAAATCTCCCCTCAGCCTCCTCTGTTCCAAAGAAAACAACCACAGCCTATCCAATCTTTCCTAATAGCTAAAATTCTCCAGTCCTGACAACATCCTCATAAATCTTCTCTGTACCCTCTCTCTAGTGCAATCACATCTTTCCTGTAATGTGGTAACCAGAACTGTACGCAGTACTTTAGCTGTGGCCTAACTAGTGTTTTATGCACTTCTAGCATAACCTCCCTGCTCTTATATTCTATGCCTCGGCTAATAAAGGAAAGTATCCTGTATGCCTTCTTAACCACCTTATCTACCTGTCCTGCTGCCTTCAGGGATCTGTGGACATACACTCCAAGGGCCCTCTGCTTCTCTGCACCTCAGTATCCTCCCATTTATTGCATATTCCCTTGCCTTGTTTGCCCTCCCCAAATGCATTACCTCCCACTTATTTGGATTGAATTCCATTTGCCACTTTTCTGCCCACCTGACCAGTCCATTGATATCTTCCTGCAGTCTACAGCTTTCCTCCTCACTATCAACCACAAGGCCAATTTTAAGTCTAAGTCATTAATATATATCACAAAAAGCAAGGGACCTAGTACTGAGCCCTGCGGAACCCCACTGGAAACAGCCTTCCAGTCACAAAAACAACTGTCGACCATTACCCTTTGCTTCCTGCCACTGAGCCAATTTTAGATCCAATTAGCCACATTCCCTTGGATCCCATGGGCTTTTACTTTTCTGACCAGTCTGCCATGTCGGACCTTGTCAAAAGCCTTGCTAAAATCCATGTAGTCTACATCAAACACGCTACCCTCATTGACCCTCCTTGTCACCTCCTCAAAAAATACAATCAAGTTAGTCAGACACGATCTTCCCTCAACAAATTCCCTACAACATCTAGAACATCAAGGTGCCTGCACGTCACATTGCTGGCTTACCGAGGTCTTTCCACCATGATGAAAGCAGATGTCAACAATATAGCTGATGAGGAAATTCTGAGGTGTGGAAAGCATTACCCAGAGGCTGGGGAGAAGAATTCACAGATCCCCCAAAACTCGGAGAAAAACCCTGAAAAAACGAGTATGGGAAAACTTGACTATAATCCTAAAATGGAAGGATAGGTGAGAGGTCACCAGACGAATCCACAACCCACACGTGGAAGGTGGGAGAATTACTGCTTCAGACATGTCTCTGTTTTAATGCAAAACGGACAGCAGGGGGTCGACAATCACTCCCATTGAAAGAGGTAACTGTTCCAGATATGATGGGACCATGCCTTTGTTTAAAGCAAAACCAACAACATCTTGGACGTTGGATAAAAAAGGAAGCCTTATGTGACAAGCTCTAAATCAGAATTAAAACAATGACACATTGGGAGAAGCAATTTGCAATATGATTGGGACCATCAAAAGGCCATCAAAGAACTTTGTAAGAACTGTTTAAACAGACCATTGTAAGAGAGACAGCCACAAGGCGATAGCTCTCTCTCTCGCTCTCTCTCTGGCTTGCTGGCTCTGGTGGGCTGCTTGTCTTGGTTCTGCCTGTGTCTGGAAGGAAGAGCAGTTTCCAGCAGACAACAAGGAAAGCAGTTCGACAGGGAAGGAGAGCAGCTCGAGAAGCAGGCCGACACACAAGAAACCAGAGCAACAGTCCCAGTGACCATCAGACACCTCGCGGCAACAAGGGCCTTATGAAACAACCAACCGAATATTACCACCAACCAACCTGGTAATATTGAGCCACCGCGACCAAAGAAAACCAACTCGGGAGAAAACCGAAGATCCGCAAAGTTTCCACTCTACAATCTATTTCTGACTTACCTCTGGGTGAATTACTGTCAAGGTTTCGTTTGGTGAGCATTATCCCTGGTCCTTTAGAGTCCAACCTAACTAGTACAGTGGGATTTGGGAGGGGTGAGGTATCTTTCGACTGTAATTTCCCTCGCGTGTACTGAAGTGTTCCCCATTTTATTAGAGTGTTAAGATTGTTGTGTTGTATTTCCTCTCTTGAATAAAGGTCAAAGTTTCTTGCACCAAAATCAGTTGTCTGCTGCACTTTGTCACAACCCCCAAATAAGTCCAAGGTCTAGAACCCAGGGAGTGGGAGCGATTCGGACCGCTCAGAAGTCAGAGGTGAAGCTGACACACACCACCACCCCCTACAAATGGCGACCCAGATGGGACCTTGGCAAAAGGGATGTGACACAGTGCACACTGATTTGGAAGAGAGAACTGTAATGGAAGAGAGGATTTCAGATTATGTGTTCAGTAAGGTGAATATGGGAAAAAAATGGGTCATTAATCTGTTAAAGGCTGGGCACCCGGTAGATGCTGCAGCTAAATGGACAGAAGGGAAGGATCATAAAAAATCCATAGAAAAGGCAGTCTGGCTGATGTGCTTCAAGAAACAGATCCAGCTTTTGGACAGGCTCGTTGAAGCACAGGCAGCTGAGATTCGGCAGTCAGCCCTTGAAGTCCAAACAAAGGCCCTAGCAGGGGAGAAGTTACTGTTAGCATTGCAGACTCTGAACCAGGAAAGGGTGCAGTTAGTGGGGGAGCATAAGACCCAGAAGGAATATTTACAGTGTCAGGTCACTGAGGCCAAGAACAACGAGCTGAGGTTGCGGGAAAAGAATGCCCGCCTGGCAAGTCAAGTAAGAGAGCAGGAGAAAGTAAAAGGCTTACAGGCAGCCTATAAGATAGTGAGCGCACAGAGGTTTGAGGATACCGACCATGGCCCCTGCCAGAAGCAGATAGAGAGTCTGAACCTTGCTCTAAGGACGGCAAAAGGCATGGTATGCCTCATAAGCCCTAGTGCAGCCCAGGTCGACTTCACAGGGAACCTGGGGAGAACGGTTCAGACACCACAGGTGGTGCCAAGGGACGACCCGGTTGAGGAGCAGGGGGGCCCACGACCACCACCCGTAGCGCCAAGCTTTAGCGAAATCTGGCAGGAGAGGGGGGTGGAATTAGGGGCAGAAGCTGAGGAGGAAAACCCCCAGCAAGAGAGGCTGGGACCAGGGCTGATGTGTCCGGCCCGGCAGCAAAGGTTCGGCCCGCCCGCTGATAACGGGGATGAGGGACCCCTCCAAAACCAGTTCGTAGTTCCCCACGGCACCCAACAGCTTAGGGCCATGGTAAGCCAATTAACTAAACTTGCTGCAAATGGGGACCCCTCGGTCCACTTCAGGGAAGTGGAACAAGCAGCAAGCATCAACGAGTGCAATGATACTGAACAGGCCAAAATGATGCTATTCTCCCTGGAGAGTAAGCTCTTCCAGTCCCTCTCTGACCAATGTAAGATGGGACAGTGTGATTATGGGGAGCTCAAGGAGGAAGTTCTTGAGGCCATGGGGATGAATGAGGGAAGTCCTTTCTCCCGGGTGGAAAAAACAGTGCAGCTCGTAGGAGAAACCCCGCAGGCTTTTGCAGACAGGTTGTGGCCGGTGTATAGGAGCGCATACAGTGGGACGCCTAACCGAGCTAACCTGGACCAGGATCAGCGGGCCCACTGGCTCCGTTGCCTGGTGGCAAACAGCTTGCCACAGGTCAGGGCAGGAATGTGGTTTGACCCAAAGAATCCCGTGACTACCGAACTCACAGTGGGTCAGACAATTGACCATAGCTTACCGTAATGGTAAAGGAACCGATGCACACCCACCTAAAGGGAAAGTGCATGAAATGAAACCCGGCCAGGGTAGGAAGGAGTGGCATCAGGAAGGGAATAACCCTTCCAACACAAAGCTCAACTGTTATGGGTGTGGGAAGGATGGACACTGGAGGAAGGAGTGTAAGAATCCTTGGAAAGATAACAAGGGAAAGAATTCCTCAACCCCAGCCCAAAAGGCAGAGGCAGGAATCCCTCCCGCCACGGTCGAGTCATTTTTGGACGCCATGAGAACCCTATTGACTGGCCCAGGGAAGGTAGCAGCCACCACCGGTGCACTGACCCCATCAGCCCCATCTAACCCACAACCCTGACGAGAGCCAGCGCAGCCTGTTTACCTGTGTTCCCTTACCTACGACTTATGGAAGAGACCCCTCGTTGAGATGGAGGTAGAAGAGGTAAAGGGGACCTATCTGTTGGACACGGGAGCATCATGTACCGTGATCCATTCAGCTAATCCCACCACCTCACCTCTATCTAACGGGGTCCCATACAGTCTGTTGGGATTCACAGGTAAAGAACAGGCTGGCTCATTTTCCATCCTGCTGAACATTCGTTTAGGAACACTCCGCTCTAAGTGGACCTGTGTCCTAATGAAGTGGGAAGTGGAGGGTGGAAAAGGGATCCTGGGAGCCGACTTTATTGTAGGCCACGGGATCCTAGTGGATTTGAGGAATCACTGCCTGTGGGGAGCACATACAGGAAAGGAAGGCGGAGTCGTCGTCATCCCAGGGAAACAGGGGAAGGGGACCCTGTGCACCATGAAGCCTAAAGAGGGTTATAACCTCGAACTCATGGTCAGCAATACCCCAAGGGAGTTCCAGGCATTTGTGCGAGCCCACCTAGCCACATTTGCCACACACAAACACGACTGTGGGAGGGTCAACGGGTTCGAGGTCAGTGTAGATGGGGACCCTATGGCCCGACCACAAAAGCAATATAACTTCCCCAGGGAAGCGGAGCCAGACATGGAAGCAGCCATGTCCTCTTTAGTGCAACAGAGCGTCCTGAGACCGATAGCCACCCACGTGAACTCTCCAATGTGGCCGGTTAGAAAACCGGACAACTCCTGGAAGGCCACAGTGGACTATCGGGTGCTCAACAGTAACATCCCAGCCTGTGCACCTGAGAATCCCTACGTGGTCAGTTTTTGGTAAAATATTAAAATGCCTACGTGGCAAAGAAGCAGAATGCAAAATGGTTAGAAAGGGTTAATTAGTTAGTAACTGAGATTGGTACAGGTGGCCTGGCCTCCTGTTGGGCCATATGTTTGCGTAGTCAGCAGGTTTGCATTGTCTTATCAATGTAGAGTCTTTGATGTGATTCAAGGACTGGTCTGAATGTCTCCATGTTTATGGCAGATCAATATAGGTAACGAGCTTAGCCAAAGTTGAAAGACATTCCAGGTTGGGAGATAAGGAACAGAAGGAACAGGGAAGAACATTCCAAGTTGGAAGGTGAGGAAGTATCCCCTTTGATGTCTAACAGCAACATGGTCAGCACATGGACGATCTATGATTGGCCGGCAATAATGTAACCTCGCATGGCAACCTGTGCCCGGCTTATGATTGGTGTTGACTCTTGTGTTAATGATGTTCCAACCCCTATCGATCTGTATAAAGGTATGAGTTTTTGTCTTTGTCTTTGTCTCCTTATTCTGTTAGAATCGTTCGGATTCTCTCAGGAATCTGAATTGAAGCTACAGACTAAGACCTGCTATTAAAGTTGTGATGAACTTTAAAATGTATTCGACTTCAGTTTTTACTGAACCAGACTGAGGGGAAAGAATCCGGATCGTCATTTGGTGGCCCGTACGGGTATCTTAACGGTCGTTCACCGAGAGTTCGCGGAGTAAGAGGCGGATTGTCTCAGACACGGAGGAAGGAAATGGCGCCCCGATGTAAGTAGTCTTAATTTACTATGTCGGTTTTCCTCCAATCCGTCAGTCTGACGACGAATCGTCCAATCGCTAACACTCGTGTGGCGTCCTTACAAGATTCAGGTCAGTCTGGCGAATACACAGAAATAGCAGGAAGAGGTCAGTGGTCGAATATCACCGAGGGTCAGCTCCGGCTGAGGGTCAGCGTACGTACTGAGTGAATAACTTGTAAGCGGTAGGTCAGTGGTTAATATCACTGAGGGTAGTCAGGGTTTAAGTTCCTGGTGATTGGATATAAACAGGAACTAGTGATCAAAATATCACTGAGTCAGGGTTCGAATTCCTGGTGATTGGGTATAAACAGGAACTTCGAGTCCCTGGGGATTGGGTATGAACGGGAACTGATTGCTTGTGCTGATCGACTACAGAAGGAAGTGCCTGTCTCAACGCGCAGCCTTAGACTGGTTGTTAAGAGGGGAAATCCCCCACGCGAAGGTCAGGACCCCGAAGTGGGCGTAGGGACCAAGGGCACTTAGGATTGTGAGGCACAAGCATCAGAACCGTCCTCAAATTCTGTAATAAGCAACTGAGTGGCGATAATACGGTTGTGTTGACTAGTTGAATACGAATAAAAGACTGGGGAATGTCAATGGCCATTGGGAAGAACTAAAAACTTAGATGCCGCCAAAAAGGCTCAGGAATTAATTTGGAAAAATAACAGAGGTACCACAGCCAAAGAACTAATTGCTTTATGGAGACAGTACTGTAAAAAAAAATGGATAGAATTAAGTGACTAGACAAATGTTTAAAAGACAGAGACCCGAAAAAGAAAGGTTCTGTTGTTTAAGTGTACTGTCCCTTTAAAAAGCCTGTCTTGATCAGTGTTTTTTTTGTCGGTGTTGTGGGCCATGCCCCCTTCTTACTGTGTCTTACGTGTTTTCTTCCTTTGTGTAATGTATCTGTCTTGTCGTGTGTTTAATTCTGATACTGCTGAATTAAAATTGGAGTTATTGAGGTTAAGTGACCTATTAAATTCTGGTTCTTATAAAGTGTGGGCATGTTAAATTCCAGACATGTGATCTTCAAAAAATTGGCATTTTGAATGTTTATTTTGTGATTGGCTGTGGTTTAAATAGAGGTTAAAAATTAACGGGATAGATTAAAAAAACTATCTGGTATCACTGTGATAGGAAAAGTCGGAAAGCTGGAACAGCTCGGAGCGTTGATTATAATCACATCCACTAAAAGTATGTGAAAAAATAGTGTGCAAAAATATAGTATAAAGCAATCCACAAATGTGAGAAGTAAAAAATCAGTCAAACCTGTGTGAAGAGAAATTTTGAAGGTGGAAACTTAATCTCAAAGGGAGAAGGATCAAGTTACTCCTACCACAAGAGCAAGTTAATATTAACCCCTTCCATCCCAAGAAGCCAGACTGTCATGCCAAGAGCAGTTCAAACAGATAGAAATGACCCAGTCGGTTGAGGCTTGCCCAGAACACAGGTGAACATGAGGTAATAATTGGTATAGGTTATATTAGTAAAATTGTCCCAATCACTCGGAAATGCCAAAGGCTACAATTGACTGAGATATAAGTTTTCACGCTACAGTGAAAAATTGATAAGAAAGGAATGTAAAACAAATCATATGAAAAGGAAGTCCATTACTTGAGCTATATACTGACACAGGGTACTAAACACCTATCAGTTTTACCCTGCCACAGTATGATAAGGAAGTTTTGACAAGTTCTGGGGCTATTCAATTTTATTTGAAATTAATAGTAGAATACAAGATCTGACCAAAGAGGGGAGACCTTCCCTGACAAATTATATAACTCGCATTGAGAATGCTAAGAAAACTCAACAATTAGATCAACACCTCCTAACTCAAGTGTTAAAACAAAGAGCGACATGGAATGGAGGTGGACATCGTAAAAAGAGATAGGCAAATATGGAGACGTAAAGATCTGTGATAAGTGATATAGCAACTGCCTTTGCCTCAGTTGTTAACACCATTGATTTGACAACATTAGATCAAAAGGTCAGAGATTTAGGGTCTCGCATTAAAGATATATTAAAAGATAAATGAAAATACAGATAAGGAATTGTCTGAGGATCAAATGCTGACCATATATTTGCAAAGGATAGCTACAGTGCTAGAAACACATGCCCAAACCATTAATAAAAGAGGAATATAACGTATCTTAGCAGGCGGCTGCTAATGATATCTGCTTAATGTGGTTACATCTTGAAAACACAGAGAATAGGACTTGGAGTTAGAAATTCCAGTCTGCAGCCCTGCGTACATCTGTATGTGGGAGAGACAGTGTTTATTTCAGACAGGCTGCGTGCTTCAGAGAGAGAGCGAGAGAGGGACTAGGCAATTTCTCTCCCCTGTTTTGTTTTCTGAATTTGTTTCGGGTAAAGGGATTATTCCTTTGGATAAATAAATAATAAATGAAGATTTGACAAATTAATCACTTGGGCTCTCAAGAAGAGCCGCAATGGATTTTCTGTGTTTCTTTTAAAACAGGTGACCCTGGGTTTTTTTTTGGGACCACGTGAGTGTTGATGGTGCAGGATTACCCAGAGTAGTTACAAAGTTACGGTGCAACCTTTGCTGGAGAAATTTGGTGCAGGAAACGATCCAGTGGTGTTAAAGATTTAAGACTTTAGCTGCAGACATCAGCGGATACCAAATGTCACAGCGTGGTGATATCAACCTGATTCTCTTCTTTTGAAAACATTTTGATTTGTTTTGTTTTAACCTATTTATTGTCTTCCGAGACAGAGTGCTCGAGGTGGGGAGATATGGGAATTTCTCTAAAGTCATTGAATTGGGCATGATAAAAAATCAATCTGGCATAAATATACAATCTAGTGGAAGTCCGGAAAGTGTAGTTGAGAATAGTAAATTCATAACTTTCTCGTGGAGATATTTGTGTCCTTGCCTATAATGAATAATGAGAAAACTACACTTAATAGCCTGGCCACTACCCTGAAATCGGGACCATGCAGGGGGAGATAAGCACTCTAGACACCCCTGATCTTTTTGATAAGATAACCTGAAAACCTAAGAATGGCTACAGTGGACATAAAAGATACAAATGTATGTTGCCATCATCTGAAACGGAGATCAGGATGAAGAACATGATTACAAAGGCCTATGGCCTGGTGAGCTATTGCAACCACTCTTTAAACAAACCAGTTGCTTTTACAGGATTGAATCCTACAGGACATATGATGTGTGCCATGGAAAATGTTCGGAAATACCATGAGGAAGAAGAGACTGGCCAGCAGAAAGTTAATATCCAAGAACACTAAGCTCATTCCTATGAGATGCTGCTAGTATGCGGAGATACATGAAGAAGATACATTGAAGAATGAGTCTCAGACAGGCTCAGTTACTTGACAACAGCACAACAGGAAAATGGTTAATGTGGTCCAGGCGAGTGAGAAATCCTTTTAAACAAGGCACTGACACATGGTCCATAGAGAAACCAACTAATTAATGAGTCAGGAAACACTGGTATCAATCAAAAGGACTGAAATTAAAGTAAAGAGGGACACAGTAATTTGGATTTCCAAAATTCAGGGTTAGGTTCCCATCAGTTAACAATAAAATTGGGAGAAACAATATTTAGAAGATGTCCGCACGATGGATACAAAATTACAAGATTATGAGGGGCCCAGATAAAGTAGACAGGAAGTACCTGTTTCCCCTAGCAGAGGGTTCAAGAACTAGAGGACGTAGATTTAAGCTGATTGGCTGGAACAAAATTAAAGGGATGTGTTACTAGACATGCTGTCACTGTGTGTCCACATAGTGTTGGACACAGCCTAGAAGCACAGTGTGGGTTTAATAATACCGGTACCAATCCGGATATTAACTGTACCATGGAGGCCCTAGAGGCGGATCTAAAACCCACTTAAGTGGCATATGCCGGAGAGGGCGAATACTGTGTTACAACTAATTTGAAAACGTTTAAATATGCCAATCTAACTTGTGATATTTTAAGTCCAGAATTCTACTCCATTTCTGAAGTTCTGGTTCGGATTGGACCCGAGGAACTGGTAGAGATACACCGGCATAACCTCACCACCTTACAAGTTTCTGAGAATGTCAGAAAGGACTTAAAAGCATATCAGGACACATTTGGGTATCTGACACCCCTGTTGCCTAAATACTTGAAAGCATTGCGAATGGAGATACGCCTCTCCCAGAAGGTTTATTATAACCTACAACAGGACAATAACAACATTAAGCATGACATTGACCAAATTAAAGTCACCACCTGGTGAAATGACCTCTGGAATTTGGGACTGAATATAAGATCCATCTTTGGATTAGATTAATTTCATATGTATTAGTCGTAGTGCAGTTTGTTGTAATGTGCTTCTTGATTTTCATTGCATGTAATAAATGTAAGCAGAGGATGAAGGGTTTGACAAAGATAGTAAAATAGAGCCTGGGTGAGAATGTCCCCATTGTCTCTGTGGTTTCAACTAAGAACACATCTTAATGGTACCGGGAGTAGCACCCGCTGGGGTAAGGTGCATGTAAAAGGGAAGACAATTATAGTTTGATAGGATTATCAGATGCTCTGCCTCTCTTCCACCCGGACTGGTGGCCAACACGAAGGGAACCTGGTTAAGATGAGGTACAGCATCTAACGGGATATTGTAGGGAGAATTTGGATTAAGGGATATAATGGGGAGGGCACCAATTCACAGGTGTAAAATGGTCTGAAAGGTACCATTCAGTCTAGTTAGGCTGGAAACAAAATATAAAGCACCATGAGATATTTGACTATGTTAGCCTTTTCAAACTAACATGAATAGGTTTAGCTGACCAAGGACATTCGCAGCTTACTTGAGAGATGTTTAGAAGGAGTCTGTTCCTGAGAACAGATAAGATACAAAGGCGTATTGATGAAACATGTCTGTGTTCTAGTGGGACTTCTCTAGTTCAAGGGCTAGTCATATTCATTGTTATAATTCTTGTAGTTTATTGCTTACTTAAATGTTGCTGCGCTGCAGAACCTGCAGAACCAGTGAGCACCGTAATAATTGGTTATCATAAAATGATAAAAGGGGGGAATGAGAATCCCTACGTGGTCAGTTTTCGGTAAAATATTAAAATGCCTACGTGGCAAAGAAGCAGAATGCAAAATGGTTAGAAAGGGTTAATTAGTTAGCAACTGAGATTGGTACAGGTGGCCTGGCCTCCTGCTGGGCCATATGTTTGCGTAGTCAGCAGGCTTGCATTGTCTTATCAATGTAGAGTCTTTGATGTGATTCAAGGACTGGTCTGAATGTCTCCATGTTTATGGCAGATCAATATAGGTAACGAGCTTAGCCAAAGTTGAAAGACATTCCAGGTTGGGAGATAAGGAACAGAAGGAACAGGGAAGAACATTCCAAGTTGGAAGGTGAGGAAGTATCCCCTTTGATGTCTAACAGCAACATGGTCAACACATGGACGATCTATGATTGGCCGGCAATAATGTAACCTCGCATGGCAACCTGTGCCCGGCTTATGATTGGTGTTGACTCTTGTGTTAATGATGTTCCAACCCCTATCGATCTGTATAAAGGTATGAGTTTTTGTCTTTGTCTTTGTCTCCTTATTCTGTTAGAATCGTTCGGATTCTCTCAGGAATCTGAATTGAAGCTACAGACTAAGACCTGCTATTAAAGTTGTGTTGAACTTTAAAATGTATTCGACTTCAGTTTTTACTGAACCAGACTGAGGGGAAAGAATCCAGATCGTCACACCCACGGTAGCAGCAGTTGCCGACCTGATAGGAAGTATCCCAGCATCCGCGACCACTTTCACGGTGCTGGATATTTCCAACGGGTTTTGGTCCATCCCTTTAAGGAGAGAGGATCAGTACAAGTTTGCCTTTACCTTTAAAGGGCAACAGTACGCCTGGAACTGTCTGCCTCAGGGCTTCCACAATAGCCCCAGCATTTTCCACCAATGCATGGCAAACAGTTTAAAGGGCTTCAGCCAGCCCAGGCAGCTGGTACAATACGTGGATGACCTGCTCCTATTCACCGATTCGAGAGAGGAGCATGGCCCACTTCTGGCCGAACTGCTCGGGCAGGAAGGTTTTAAAGTGAACCCAAAGAAAGCACCGATTGGCCAGCAGGAGGTGAAATTCCTGGGCCTGACAATACGTGCTGGGGAAAGGGCCATAGATAAAGCGAGAAGGGAACAGCCAGTTGGGGCAAGGTCTGAGGATAAAAATCCTCAGTCTGCAGCAGGAGCAAACTCACAGACTGCACAAGCGGGTGCAGTGGCTTGTTTTAAGGGAAGGGCCATCCCACCCACCGTTTGGGACACTCCCCCGCTCATCTGGGACTCAGACGAGGTGGGACCTGAGGGCAGAGAGTCACCTGCCCCTGACATAGGTTTAGAAGAGATACAGCCTGAGGATAGAAATCCCCAGCCAGCGGCAGTGGAGATTCCACAGACCGCACAAGAGGGGACAGTGGCTCGAGTTAAAGACTCACCAGCCAGAAAACCCCGACCAGCCAGAGTCCCTAGAAGGCCCCCACGAACGCCACGGCCAAAGAAACCGTGGTCACCGGCTCCCCAGTTTAAAAGGGCAGTCCCTCAAGTCAGGGATCGATCTGAGGACAGAGGTCCCCAGCCAGCAGCCGCAGGCTGCGAGTGACCAAAGGTACAGGACAGCGCGGCCACACCGAAGGGAGTAGTGTGCTGTAGCCCGAACAGGGATTAGCCTGGCCGCCCGGGGACAGGCGGCGGATGTACATAGCTTCTGTTATTTAATTTTGAGATTGTTAAGTTTGGGTGTTTAGTTAAATTTTATATCAGGTGGTTGGTAGTTTAAGTATTATTGTTTACCGTGTATTATTTTTCTATGTATATACCGTATTTTCCAAGTGGTGCAGGGGTGTTGGACCCCCTCCGTGCTTGGATATGAATGTAACTGAATTCTTACCTGTGTCTGCATCTGAACCTAAAGGGGAATGTATGTTTTTGGGTCTTAGATAGGTAAACTACAGGGGAAGGTTGGCTCTCGAGGATCGAGAATTTTGCTCACCTTTGACCAGTATGATACTTGGAGCAAGGTTAAAGTATCACAAGGGGGAGTGTAAGATTCTCAAAATTCACAGATCCCCCAAAACTCGGAGAAAAACCCTAAAAAACCGAGTATGGGAAAACTTGACTATAATCCTAAAATGGAAGGATAGGTGAGAGGTCACCAGACGAATCCACAACCCACACGTGGAAGGTGGGAGAATTACTGCTTCAGACATGTCTCTGTTTTAATGCAAAACGGACAGCAGGGGGTCGACAATCACTCCCACTGAAAGAGGTAACTGTTCCAGATATGGTGGGACCATGCCTTTGTTTAAAGCAAAACCAACAACACCTTGGACGTTGGATACAAAAGGAAGCCTTATGTGACAAGCTCTAAATCAGAATTAAAACAATGACACTTTGGGAGAAGCAATTTGCAATACGATTGGGACCATCAAAAGGCCATCAAAGAACTTTGTAAGAACTGTTTTTAACAGACCATTGTAAGAGAGAGATCCACAAGGCGAAAGCTCTCTCTCTCTCTCTCTGGCTTGCTGGCTCTGGTGGGCTGCTTGTCTTGGTTCTGCCTGTGTCTGGAAAGAAGAGCAGTTTCCAGCAGACAACAAGGAAAGCAGTTCGACAGGGAAGGACAGCAGCTCTAGAAGCAGGCCGACACACAAGAAGAAACCAGAGCAACAGTCCCAGTGACCATCAGACACCTCGCGGCAACAAGGGCCTTACGAAACAACCAACCGAATATTACCACCAACCAACCGGGTAATATTGAGCCACCGCGACCAAAGAAAAACCAACTCAGGAGAAAACCGAAGATCCGCAAAGTTACCACTCTACAATCTATTTCTGACTTACCTCGTGCCAAGCAGAAGGGGTTCTTGGTCCCTACTGCCTCGACCAGTCTCATCAGATGTTTAAAAGCCAAATAATCTCAATCATCCCAGATGGGGGAAGGAAGGTAAACAGGGTCCAAAGTGGCAGGCCTGACGATAGGAGTTTACAACTCAACAGATTCTTTGTGGCACATTCAGTAATCTGATGCACTGAGCCAGTAGGTCCGTAATACTCCAGGGCACTGTTGATGATTAATTAGCCTGGTTCACTAAATGAACCTGGAAAGGTAGACAAGTCAGTGGGAACTGGAATTCTTCTCACAAGGTTCTAGAGAGCCCTGCGAGCCTAATGCTGTAATGGGCAGGGTGAGCAAGCAGCAGGATGCTTACCAGTGCTTGATGTTGCAAAACTGTGGTTTTAGCAAGCGTTACACTTACATAAAGTTGTGACTTCTTGAGTGGTACCTTTGGATGAATGTTTTCCATTACTGGCAATCAGCTGTAATAAGACAATAATGGTATTAGTAAGAAGCGTGATGTCTGCGTCACATAATATGAAATAAGCTTTAACCACAATAAATTCATGTTACCTTTATTTTGTATGTAGTCAGGTATTGCAAGTTTACAAATACAAAGCTAAACTCTGATGAAGGGGACTTGCAGGATAAGTTGGTCTCGCCATTTAGTTGGGCTATGTAGATCTCTTCCTCTCCGTGGAATTGTGCTTTGTTTAGTTTGTCAAAATGAAGTTTGATTTCATTATTTGCTGGATAGCTAATTTTACTTATTTTAGGGTCATCCGGGACTATGAAAAAAATAGAAATATTCTATTGGAACACACCATAATAGTGAACTGAACAATAATATTTATATTACATTTTGTGTTTTAATTTCACAGAAAATGAAAAAATTTCATATTTAAAATGCAGAGAGCCCAAACTCAACTACACTTTACATTTTTTGTCACAACGATTTTAGTACTCGGCATATATGGTTATGGCAATGTTACAGTTATCAAATGATATCATTGAAAAGAAGATTGCGATTATTGTGGTTCAACCTTTAAAGTACTGACGTCGCCAAGAAATAATGGACCAGAATTTGAGACATTGTGGAAAGAAAACTTAAACTGCTCATTAGCAGGGTGTAGCATTGCCTTCAGTCCAAATTAAATTGCATTTGATATACTACGGGCAACATAAATCACCCAAGGCGGCAATCGTAAAGCATGCCTGCCTCTTTAAAGATTTTCATTCAACTTTCCCTTCTTACCTGCTTTATGTCCTGCCTTCACATATTTTTAATGAAAGGATGCAAAACAAAATAAAATAACATGAAAAAATAAGGATTTGCCTTCTCATTATTTTTAAAATAATTGGAAGTTACAAAGGGACATAGACAGGTTAAGTGAGTGGATAAAACTGTGGCACATGGAGTTCAATGTGGGGAAGTCTGAGGTCATCCACTTTGAATCCAAAAAAGGCAAATTGGAAAATGTCTTTGATGGTGGGAGACTGGGAACTGTGGTGGAGCAACGGGAGTTAGGGGTGCAAGTATCCAATCACCAACAGTTAGTGAACAGGTCCAAAAAGTAATCAAAAAGGCTTTTGGAATGTTGGCCTGTATCTCAAGGTGTTGGAATACAAAGGGGAGGACGTTATGCTTCTGTGTGCAGATCCTTGGACAGACCCCATCTGGAGTATTGTGTTCTGTTCTGGGCACTGCACCACAGGAAGGATATATTGGCCTTGGAGGAGGAGGTATTGCATAGATTCACCAGAATGATGTTGGAGCTCAAAGGGTTAAATTATAAAGACAGGTTGCATAAACTTGGCTTATATTCCCTTGAGTTTAGAAGGTTGATGGGGGGGATCAAATTGAAGTGTTTAAAATGATAATTGGATTCGATAGGGTAGATAATAGGGAACTATTTCCTCTGGTGGGGGAATCCAAAAAAACGGGGCACAATCTTAATCTTAAAATTAGAACCAGACCATTTATGGGTGAAGTCAGGAAGCACTTTGTCACACAAATGGTAGTGGAAATCTGGAACTCTGTCCTCCAAAATGCTGTGGTGGAACAATTGAAATTTTCAAGAATGAGATGGATAGATTTTTATTCAGTGCGGGTATCAAGGGATATGGATCAAAGGCAGGAATAGGGAGCTGAGGTACAGATCAGCCATGATCCAATAGAATGGGGCAGCAGGCTCGAGGGGCTGAACGGCCTACTCTTGTTCTTATTTTCTTGCAAAACAGCTAATTAAATAAATCAACATCATTTGAAGAAATCTGCAATCAACAATCTTTTGTCATGTATCATACTTTTCATTTTGCACACATACACACAAAAAGCTACATTAAGCCAATTGGCAAGCACAGAAAAATTAAAAGTAAAGACAGGAGGTGGCGGGGGGGGGGTGGTGGGGGGGATGTTGGATGTTACTCCGGAGACTGAGAGTGAGTCGCCAGGTGGTCGCAGCCATCTGCAGTCTCCTTCATGCCGAGCTGCTCCTGGCTGGGACTGGCGGCATCCGTCGCTTTTAAAGTGAACACTGCCCTCAACTTCTTCGCCTCCGGGTCATTCCAGGGTGCCACCGGTGACATCGCCAGGGTCTCTCAGTGGTCTGCACACAAGTGCATAAGGCAGGTCACTGACGGCTTGTTTCGCAGGGCCTCGCAATACGTCAACTTCCCCATGGACGACCTCAGCCAGACGGAGAGGGCAGTGGGATTCCACTCTGTGGCTGGCTTCCCACGCATAAAGGGTGCAATCGATTGCACGCATACAGCAATCCGATTACCTCCACGTGAGCCAGCACTGTTCAACAACAGAAAGGGAGATCACTCCATCAATGCTCAGCTCGTTTGTGACCATCACAAAAGATTTCTTCATGTGTGCACCAGATTCCCTGGCAGCTGCCACGATTCATTCATTCTGAGGGAATCCAACATCCCGGGCCTCTTCCACTCACCGAACACCCTTAAGGGCTGGCTCCTTGGGGACAAGGGATACCCCCTGCACATGTGGCTCACGACACTTCTGAGGAACTCCATCAGCAAGCAACAGTGTCAATACAACAACAGCCACATCACCACCAGGTCTAAAATTGTGATAGGATTGCTGAAGATGTGATTTCGGTGCCTCGATTGTTCTGGGGGAGTGCTTCAATACGCACCAGCGAGAGTGGAACGCATTATAGTAGTGTGTTGTGTCCTGCACAACATGGCACAACAGAGAGGGGTACCGGTTGAGGAGGCCCCATCCCCTCAACCACCATCCACATTTGCCATCCACATTGAGGAGGATCAGGTGGAGGAGGAGGAGGACGAACCCATCGGCAGAGCAGTGGCTCACCTGGCTGTTCGTGAGGCCAAGGAGTCACTCATATGTGAACAGTTCTCATAGGATTAGAAAGTGAGAAGAGTCCAGTCCTCACACCACCTGGAAAGAGCAGTGCCAACACCAATGCCCTCCCCTCACACCGTGCACAACAGTCCTGCAACTACACATCCACCCACCGTAAAGTGACCCACAGGGTGGCATTAAGTGTCACCGTTCATGGCGAAGCACATGAAAGGGCGCTATCACAAAAGTCAGTCCAGAATGGGCAAGACGTGGCAGTAGTGATGAGAATGATAACATTTAATGTGACTTCAACAAAAAACAAATATAAATGAAAAACATGACCATCTGTCAGACACCCTTGTGCATACCCTTAGTGATCACAAATCCTTAGCTTTTCTCTTCCTACTGCTTCTACTTGGTGCATCCCCTATGGCTGCAGCAGAGGTAGTGGCAGGTTGCTTATGTCCATGCCCAGACTGCTTAGATGCTTTCGACCGACATCCTGTGGGTTTTGGAGCCTGTGAGGGCCCCTCCAAAGGCTGCACTACCTGCACCTATGCAGGGGCAGACTCGGCCACCTGGAGAGGAGGCAGCATTGTAGGTACTGGTTGAGAGGGGAGCAACGGGTGAGACGTGGGAGCGCTTTGAGTAGTGTCCCCACTTCCATGTCCCCTTTCGCCATCATCCCTCTTCTGGACCAGACTCACATCACTCCTACCACCCTGCTGGAGAACAGTTTGGAGGACATGTATGATGCCTTGGAAGCCCAGTTGTAAAGTTTCTGTCTGCCTGTTTAAGGCGGCAGAATGTTGTTCACCGTGAGTCCGAACAGCCATTGTCAGGGCCTGAATGGACTCATTTGTGAGCCGTGCTTGAAGCTCAACGGAGGCTAGCCTTCTCTCCATCACAGACATTCCTGCACTTACCTGCGACACTATCTCAGACATTTCAGCAGTTACGTGCGACACTATCTCAGACAATTGCTCACGTCCCTGTGACACTATCACAGAGATTCCCTCCCGTACCTGTGCCGCTCATTCCACTAATGCAGGAGTTGAACTCCTCCATCCTCTGCGCTATTGTGGAAACATAGAAACATAGATAGAAACATAGAAAATAGGAGCAGGAGTAGGCCATTCGGCCCTTCGAGCCTGCTCCGCCATTCAATATGATCAAGCCGGATCCTCTATCTCAGTACCATATTCCCGCTCTCTCCCCATACCCCTTGATGCCTTTTGTGTCTGGAATTCTATCCAGCTCCTTCTTAAATATATACAATGACTTGGCCTCCACAGCCTTCTGTGGGAGAGAATTCCACAGGTTCACCACCCTCTGAGTGAAGAAATTTCTCCTCATCTCAGTCCTAAATGTCCTACCCCATATCCTGAGACTGTGACCCCTCGTTCGAGACCCCCAGCCAGAGGAAACATCCTCCCTGCAGCCAGTCTGTCTAGCCCTGTCAGAATTTTATATGTTTCAATTAGATCCCCTCTCATTCTCCTAAACTCGAGTGAATACAGATCTGGTTGACCCAATCTCTCCTCATACGACAGTCATGTCGTATAAGGAGAGTGTGCGTGTCACCTGTTCCAGTATCTTGCTAATGTGCTGCTGTCCCTCGATCCTTCTCCTTTTAAAGGGTTGAACATCTGCGTCCAGCTGAGTAGAGCCTGGAGAGGAGTGTGCCCACCGATGCACACTCTCCACAGCTGCCCCTGCCACCAGTGTCTCTCGTGTTCACTTGTGTGTGGTGATTCGTTAGGTGCCAACCCAACTAACTGACTACTAGGACCCACCGAGGTGTGAGTATCTGTGCTGTGGATGGCTCATTAAGATGTGACGGTGCGCCCTCAGAGGCCGGGACCTCCTCTGAGGAATCATCCTCTCCCGTCACTGCGGTCGTTGAATGGCCTGTAAGAGAACAGAAGGCAATATTAAGCATCATCACAGATGTGTCATGTTGCGATGAGCATACTGAGGTGTTCAACATGCCAATCATTGTTAACATCAATTCATGTTGTGTGTGATGAATGTTAAAGTTGTGTCACCAGACGTTTGTGTGGTGTCAGTGTCAGTGACCCCGACAGACAGGCACTCGAGGGTGCGGCTGATCTCCAGGGTCTCCTCCTCCGCATCTGTGGGGACCACTGTTTGTTGTGGCCCCCCTCCAGTCCTCGCCCTCTCGCGCGCATTTTGCGCTCTCTTCTCTTAGAAGGGGAGAAAGTACAGACTTGTGATTGAGTGATGGTGAAGGAGCCAACCGATGAACGCATTGCTTTGGGTGAGGCTGACTGCGAAAGGGGTGCATCAGAGGGTGAGTATGAAACAGAGACATCACATTGGATCAGGATTGGGGTGAGTGGTAGTGGTGGGGTCACAAATAGGGAGGTGAGGACATGCTCAGGAAGTGCAGGTAAGTTGAGCATGAGCCTTAAGTGGGTGTGAGGAGTGATGTGATGTTTTGCAGTGCAGAATGATGGGGGGGTGGGGGGAGGGGTGATGTGCACCACGGAATGCAGGAGAATCAGTAAGTGTACTCACTTTTGCTGACCTAGTTAGGTCATTGAAACCCTTCCTGCACTGGATCCAGTTGCGGGAGATGTTGCTCCTGCTGGTGACCTCCTCTGCAACCTCAAACCAGGCCTTCTTGGTGGCAGAGGCAGGGCGCTTCCTCCTGTCGGCCGAGTAAAATAGTTCCCTCCTCCTCCTCCTCACCCCAGCCAGTAGCAGCTGGAGTGAGGCATCGCTGAACCTTGGAGCAGCCTTGCCCCTGTGCTGTTCCTTTGGGTCTTCTTGCTCTTTGCTCCAGCAAAAGCCATTGGAGCAATGGCCCTTTAAATGTAGATGCTCCAGCTGACAGCCTGGCATGCGGGTGCGCTGTCCACAAACTGCTCAGCTTTCGGACAACAAACCCAGAAACAAGGTAAAGTTGCACCAATTAAGTTGCGATCGCGTGGGTAACGGTAAGTTTTTATTATTCGGGTTTGCCACCCGCCCATTGACTCCCCCGCTGCCATCCTGCCGCCCTTTGAAAATCAAGCCACATGTGTCAGGTAGCACTCTCGCCTCTGAGTCAGAAGGCCACGGGTTCAAGCCCCACTCCAGGGACTTGAGCACGTAATCTAAATTGACTCTTCACTGCTGTACTGAGGGAGTGCTGCACCGTTGGAGGTGCTGTCTTTTGGATGAGATGTTGAACCGAGGCTTTGTCTGCCCTCTCAGGTGCACGTAAAAGATTCCATGGGACTATTTTGAAGAAGTGCAGGGGAATTCTCCCGATGTCCTGGCCAATATTCATCCATCAACCAACACCTAAAAACAGATTATCTGGTCACATCATATTGCTGTTTGCGGGATCTTGCTGTGTGCACATTGTCTGCGATGTTTCCCTACATTACAACAGTGACGACACTTCTAAAAGTACTTCATTAGCTGTAAAGCGCTTTGGGACGTCCTGAGGCCGTAAAAGGGGTTATATAAATGCAAGCCCTCTCCTTTAAAATCACTGATTGAAGGTGTGAAAAATATATTGTGCAATTGCAGTTACAAATCAGATCAGTTAACATTACAGGATGTTATTTTAAAAATCATAGGTTATATATCTACTCAGAAACAATTCTGGGCTGAGAGGGATGTTTTATCCCAGGTTCTGCCTTAGCATTGCAAAGCTGGCCTTACTCCCATAACAGCGGGCACAGTAGTGCAGTGGCTATGTTACTGAAATAGTAATCCAGAGGCCTGACCTAATAATCCAGAGAATGTGAGTTCAAATCCCATCATGACAGTTTGGAAATTTGAGTTAAATTTTAAAAACCTGAAAATAAAAAGCTGTTATCAGCAAAAGTGACCACGAAGCTATCGGACTTGGTTCACTAATATCCTTTAGGGAAAAATACCACACAGAATGCACCATCACCATCTCACGGCAACTATGGATGGGCAATAAATGCCCACGTCCCGAGAATGAATTAAAAAAAGCTATTGTCAGTAAGAGGTGCAACATTATCGATCATTATTACATTAATGTTTTATTCCAATACTTACTTCCTGGTTGAGTTTGACTTGTTATGGTAGCTTCCTCACTTGACTGAATAACATTTGAGCAGTTTGTATTTTTGGCTGTAACTGTCACTATATAGGTGGAAAAGGACTTCAGATTCAAACAGGTCGCTGATCCATTTTGGCGATACAACAAATTTTGTGAAATCTCTGTAAAAGAAGGAATACAGCCTTTGAATTATTTCTACAAAAGCTTGATCTTAGTAAACTCCAAGGCCTCGAAAAACTGCCGCAATTCTGGGGTACTCCCAGCATAACTTCAGTGGGAGTATGTCTGAATGGCTGGAAACTAGGCCAAAACCCTGGATGGCTTTGTGATAGTGGAGCCTCTGCTGGTCCCTTACAAGGTTACTGCTCCGATTGGGGTGGTGGAGCCAGTGGTGGGTATTTGTTAAGTCGAGGGTTTCTGGGCCTTCAGAGAGACCCAGCCTATGGTTGGCTGAGCCATGCCTGGTCAGACCAAGCATCCCACCCAGCCCATCAGCAAATGTGAGCAACACCTGGGACCCAGTCCAGGACCCTGAAGATTTGGCCACAATTTTTAAATTTAAAGTGGCCCCTTTTGGATGATGGTTGTTAACTGTATCCATGTGATCAATTAGTGTTAATTATATTCAGGTGGTGTGTATCAATTGGGAACGCTCTTGTATCCATTTATAAGAGAGCTGATCTCAGGTGTGGTGTGTGGAACTCTGTGAATCAAGGCTGGGAAGGCCAGGCTCTAGTAGTCTATCCTTCACCACTGGACTATCCAGTTCACATCAATGGTCAGTGGGAGTGGATAACTACAGGCTCCTTCCTTGTGGGGAGCTGGTACTCCTGCTCACCCCCCCCCTCCCCCAGCCCTATTCTCTTCCACTGAACTTTCTGGCTTTGATTCTGTAGCAGGTGCCTCAGGCACGCAACTAGTGGTGGGATTCAATTAGGGATCTTCCCCGACCCCAAAATGTTCACAAAAGTCAGTGGTGGAGATTCCTGTCAGGTGCAATCTCTACATAATTGGCAGAATCACTGGCCTGTGGATTTTCAGAGCTGAAATGCTTTGCCTAGGAATCCAGGCCCAAGAGCTTAAAAAAATCGACCTGTTCAATAAAATGTTGTGTATCTGTTTTGACTGATAGGTCAATTTTGTTCTTCCTTGTTGCTTTTATAAGACTAGTCTCTGTCTGTTTCCCCTTTCTAATTGGCCACTTTCTACTTTTGTTGTCTCTTCCATCATTTTGGACAAAACCTTTCCACCCTCCCCCCCCCACCACCCCCCAAAATACTCCCCAAGCACATTCACCCAAAAACATTCTGTGGCACAGTCACAATGACAGGTCCCCACCCCATTATACAGCCTTAAAAATAAATAACATATTAAGCATTTGAAATATTAAACAGCTGAGAAAAAAAGTCACAAACCTATCCAGAAACACCACATTCCAGTCACTCTGATATCTCCCCACACACCATGCACTCATCCCACCAGTCCAAGTTGATATCCTTGACATGAGGTAGACCTTTCCTCAATAAGTCAAGGCCCAGCCCTGATATTTTGAGGCCTGATGTAAAGAATGTATGCAAATATGAACACTGAGAACAAGCAACTTGGCTTTGCTAGTGATTGCCACGACGACACCAGGCAAGCCCATATGACGGCCAAGACTTTAAAAGGAAGAAGAACTTGCATTTATATAGCAATGTTCACAACCTCAGGATGTCCCAAAGCACTTTACAGCCAATGAAGTACTTTTGAGGTGTGGTCACGGTTGTAATGTAGGACACGTGGCAGCCAATTTACACACAGCAAGGTCCCACAAACAGTAATATGATAATGACCAGATAATCTGTGTTAGTGATGTTGGTTGAGGGATAAATATTGGCTAGAACACCACTCTGCCCCAACAAAGCCAAAGATGGATTAATGAAAACCCATCAGCAGGAACAGCTGATCTAATGGTTGGAAATAAAATATGTATAAACAGACAATGCTGCCAAGTCTCTGAGCACGAGTGCGCATGCCAGAGATGAGTCTCCCACTTCCAGCAGTGCTGTCCTCCCCCAAGAATCCACAGCACTGGTTCGGCTCAAACAACTGCATCTGAGTTCAATCAAAGTGATAGTGTGGATTGCTGAGGTGAGGGTTTGAACGATGGAGCTGGAGCTGGGGGGCTGGGGGAAAGCCACAGCTTCGTGTCAGCCATGGGTCATCTGCAACAAATAGCAGAAAACCTAGCTCACAGAGAAAAAGAAACAGATGGTGAGGGATATCAGGAGACAACCAGGGCTGAGCATCTTGACACATGCAATGATGTACCGGCGAGGAGGAAAGCAGGCAGGGGCCGAGTGAAAAAAAATCAATAAAAAATGTACATGTTTATTGTGGCAATTTGAATGTAATTCTGTTGTTTTACATTGTTAATGCTCCATTAGTTGAAGATTACAACATGGCTAGAGGATGGGCAGAAGAGGGTCAGAAGAAGGCATTGGGGATTAATAGATACTTTCTCCACCAACTTTCATCTATTGCTTTCAAATCTGTACTGTAGTGACTGTGAGATGTGAGCAGCTCCCCTCAGCTCCCTGCTTGCACCCAGTGCACAGTCCTCGGTCCTGGCCCAATTGCATAGCCAGCCTCCCCACAGTTATATTTTTGAGTCTTTTCTACCCTTCTAACTCTACAAGTCTTTACAAGTCATGTTATCAGTATCCTGCCCAGGGTAATGAACAGAAAAGCCTTCTGAGAATTATTTTAGCTACTGGAACCATCCCATGACCTCACAGGATGTCCTTTTCCATTTTTGCTAAGTGATAGAGCGTAACAACATCAGGCTTTGTTTTAGGTTTAAACTATTAAACACATTTATTTCACAAAAGATGAATATATGAATAAATAAGAGGTATAAGATATACATCCATATATTTACAATGGACATCCTACTACCTTGCTCTTCAAAAAGAAAACAATAAAAGGTAGCAATCTAAATGCTACACTATTCTTTTGTAAATAACTTTCACATCGGAACCTGTGGGAGCTGCGCCAGTCTGAACTACATCTCTTGGAAGTTCAAACCAAGTCTCAGACTCCAACAGCTACACAGCTCCTTACACATCCCCTAAAACAGTTAGCCGGATCTGGTTAACTATTGACCACATTTGAAAATAAGTGGCCATCATAGACATAACTGAACAAATCACAGATCTGCTCGAAAGTAGCTTGGCTTGTCCCTCAGGCTTTTCAGACAATTCGCCAAAAATATTGAATTATGTTTAGGACAATATTCTGACATTAGGTAGTCTTTTTTTTAAATCCTTATGGCTAGTGACTGAATCAAAGGAACCTCTGCAAAGCAAGAAGAAACAACTGCTACATTTTTGCCACATCAACCTCCCTCCCATTCAGCCAGAGCCATCTGTGCCACTGTGAGTCCTCTCGTCAATTCCCCATCCAGCCCTGGTACATGTTGGCCTCTTGTCACTCATTACAGTAGATATATAAATCAAAAATGCTGTATCATATTACTGTATATATCAATTATATTTATCTCTTTACCTATAGAGATAGAGACGAAGATACACACACACACAAAAACACACACACACACACACACACACACACCAGCAATCAACAGCTCCCTTTGGCCCTGGCCTAAAAATACAATTTTATTCCCCATGTATTGTTGGTTAGTAACAATATTTTTGTCAGTTGTCAGTTACATTCTTAGTAAGAAAACCGGGAATATTATTAAAAGTTTAGTCAGACTTAACACACACTAGGGAGGAAACTAAACAGCAGGTCTTCAAAGGTGGTAATCTCTGGATTACTCACAGTGCAACTTGCTTGTGACTATAGGAACAGCAAGATAAAACAGATTAATGCATGGCTGGAGAAATGGTGCAGGAAGGAGGGCTTCAGATTCCTGGGGCATTGGGACCAGTTCTGGGACAGGAAGGACCTGTACAAGGTGGACAGATTGCATCTAAACAGGGCTGGGACCAACGTCCTCGCGGGGAGGTTAACGAGTGAAGTGGGGAGGGTTTAAACTAATTTGGCAGGAGAAGGGGAACCAGGGTGAACCATAAGAGAGGAGAAACTAGGGGCTCGAATTTAGCAGGCCTGCGTGTTCCCAGCGAGTGGTCCTCCGGGAGCGTCGAAAACGCGAACGGCGAAATTAGTGGGTTGCCCACGCGATCGTAGCAGGCAATCCACTAATAGGATCCAATTACCTGCTCCTCCGGGGTCCACGGCGCTGGCCTGCGCGTCGGTCGGGCTGCGCATGCGCAGTACGATCTGTCAGCTGGAGGCTCTCTAGTTAAAGGGGCAGTCCTCCACTGACAGATGCTGCAACCAATGGGACAAATTGCAGCATGGAGCAGCCCAGGGGGAAGGCTGCTCCCAGTTTAATGATGCCTCACCCCAGGTATCATCAGATGGGGTGAGGAGGAGGGGGAGGACACAGAACTTGCCCCCGGCGGGCGGGAGGAAGCGGCCTGCCTCTGCCACCAAGAAGGCCTGGCTCGAGGTGGCAGAGGGGGTCACCTGCGCCACCAACATATCGCCCACCTGCATACAGTGCAGGAGGCGCTGCAATGACCGCAGTAGGTCAGCCGCAGTGAGAACACGAAGTCTTTCCCCTACACTCCGTCTGCCACAACACTGCCCCCTTCCCCAAATCTCCTTCGGCACCGCCAACACTATTCTGTCACATCACCCTTCATGCCCACTCACACCCCATCCTCATCTTACCTCCACCTACTCACCTCGCCAGTACTCATCCTGCCACTAACACGCGACCCAATCCTCATACAATCTCATGGCTCCATCCCATACTCACCCTCTCGTGCATCTCCCTCACGGCCAGCCTCACTCAACCTGCCACCACCTGTGCTGCAGCCACAGGGCATGCATCACATATGTGCAGTAGGCAGGGTAAGGCAAACGTCTCGTCAGCATGAAGGGGGTGCACAAGGGTGTCTGAGGGTTTGTCATGGGTGTTACCCATATTGAATTTCAGAGCCACAAACAGCACACATTATATTGACACCACCACTGCCATGTCTCCGCGAATCCTGTCCATTGTGTCCAATAATGCCCGCTCCTGGGTATCACTATGAGGACCCACCACTGATGCCACCCATCGTGTTACTGCAGAGTAGGTGCAGGTGTATTTGCAGGGCTCATCCGCGCAGACGACTGAGAGACATCGGCGGTGTAGCCGGCTGCACCCTGGAAGGATGCGGAGGAGAAGGTGTGGAGGACAGTGGTGACTTTGCCAGCGACAGGTAAGCAGTTGGTGCTGGGGCCAGCCAGGAGCAGCTTGGCATGAAAGAGGCTGCAGATCTCCACGACTACATGTCGAGCGAATCTGCGCCTCCCTGTGCACTGCTGCTCAGAGAGGTCCGGGGAGCTGCGCCTCGGTCTGTGGACCCTGTGGCGAGGGTAGTGCCCTCTGCGACGCGTCTCTCTCTGCGGTAGCCCTCCCTCCTGCTGTGCAGGTGGGCGTGCAACCACACCGTGTTGGGGGGATCCACGTCTCTGCGGCGGACGGCGTGGACTGCGAGGCTGCTGGTGCTGGTCATGCTCTTCGTCCTCCGAGGGTGTCCACGCACCACCCAACTGGCAGGTGTTGGTCTGAGGGGTTGTGCAGGGTAGGTGTGTGGGTCCTCGGACTGGGGCTGCGGTTTCGTGTCGGTCTGTCCTCTGGCTTGGCCGGGGGGTGGTGGGGGGCAGGGGTTGCCCTATGTGAAGCGGTGGCCTCCTGCGTGGGTGAGGGCTCTCCCCCGTGGAGCGCACCTTGGCACCTGCCACAGGCTGCTGGCTGCAACACGCCTGGTTTGAAGGGTCCTGTTTCCCCCAGTGTGGGAAACTGACTGCCTTGAACGTAAAATCCCACACTTCCTCTTTTGACAGCTGCTCAGCTCATTAACTGACCACAACGAGCAAGGTAAGTACTCTCAAGTGGAACCCCGCTGGCTTTAATTGCCTGCGGGATTCCCACCAGCGTGGCTTTCGCGCGTAGCCCCGCACGTCAGCGCGGTACCCGGAAGTGGCCGGGATTTCGTCCGAATCCGGTCACGTGATCGGAGATCGGGATTTTCGGGGCCCCCCCGCTGGAAACCCGCAGGTAACCCGACCCTAAAATCGAGCCCTAGGTGTATAGAGGACTGGGAGAGACAAACAGCAGTAGAATACAGAGAAGTCCAGAAAGAGGAGGAATTAGATAGGGGAGAAATGCAAAGCAGACTAAGATGGTTTGGAGTGCATGTATGGAAATGCATGGAGTGTGACAAATAAGGCTAGTGAGCTGTAGGCACAAGTTGCCACATGGGATTATGATTATAGAGACAACAACGGAAACCTGGCTCAAACAAGGGCAGGAATGGGGACTTTTAACATTCCTGGCTACAATGTATTCAGGAGGGATAGGGAAGGAAAAAAAGAGAAGGGGGCAGGACAAATTGAGAAGGCTGTTAAAAAAGCATACGGGATCCTTGGATTTATAAATAGAGGCATAGTGTACAAAAGCAAGGAAGTTATGCTCAACCTTTATAAATCACTGGTTAGGCCCCAGCTGGAGTATTGTGTCCAAATTTGGGCACCGCACTTTAGGAAGGATGTCAAGGCCTTAGAGAGGGTGTAGAGGAGATTTACTGGAATGGTACCAAGGATGAGGGACTTCAATAACGTGGACAGACTAGAGATGCTGGGGTTGTTCTCCTTAGAGCAGAGAAGGTAAAAGGAGATTCAATAGAGGTGTTCAAAATTATGAAGAGTTTTGATAGAGTAAATAAGGAAAAGCTTTTTACAGTGGCAGAAAGGTTGGTAACCAGAGGACACGGATGTAAGATAATTGGCAAAAGAAGCAGAGGGGAGATGTGGAGATTTTTTTTTACACTGCAAGTTCTTATGATCTGGAATGCACTGCCTGAAAGGGTGGTGGAAGCAGATTCAATAGTAATTTTCAAAATGGAATTATAGAATCATAGAAGTTACAACATGGAAACAGGCCCTTCAGCCCAACATGTCCATGTCGCCCAGTTTATACCACTAAGCTAGTCCCAATTGCCTGCACTTGGCCCATATCCCTTTATACCCATCTTACCCATGTAACTGTCCAAATGCTTTTTAAAAGACAAAATTGTACCCGCCTCTACTACTGCCTCTGGCAGCTCGTTCCAGACACTCACCACCCTTTGAGTGAAAAAATTGCCCCTCTGGACCCTTTCGTATCTCTCCCCTCTCACCTTAAATCTATGCCCCCTCGTTATAGACTCCCCTACCTTTGGGAAAAGATTTTGACTATCTACCTTATCTATGCCCCTCATTATTTTATAGACTTCTATAAGATCACCCCTTAACCTCCTACCCTCCAGGGAAAAAAGTCTCAGTCTATCCAACCTCTCCCGATAAGTCAAACCATCAAGTCCCGGTAGCATCCTAGTAAATCTTTTCTGCACTCTTTCTAGTTTAATAATATCCTTTCTATAATAGGGTGACCAGAACTGTACACAGTATTCCAAGTGTGGCCTTACTAATGTCTTGTACAACTTCAACAAGACATCCCAACTCCTGCATTCAATGTTCTGACCAATGAAACCAAGCATGCCGAATGCCTTCTTCACCACCCTATCCACCTGTGACTCCACTTTCAAGGAGCTATGAACCTGTACTCCTAGATCTCTTTGTTCTATAACTCTCCCCAACGCCCTACCATTAACGGAGTAGGTCCTGGCCCGATTCGATCTACCAAAATGCATCACCTCACATTTATCTAAATTAAACTCCATCTGCCATTCATCGGCCCACTGGCCCAATTTATCAAGATCCGTTGCAATCCTAGATAACCTTCTTCACTGTCCACAATGCCACCAATCTTGGTGTCATCTGCAAATTTACTAACCATGCCTCCTAAATTCTCATCCAAATCATTAATATAAATAACAAATAACAGCGGACCCAGCACCGATCCCTGAGGCACACCGCTGGACGCAGGCCTCCAGTTTGAAAAACAACCCTCTACAACCACCCTCTGTCTTCTCTTGTCAAGCCAATTTTGTATCCAATTGGCTACCTCACCTTGGATCCCGTGAGATTTAACCTTATGTAACAACCTACCATGCGGTACCTTGTCAAAGGCTTTGCTGAAGTCCATGTCGACCACGTCTACTGCACAGCCCTCATCTATCTTCTTGGTTACCCCTTCAAAAAACTCAATCAAATTCGTGAGACATGATTTTCCTCTCACAAAACCATGCTGACTGTTCCTAATCAGTCCCTGCCTCTCCAAATGCCTGTAGATCCTGTCCCTCAGAATACCCTCTAACAACTTACCCACTTCAGATGTCAGGCTCACCAGTCTGTAGTTCCCAGGCTTTTCCCTGCCGCCCTTCTTAAACAAAGGCACAACATTTGCTACCCTCCAATCTTCAGGCACCTCACCTGTAGCTGTCGATGATTCAAATATCTCTGCTAGGGGACCCGCAATTTCATCCCTAACCTCCCATAACGTCCTGGGATACATTTCATCAGGTCCCGGAGATTTATCTACCTTGATGCGCGTTAAGACTTCCAGCACCTCCCTCTCTGTAATATGTACACTCCTCAAGACATCACTATTTATTTCCCCAAGTTCCCTAACATCCATGCCTTTCTCAACCGTAAATACCGATGTGAAATATTCATTCAGGATCTCACCCATCTCTTATGGTTCAGCACATAGATGACCTTGTTGATCCTTAAGAGGCCCTACTCTCTCCCTAGTTACTCTTTTGCCCTTTATGTATTTGTAGAAGCTCTTTGGATTCTCCTTTGCCTTATTTGCCAAAGCAATCTCATGTCCCCTTTTTGCCCTCCTGATTTCTCTCTTAACTCTACTCCGGCAATCTCTATACTCTTCAAGGGATCCACTTGATCCCAGCTGCCTATGCATGCCATATGCCTCCTTCTTCTTTTTGACTAGGGCCTCAATCTCCCGAGTCATCCAAGGTTCCCTACTTCTACCAGCCTTGCCCTTCACTTTATAAGGAATGTGCTTACCCTGAACCCTGGTTAACACACTTTTGAAAGCCTCCCACTTACCAGACGTCCCTTTGCCTGCCAACAGACTCTCCCAATCAGCTTCTGAAAGTTCCTGTCTAATACCATCAAAATTGGCCTTTCCCCAATTTAGAATTTTAACTTTTGGGCCAGACCTATCATTCTCCATAGCTATCTTAAAACTAATGGAATTATGATCACTGGTCCCAAAGTGATCCCTCACTAACACTTCTGTCACCTGCCCTTCCTTATTTCCCAAGAGGAGGTCAAGTTTTGCCCCCTCTCTAGTCGGGCCATCCACATACTGAATGAGAAATTCCTCCTGAATACACTCAACAAATTTCTCTCCATCCAAGCCCCTAATGCTATGGCTGTCCCAGTCAATGTTGGGAAAGTTAAAGTCCCCTACTATTACCACCCTATTTTTCTTGCAGCTGTCTGTAATCTCCTTACATATTTGCTCCTCAATTTCCCGTTGACTATTTGGGGGTCTCCCTCTGGATAAGAATTAGATAAGTAATGGAAAAAGAAAAATTTGCGGGGTTAAGGAGAAAGAGTAGGCTAGTGGGACTAATTGGATAGCTCTTTTAAAGAGCTGGCACCAGGTATGATGGGCCAAATTGTCTCCTTCTGTGCTGTATTATTCTATCATTCTATGACTACAAGGAAAAGAGCTGCATATATGTATAAAACATACTGATAGCGTAAATTGCCACCTTTTATTCTTTTTCCATCAAGGAAATAGATAATCAAATTGCTACTATAGCTACATATTCATTTGTTGAATAAATTTGCTTAATATTTTAAATGTAAGTTCTGATGTGATGCTGTTTGTTATCCTGGATACATTACCAGAAGCCTACCTAGACATTAAGACTAGGGAAGACATTCTTGGAGACACAGGGAGTTGGGAGAGTGGCCTAAAATTCTGCAGCCAAAAGAAATCTCGAGTAAGAAACATAATAAGATCCCAAAATGTTGCACTTATACTGCAAAATACTGCTGCTTGTATTAGCCACTGTAGAATGTGTCTTACCTGAGGAGTTGCAACATATATCCATCGTTTTTACCAGCTTTAACTTGGTAGAGTTCAGGTTCCAAAACACTGTACTGTTATTTCGTCCTGATTTCAGAGAAATCTTTGGCTTGTCAGGTTCTATAAAATTTAAGCAATGCCGTATCAACAATCACATCCCACAATTATTTTGTCTATTCTTTAAGAAGTGTTTGAACACATCAGTGCCGACTACTCTGTATAGCTGCAAAACACTGCGTAAGTACAATAAGGACACCACTTTGTATGAGTTAATAGAGATGGTCGGGCCAATTTTCCTCAGTGGATGCTCACTGGGTATCTAAAAGGCACAACACCATTGAGAGGCCGCTGCAAACAATATTCTCCTCCCGGGCTATTTGTATGGCCCTGGGGAACTCCAAGTATAGTGAGGGGAGTATGCAGGAAAGGCCACAATCACAGGAATGGAGCATTCAAGAGGGAATATAGTGCTGAAGGAGGCCGCAAAGTGTTCATAGAATCATGGAAAGTTACAGCACAGAAGGAGGCCATTCGGCCCATTGTGTCCGTGCCGGCCGAAAAAGAGCTAACCACTTTCCAGCACTTGGTCCGTAGCCCTGTAGGTTACGGCACTTCAAGTGCACATCCAAGTACTTTTTAAATGATTTGAGGGTTCCCGCCGTTACCATCCTTTCAGGCAGCCTCTGAGTGAAAATATTTCTCCTCAGCTCCCCTCTAATCCTTCTACCAATTACTTTGAATCTATGGCCCTCTGTCACTGACCCCTCTGCTAAGGGAAATAGGTCCTCCCTATCCACTCTATTTAGTCCCATCATAATTTTATATACCTCAATTAAATCTGCCCACAGCCTCCTTTGTTCCAAAGAAAGCAACCCCAGCCTTTCCAATCTTTTCTCATAGCTAAAATTCTCCAGTCCTGGCAACATCCTCGTAAATCTCCTCTGTACCCTCTCGAGTGCAATCACATCTTTCCTGTAATGTGGTGACCAGAACTGTACGCAGTACTCAAGCTGTGGCCTAACCAATGTTTTATACAGTTCCAGCAAAACATCCCTGCTCTTATATTCTATGCCTCGGCTAATAAAGGAAAGTATCCCGTAAGCCTTTTTAACCACCTTATCTACCTGTCCTGCTGCCTTCAGGGATCTGTGGATATGCACTCCAAGGTCCTTCACTTCCTCTACACCGCTCAGTATCCTCCCATTTATTGTGTACTCCCTTGCTTTGTTTGCCCTCCCCAAATGCATTACCTCACACTTCTCTGGATTGAATTCCATTTGCCATTTTCCTGCCCACCTGACCGGTCCATTGATATCTTCCTGCAGTCTACAGCTTTCCTCCTATCAACCACACGGCCAATTTTTGTATCATCTGCAAACTTCTTGATCAAGCCCCCCACATTCAAGTCCAAATCATTAATATATACCACAAAAAGCAAGGGACCTAGTACTGAGCCTTGCAGAACCCCACGAGAAACAGCCTTCCAGTCACAAAAACACCCATCAACCATTACCCTTTGCTTCCTGTCACTGAGCCAATTTTGAATCCACTTTCCCTTGGATCCCATGGGCTTTTACTTTTCTGACCAGTCTGCCATGTGGGACCTTGTCAAAAGCCTTCCTAAAATCCATGTAGACTACTTCAAATGCGTTACCCTCATCGACCCTCCTTGTCGCCTCCTCAAAAAATTCAATCAAGTTAGTCACACAAGACCTTCCCTTAACAAATCCATGTTGACTGTCCTTGATTAATCTGTATCTTTCTAAATGATGTCTCTGAGAATTGATTCTAATAATTTGCCCACCACCGAGGTTAGACTGACTGGCCTGTAATTACTTGGTCTATCCTTTTCTCCCTTTTTAAGCAATGGTGCAATGTTAGCAATCCTCCGGCACCATGCCTGTAGTCAGAGAGGATCGGAAAATGGTCAGAGCCCCCGTTATTTCCTCCCTTGCTTAGTTTAACAGTCTGGGATACATTTCAAACAGGCCTGGCGATTTATCTACTTTCAAAGATGCTAAACCCCTTAATACTTCATCTCTCACTATGTTTATCCCATCCAATATTTCACACTCCTCCTCCTTAACTACAATCTCTGCATCGACTCCCTCTTTTGTGAAGACAGACACAAAGTATTCATTAATAACCATACCCACATCTTACGCCTCCACGTGTAGGTTACCTTTTTGGTCTCTAATAGGCCCTACTCTTTCCTTAGTTACCCTCTTGCTCTTTATGTATTTATAAAACATTTTTGGGTTTTCCTTGATTTTACTTGTCAGTATTTTTTCATGCCCTCTCTTTGCTTTCCTAATTTCCTTTTTAATTTGCCCCCTGCACTTTCTATACTCCTCTAGGCTTTCTGCAGTATTGAGCTCTCGGTATCTGACATAAGCTTCCCTTTTTTGTCTTATCTTACCCTGTATGCTCCTTGTCATCCAGGGGGCTCTAGATTTGGCCGTCGCAGCCTTTTTCCTTGTGGGAACATATTTACTCTGAACCCCTTGACTCTCCCCCTTGAATGCCTCCCACTGCTCTGACATTGATTTCCCTTCAAGTAGCTGTTTCCAGTCCACTTTTTCTAAATCATTTCTCAGCCTAGTAAAATTGGCCTTTTCCCCAATTTAGAACTTTTATGCCTGTTCTATCTTTGTCCTTTTCCATAATTATGCTAAATCTAACTGAATTATGATCACTGCCACCAAAATGCTCTCCCACTGATAATCCTTCCAACTGCCCAGCTTCATTCCCTAAAACTAAATCCAGAATTGCCCGCCCTCTTGTTGGGCTTGCTACGTACTGGCTAAAAAAGTTCTTCTGAATGCAATTTAAGAATTCTGCGCCCTCTATACCTTTTGCACTGATTGTATCCCAGTTGATATTTGGGTAGTTGAAATCCCCTACAAGTGTTGCCTCGCAACCTGCTACAAATTTATTGCAAACCCTCAGACAACTTTAAAGCTCTTTCATTACTTACTATGCCTGCCCATACTACAGCAGGGTGCAGTTTACAACTGAAGCCCATGGCATGTTAATAAGGGCTTCACACACCAAATCATCATAGTACAACCCAACTGAATGATCGTTTACTAACACATAGGATGTTCTTCAGGTTGGCCATATGTCTGTACTTCACCATAAAGTACCAACTCACCCCCAAGAGACATACGTACACAGCAGCCAGCCATGTCAGTTGCAAATCCCATTCGGAAAACACCGAGAAGCAGCACTAGGATAGTGCTACTAAATAGGATAGTAGAAGACGCACAGAAACAAGAAATTACATTGATATAGCGCCCACAATGTAAAGAAATGTCCCAAAGGGCTTCAAAATTGATGTAAGGAAAGAGGGGCTGAAACAGAAAGGGGAGATTAGGAGGGGTGATCTGAAGCTTGGTCAAAGAGAAAGGTTTTAAGAAGATTTTGAAAGATGGAGACAGAAGTAAGGAGGTGGAGAAATTTAAGGAGGGAGTCCTGGAGCAGCTGAGGCCTCTGCCACAAATGGTGGGGTGATAGGAGGCTGTACAAGAGGCTGGAGCATTCAGGAGGAGGTGTAGGCTGGTGGAGATAGAAGAAATAGGGTGCGGCAAGGCTGTGGAGGATTTATAAATGAGGACAGGGATTTTAAATTTAATGCATTGGAGGATGGGGAGCCAGGGTAGATCAGGGGGTGATGGAAAAGCAGGACATAGTGTGGGACAGGATACCAGCGGCAGAGCTTTGGAGAAGTTGGAGTTTATGGAGCGTGGAGAATGGCAGGCCAACAAGGAGAAGCATTGAAGTAGTCCCCAACATTGACTGCACTTTAATTCAACTTTGTCCAGACAGTTTACTTCTGATAGGATGGATAAAGATAGGAACAGGTGAAAGGATAAGCATGCATGGCAGTTGAGTTAGTGCAGAGGGCAGTACTGGTGACGGTATATTCAGCCACTTCATTGTGCAGATATGGACAGGACTGCTCCTGTATTAGATGGATCAGACCATTCTGGTTGCAAAGGTGTTTCATCGGGGGATATCTTCTGGGTCATTGTCAGTATCCTGTTTTCTCACTGGAAGCTTTTACTGTTCCATCGCAGGGCCCCTCTGGGTGGCAAAACTGTACCACATGCAGCAGACAATGATATTCTTGAAGATTCTACCAGAGCTGTGCTGTCACTCCCTCCCTTCACCACCCCCGCTCCCCGCCCCCTGCCGATCTGTCCAAGTTATCCTAGCATGGGCCTTGTTCTATCTGTGTACACCTGGCATTCATGGCTGCAGCAACTGGGTCAGGAGCCAAGGCTGAAAAGGATAACCTTGGTTTCCTGGGAGACACCCTTCCAGTCTGCCTTCTCCTTCAAACAACCCAGGCACAATGGATTGTCTTAAATTGAATGAATGATGCCCACTGCCTTGGATTTGGACATTTATTTGCATTCTCTTGTATTGATGGCCACAGGCCACCTGCACATTTATGGAGTGGAATCCCTTGCAGTTCCTGAATACCATCAATAATGAAGGATAGTTTCACGAACCCTGGGAAAAAGTTCAGTATGCTCTCATTCTTCTGCCAGCTTTCCGTGAAGAAATTGACAAATGAGTTTGCCCCAGTAAACAATGCACTGGTGATCTGCTTGATATAATGTTGCATTGTAGATTGACTTATGTTCCTGCAGAGGCTGCTTGGGAGCATCAGAGGTATCAAGGTTCAGTTACACAGTGACTTTTGTTGGCACTGGTCCTGTTGCCCCTATGATTCATGTTATCTGCATGTCTGATACCAGCACATGACATAGATCAGTCATTTGCTCTCTGGTGAGGTGCAGAGTGCAAAGGGAATTGACCACAGTCATTCTGTGGCAAAGTGCCTTGGTCTGTACACATGACTATATGGCAAGAGCAGTCAGCCCTGGTGCAAAAGAAACTGTGGAGCCTCACTCCTCGCACCTTCTTCGTGTTCCTCCAAAGAACCTCAGACAGAGGATACCAACAGGAATTCGATGGTCTGACTTTTGATTGTAACAACAAAAATGCAACAGTCAAAAAAAAATCAGCCTAAGAGGTGGTTGCAAGATCGACCAGGGAACCGTTGAGATCCTTCTCTGATTTTGTGACCTTTGCACATCAGTTCTGATCCAGTGGCACATATCCCAACAGTAAAAGCTATCCTCATATCACTGTAATGTATCAGAGTTGCTAAGACTTCTAATTGCAATCTCGAACACTTACTTTCGTAGTCTGCCTGAAATGTGCGGTTTACAATAATGTTCCATGTTGAAGCAGGTTGTTTGATTGTGAAAGAGCAAAAGTAATGTTCACATGCAGTTATATTTTTAATTTTCATCCGTGCTGGCATGTTTGAACTCAGAAATCCTATTCCTGAAAGGCAAAAAACATATATTACAAAATGATTAATATATTTCAGACTTCTCTGGGCTGGCATTTTATGAATACACAGAGGCAAACTCTCTGTAAAGGATCGGTCAATAAAGAAATTCGATCATAAAATGAGATACAATTGGCCCTGAATTTCCTCGATGTATGTTGCACCATTGATGCACCGGAAAATTACACCGTTCACTAGCAGAGCGAATAGTACGCACGTTTCCTGAGTAAGTTGATTTGCATGTGATATGGTGTAAGTTGTGGCATAATTGTGCTTTAAAAGCACCGTGAGCAGCTTACGGACCCAGGAAACTTTAGTGCAGACGTGGCACAGCCTCTGTAAAGGTGGCAGTCTTCATTCGAGCTCTTGGGGATTGCAGAGATTCTTTGCTCGACCTTTTATCCACTCAGGGCATCTCCCACCCTCATCTGAAGTGTCTCTTGCCAGAACCATGAGCAGTTACAGGCCAGCTGTGCCCACAGGGCAGCACGGCAAGGCAGCATCTCGCCAAAGGGGTGCGAGTTTTTCACAGGAGGTCCAGCAAACCACCCCTGGAAAAGGTGGAAGGCAAGTGGGGCAGGAGTGTCAACTTTGCTGCCTTGCTGACATATTCTCCTCGCTTGCAGGCACTGCTGTTCCTCCTCCTCCTCCTCCTCCTCCATAAGGATGACATAAGGAGGTATACCAGCAGGGAATGCAATACTTTCTCCAGAGTAATTCTGTTGGAGGCGGCGAGGGTGGCAGGACCTGCACTGGAATATCATAGGATGGGCAAAAACAGGAACGCAGCTGCAGGCCCAAGATGCCACTAATACTGGGGCCTTCTGGTTGCTGCTGGAGTGCAAAAGTCAGAAGGACGCAAGTTTCAAAGATCAGCCTTGGTCGGAGGGGAATCTTAAAACTACCTCAACTGAAATTGTAGCTCTTCTGTGTGCTCCCAGGACTCCCACAGACTTTCTGCTGTAAGCCAGATTTCTTGGGATGTCTCACCATTTGGGTGGCCCACAGGTGAAGTCATTGGAAAGTGAGGCTATGGACCCGAGAACACTCGCTCCTGTCTTGTTTGCGTCGTCATGCTGGGCCTACATCTGCATTGGGCACAGGCCCAGTTACACTGAATTCAGGAAGCCTCAGACATTCCAGGGCAGTGCAGTTGAGTACGGAGACCTGATGCGATAGTCTCTGTCCCTATTTGATCTTCACTGCACCTGAGAACTGAACATTTTCCAGGGGCAACAAATAGGAAAATCTGCCTTTCGATATGTTTTTCTTCTTGTTGCCTCCATTAGCCCGCCAATAAATGGTCGAACTTCTGAGGGCTTTGTTCAATCAACAGTCTAAGTCAGGATGGGTTTGCACAACCACTGTCAAAGACCCTGTGTGATCAGCCAACAAGGGCTCTCCTCTCATAGCAGGTGAATGAGCCACATGAGTTTTTAATCTTCCCAGTCAAATAAAATGCTCTGCTATTCTAAAGTTCCATACCCAGCAGTGTCAGCCTTGGCTCAGTGGTCGCCTCTGAGTCAGAAGGTCATGGCTTCAAGACCCAGGCCAGACACTTGAGCAAATAATCCAGGCTGACACTTCAGTGCGGTACTGAGGGAGTGCTGCACTGTCGGAGGTGCCGTCTTTCAGATGAGACGTTAAACCAAGTCTGCCCTCTCAGATGGATGTACATGATCCCACAGAAGAGCTGGATAGTTGTCCTGGTATCTTGACCAATATTTATCCCCCATCAAACGCCTAAATAACAGATTATCTGGTCATTTATTTCATTGCTGTTTGTGGGACCTTGCTGTGCGTAAATTGGCTGCCGCGTTTCCTACATTACAACAGTCCTTCATTGGTTGTAAAACGACTTGGGACGTCCTGAGGTCATGAAAGGCACTATATAAATGCAAGTTCTTTCTTTTCTTTAACTGAACTATTTGCAACAGATCCATTTGGATGAAAAGTAATTCTGCGAACATCGCACAAGATGTCTTAAAGAAATGTTGTCATTTTTTATTGGAGACTCTGAACAATGGAAAAATATTATTGTAAATTTTCATTCTAAATACCTTGAGACGAATTACATTGCCCATCATACGTGAAATTGCATTTGCTGCTTCCTTGCGCTTGGAGATCGAAATGAATTTCACCTTCATTCTGGTTTGGTGTTAGATTGAAGCGAAAATCTTGAATAGAAATGAGTTGAAAATAACAGTCATATAATGAAATGCTTTTATTGAACCACATTACATTTGTACTTGCAGACGTTAAAGCCTTTACAAATGATAAGTTTTGAAGACCGTAAACTTTTGAAAAAAACAAAAACTGTTGATCACCTTTTAAAACAGTTCTGAAGTCTGTAAATTTTTAATATTTCATGATCCAGTATTTAGCAATACAGCTGTTAATAGATTAACCCACGCATTGCAACTAATCTGTGAACTACATCAACAAAAGCTATATTTTGGGACTGTTTTGTTGCAGTACATAAAAACTAAATAAACTGCACTTACCAGGTGATGGATGTGTTGTGATGTTTCCGAGTTCAATACTGTGATTACATTTCCCTTTGAGAGTGGTTGTGAGCCTATAAGCAGTACACTGTTCTAGCTTTTTAATTGACACCGTAGTCTGGCTCATATTTGCATACAACGGTTTATCTGGGCCATTCTGAATCGTAATGGAACGATCTTCACTGATGTTGTAACTTATGTTCAGGGTGACACTGTCATCTGTGGCTTCGATTTTTGTGACAGTAAACGTATAATTCGCTAAAAGAAGAAAATTAAAAATTAAAAAATATTTTCTATTGTAAATACATAGTCATATTTCTTCACATGCAGGTCAAGAACATATTTTTCTTACGACATTTGAAACAGCCCAGCAAAGGTCAGTTACTTTTTTCTTTAAGCAAGGGGAGAGAAAAACTACTATATAATTTTATCAACGAGCGGTTACTTCAAAGATGAGACTCACAGAAATAAGTCAGCCACTTCCCATTCAATAATGAAACTTCCATGAATCTCAGTTTGAACTCATTCACAACTGTGCTGGTCTGGTTTCCCACCTCCTCCAACATTGGTGGAGGGTCTGTACAGGGCACCAGTGTGGAGAGGTCAAAATGGCACACCAGGCATAAGTATTGGTGGTTGCACTCACTCACCTTGGCTGCTACTGACATCCAACAGTCAGAGACATCCTGGACACCCCACTACTCAAAGATGTTTTGGTGCCTTTGGTTTCCTCCAATGGTGGTCTTGCCATTCACCACCAAAAGTATCTCTCTCTCACCGCACCATTTTTCATGCAAACACATAGGGCTAGATTTCCTGGTGGGGCGTTTTTGCCACCAGGGGTGAGCCGGAGAGGGGGCTTCACCCACTACCCAACCACTGCCACAAACCCAACCCATTTTCCTGGCTAAGGCTTGATGAAGAATGTAGGGCAGGCTTCAGCTTCATCTCTATCGGGTGGAGGGAGCCCGCTATTGCTGTGTAGCAATATTTGGTGGCATTGCAGCACCAGGAGGAGCACCTGAAGAGAATTTTTTATGTTTAAGATGGTAAGAAAGCTCAAAATGGGCCTCTGTTTCTTTTGCAGGTCACGGGGGCAAAAGAGAGGGGGAAGTGGTCACCAGTAGGCCCTCTCCCTCCAGCAGGGCCATCAGCGGCCTTGCTGCCACTGCACCAGCAACTACCGCCACCCCTGTCTGTACTGGTCTTACCTGTGGTCAGAGGGAATGTGGCAGGATGGCAGGAAAATCAGCCAGTTTCTCTCGCTCCATCCCACCCACCCACTCAAGCTGTCCTAGAAATGTGGCAGCGCAGTCAAGGGTCAGGCTGCCGAAATCCCTGTTGGGTGGGGAGGGGGAGTTTCAAGCAGGGTCTCAGGGATCCGGCTGCAGGTCTCCTTGTCCCATTTCCCCCTCTTCCGCTGCCATTACGTCACCCAACTTCAGAAGATTCAGACTGTAGAGTCCAACCTGCTGAGGGCAGCATTTCGCAGCTCCTGATTCATTGAAAAGTTTTGCTTACAAACATAAAGGCAGCAGTGCAGTTATAAAAGAACTGCAGGAAAGGTTCACTCAAAATTTTAAATTTAATGATTTAATGTGCAACTACACAACTCCACCCCCCCACCCCCGCCACTCCCATGAATGGTTTACCACGCAGAATTAAACAGTGCTATAATGTAATGATCAGAGCCCCAAAATTCCTTAAGAGACATGCAGGGCTCCTGCCGTAATGTTGGAAGCTTCCCGCTGGCCATGTAAGAGGAGGAATCTCCTTCTGTCCCTTACAAGGCAATTGACAACTGGGGGGTGAAGCCAGGGATGGGGACTCCCTAAGCCGGGAGTTCCTGCTCCATAGGCCGGTAGGGGACCTGGCGTTTCTGTGGCGGCTGGTACACTGAGTGAGGGGAGTTATACCAGCCTCTATAATGGCCAAGTTTCCATTGGCATGGGGCAGAGGGAAGGCAGAGATTCATCTAAAGTGGCACTTGCACGGCCCTCCCCATGCCAATGAGGTGCCCTCCCACTGACCCCACAAACTCTGGTGGGATGAGAACTGGAGGACACTGGCGGGCACAATGCCAATATCCCAAACTATTCAATGATTCGTCACAATTTATTTTATAAGCTGAAGACCAGGAGGTTGATGGCTTGAGGATCAAAAATGCGACAAATGCCATGGTTTTGTTAAATACCACTCGCGAGAATGTTATTCATGTTTCTCCTTTCAGAAATAGAAGACCCCCATCATACATGAAGTAACATTTTATTTAGAAGATTGTAAGTTATGTTTAAGGGTTTTAGTTATTTGTTTTAATAAGAAAAATGATATGCTGTCAGTCTATCTTAAAGGAAGGGAGAGATATGGGGCAGCATTTTAGCACCCGCCAGCGGGTGCGTTCCTGGCGGGGGTGCCCCGAAAATCGGGAAATCCCGGAGCGGGACCGGAGCCCGCCTCGAACCTGCCCACTTCCGGGTTCCCTGCTGACGCGCCGGCGTGCGCGCGCAGCTCCCGCTGGTGGGAATCCCGCAGGCAATTAAAGCCAGCGGGGTTCCACTTGACGCTATTTACTTTGCTTGTTCAGGTCATTAACTGACCTGATTAAGGGATTATGTGCGGAGGGGTGGGATTTTAGAGCAAACTGGGACTGTTTCCCACACTGGGGGAAACACTCCCAGTTCAAATGGACGTGTTGCAGCTGTCAGCCTGTGGCAGCTGCAAAGGTCCATTTTGACAGGTGTGGGGGGTGGGGGAGGGGGGGGGGAGACCCTCACCCATTGCAGGAGGCCACTCTGTCACTTGGGACAAAGTTTGGCCTCCACCACCCTCCTCCTGACAGTCAAAGTCACCAACCTGCACACTTACCTCGGGGTCCAGAGACATGTACCTACCTTGCGGACCCCCTCAGATGTACATCTTCCGGATGGGGGCCGCCGTAGCTCCAGTCATGACCTCCTCGGAGGGCGAACAGCATCACCAGCTTCACCAGCCTCGCCATCCACGCCGTCCACCTCTGACACATGGAGCTCCACAACAGAGTGCTGTGACACATCCACCTGCACAGCAGGAGGGAGGGCTACCACAGAGAGAGATGCGTCGCAGAGGGCACTACCCCCGCCACAGGGTCTACAGACCGAGGCTCAGCTTCCTGGACCTCTCCGAGCAGCAGTGCACACGGAGGCTCAGAGTCACTCGACATTTAGTCGTGGACATCTGCAGCCTCCTTCATGCCAAGTTACTCCTGGCTGGCCCGAGCACCATCTTCTTACCTGTCACTGCCCTCAACAACTTCTCCTCCGCATCCTTCCAGGGTGCAACCGGGGACATCGCCGACGTCTCTCAGCCGTCTGCACAAAAGAGCCCTGCAAATACACCGACACCCACTCTGCAGTGACACAATGGGTGGCATCAGTTGTGGGTCTTCATAGTGATCCTCAGGAAAGGGCATTATTGCACAGACCAGACAAGATTTGTGAAGACGTGGCAGTAGTGGTGCCAATATAATATGTAATGTGAGTTGGTCAGAAATTCAATATAAGTAACAACCATGACAAACCCTCAAACACCCTTGTGCATCCCCTTCATGCTCACGACACGTTTGCCTTACGCTGCCTACTGCACATATGTGATGCATGCCCTGTGGCTGCAGCACAGGTAGTGGCAGGTTGAGTGAGGCTGACTGTGAAAGAGATGCATGAGAGGGTGAGTATGAGATAGAGCCATGAGATTGTATGAGGATTGGGTTGAGTGGTAGTGGCGGGATGAGTACTGGCGAGGTGAGTAAGTGCAGGTAAGATGAGGATGAGGATGAAGTTTGAGTGGGTGTGAGGGGTGATGTGACAGAGTAGTGTTGGCAGTGCAGAAGGAGATGTGGGGTGGGGGCGGTGATGTGGCAGACGAAGTGTAGGGAAAAGACTACGTGTACTCACTTTGGCTGACCTACTGAGGTAATTGAAGCGCCTCCTGCATTGTATGCAGGTGGGCGATATGTTGGTGGTGCTGGTGACCTCCTCTGCCACCTCGAGCCAGGCCTTCCTGGTGGCAGAGGCAGGCCGCTTCCTCCCGCCCGCCGGGGGGAAGATCTCTGTCCTCCCCCTCCTCCTCACCCCATGTATTGAAACCTGGAGTGAGGCATCATTAAACTGGGAGCAGCCTTCCCCCTGGGCTGCTCCATGCTGTGATTTTTTCTGTTTGTTGCAGCATCTGTCAGTGGAGGACTGCCCCTTTAAATAGAGCTCCTCCAGCTGACAGATCTTACTGCGCATGCGCAGCCTGCCCAACGCGCAGATCAGTAGTGGGGAACCCGGAAGAGAAGGTAAGTGGATCCAATTAGTGGATTGTATGCTACAATCGCGCGGGGAGCTGACTAATTTCACCGGGCATGTTACCCACGCGCCCGATAGCCCCCCCGCCGAGAACCCGCAGCCCTGCTAACATCGGGCCCATGGTGTATCTGATGTGATCAGTGACAGCTTGGTATTAAAATAATTTATTTGAAAAAATATTCCTGCAAACAAATAATCAGTCCTTATGACAATTCATATTTTCCATTTGAACAAACTAATGTTTACACTGTATGAAAGCAACAAAAGTTTTCTTACCACAAGCCAGGTCTGCAGACGTGGTAGCTAGGATTAAAAGCACATTATAGCATGTTACAAAGTTGTATTCTTAATTTTCATGCTTAAATGCATTTTCTGCTTTGGCAGTTTATATACAAATACAATGCATTCCTCTTATGCGTACCAATTTTACAAAACAGTAATTGTACTTTTATGAAGTTATAGTAAGCATGCTCAGGAGCAGAACAAACTCAGGAATATGAACTGCCAGCTGACAGTTCAAGACTTTTTTCTTAAATTAACAAACCTAGGAAAAAGATCAAAGGCCATCATGCAGAACATCATCAAGATCAACACAAGTGGAAGAGAAGGGAAAAATCAAGAAGTTGTATTTAAGTGTCGCCAAGCTTAGATTTTAAAAACCTATCGATTGTAGTGAAAAGGGTAAGGAATTCCATATTTTCGGACCTGGGGAAGCATGAGCTGTGATGCACTCACACTGCAAGAATAGCGTTGCTGCAAAGCACGTTCAACTTTGCACTGATGCTAAATTTGCAGAGTTTAATCAGCTGTCAAAGTCTGTTTCACCCCAGTATCAGGTTGGATTCTGACTCCGGATTCAGGCTGCATTTACACTTTAACTGGAGATTTTTTGTGACGTGATACCGGTTTGTACTGATGCTATAGTTACAGTGTGAGTGCACCCTTAAATCAACAAACATTGCAATGAGTCTTGATTTTAACATAATGAGGATGTGGAGGAAAGAGGGACAATGTATATTGGGACATTAAGAGAGGAGAGATCATGGGAACAATGACCATAGTAATAGCAATATAAAATTTAAAACTGTGATGAGAAACACAAACTGGACACTGGAGGTAAGAGAATCAGCTGTCAGACATCCAGTTTTTTCTCATAGTCTGTCCAGCAGTGTGAGAAAGCTGCCAGAAGAGCCTCATCAAATATGTGAGCCGTATACAAGCCACTGATACACATTGGGTTCATAGAAAATTAACATAGCTGAAGAGAAAGGAAGTGTTAGCCAGAAGTTAAGAGAGTAACATTTCACGCTAACAAAACCCTGTACATAAACTATTCAGATTAGCATCTGTATGGAGGAGACTGAACTATAAACTTTTAAAAACACAGAAACTTGGTTCCACACACTAAAGCAAATAGGGCTGAATAGAAATTAATAAAATATTATTTGGTTCACTAAAACTATATGACATGGGATTTAGACTTACGCACACATACACAAGAGCTAACAACACTGCATTTCTTCTGTTTGGGAAATGAAGGTGTTTAGTTATTTGCCTGTAAGGAATAAACCTCTTTTCCATTTTTTAAAAACTGATAATGCTGGCTATTATGGACCACAAGAAGAATGGACAGATAGATGAAACATGTCCCCTTTTATAGCGAAGCCTAAGAACAATATACATGTCTCATTTTGTATCATTTTGTTCAGTTTGGGACCAAACATTTGCTGCAATAGTCCTGAATACATCAGTGTTGTTTAATCTTGTGGGTTAAAATTGGACTTTGCAGTATTAGCAAGGAAAGATTTGAAACATGCCTCCTAAATTCCCTAGCCTGATATTTTAGCAACGGTGTTGACCCGTTACCTTCAATGAATTGACCAATTCGTTACAAAAGCAGACACAAAAGTGTTATTGCACAGCACAATTTCAACCCCCTGGAGTTTTTACATGTCACAGGCCAAGATCATACTGGGTCTGACTGAGTCTGTTCAGCATGATCAAGGATGCTGCCATGCGGTAGGCTCCACCATGCAATGTGCAAGCTGTGACTGCAATGGCAGCAAAGGTACACAACAACAGAAGCATGCACCTCACTTCTCACCTTCCTCCAGTCTGGATCTTGGTCAAAGTTCTTTGTTTTAGATTAAACATATACATATAAACATGATAACCCTAACTCATTATTAAGTGTGCAGTATAATTGGTACATCTCTAAAGTCGTTCAAAATAATCAGTTTACTTCATCAGTACCATTGTTAAGTGTTAAATCTTAGCTGTAAACAGAAGCGTCATTCACTTCATCCTCTCGACCCTATCATCTTTTGGTTAAAAGAAACAACTACAGATGACAATGCAGGGTGTGAGGCACAGGACATGGGAAGAATTGCGGACTTATGTTTTTGAGGTGAGTGTTTCCTCTCCTCCCTGCCCGCCCCATGACTTCTTTCACAGTAATCCCAAAGAAATTATCTTAATTCTGGTCTTTCATGCCAATACTGCAATATTCAAAATGTCTGTGCTGCTTGCAGGTGCGAGCTCAGTCAGCAATGAATACATCCTTTGAATTACTGAACTGCTGGACAGTGGTGCAAAGTGCCTTTGTAAACATACTTGAGACTGCTGTGGTGATAATGGGTGCAGATGTCACTGTTGCTGTATTGCCCGCAGTTGTTGTGCCAATTGTGCCTGTAGAAAGATCAAAGTAAATTAGTGAAAATCCACATCTCCGAAAGAGAAGCCATCAAGAAAAGGTACTTCAAATCAGTTACCTTTTAACACAGAGAGTATAACTGGTAAACCTGCAGTGAAGTGGAACCTGCAAATTTGTACCTCAAACACAGGCGACTTGACTGCACCAATACTCTATTTCTCAGCTTGGTATCAGATCAAGGGACCATTTTACCCTCAGCTAAAATGAGATTAAAACCAGTTTGCTTAAAGACACTGCTGTGTTATGATATAGTAAATTAAAAAATAATCGGTAAGGTGCTTGCACTCGGGTGTGAAGTGGTACTGTTTCTGCATTTGATGTGGGTTTACGAGACACACTTGTTTGAGCCATGCTGCAGGCCACAATTGATGTATAATTTGGCCGAGAGAGAAAGAAGGATAAATTCATTCTAATCACAGCCCTAAGTCATCAGCTCCTTCACACTACTCAGTGATTTTTAAAACATTTATGCTTGGGATGTGGGCGTCGCTGACAAGGTCAGCATTTATTGTCCATCCCTAGTTGCCCCTGAGAAGGTGGTGTTGGGCCTTCCACTTGAATGGCTGCAGTCTGTGTGGTGATGTTGCACCCACAATACTTTTAGATAGGGAGTTCCAGGATTTTGAACCAGCGACGATGAAGGAACAGCGATATATGTCCAAATTTGGATGGTGTGTGACTTGGAGGGGAACTTGGAGAGGATGGTGTTCCCATGGAACTGCTGCCCTTGTCCTTCTAGTTGGTGGAGGTCACAGGTTTGGGAGGTGCTGCCAAAGAAGCCTTGGTGAGTTACTACAGTGGATCCTGTAGATAGTACAGATTACAGCCACGGTGGGCCGATGGTGGAGGGAGTGGACATTTAAGCAATTAATGGGGTGGCGATTAAGTGGACTGCTTTGTCCTGGATGGTGTCGAGCTTCTTGAGTGTTGTCGGAGCTGCACTCATCCAGGCAACTAGAGAGTATTCACACTCCTGACTTATGTAGGTGGCAGGGAAGCTTTGGGGAGTCAGGAGTTGAGCCACTCACCACAGAACACCCAGTCTCTGACCTACTCTGGTAGCCTCAGCAATTATGTGGCTGATCAGGTTGAGTTTCTGGTTATTGGTGGCCCCCAGGGTGTTGATGGTGGGGGACACAGCGATGATGAGGCCACTGAATGTCAAGGGGAGGCAGTTATGCTACTAGGGTTAGCATTATAAAAATGTATCTCCTTCTCATATCTGGGGAGGGGTGGAGCTGGAGAAAAAAATCTGCCAGCTGAAATTCAGGTAAACCTTTGCAAACCAATGCTCAACTTTGTTCTCACCCCTCCTCTTGGCATACAGTAAAGTTGTTTGTCTAATTAATTCTTCATAATTAAACAAACACATTTCTAAATTGCAAATAATGTGCCCCATAACAGATTGATAAGATTTGGGTTTATGCCCTTCATCATACCACATGGTGAGGACCTACTGTTAGTTGGGTCATGGTGGTGGGGGGGAGGGGAGTGGTGGAAGGGATATGTCATCCCTTGTCAAAAAATAAGTAAAAAATCAGAGGAAGTACCAACCTAAACCCTGAGCTACCTTTTAATGGACGGTTACACAGCAGTATTGGAGCAGGCCTGGGTGCATTCTCAGTTAAAGGACTGGGAGGGTAGGCTGATGGTTGAAACCTGAAATATGGGAGAAATAGCTTTTGTTTTGGTCAGTGGGCAATCTGACATGTATGGAAACCCATCAATGTGTTTAAGAGTCTCTAACCAAGCTACTGAGAAATCTACACATGTAGAATTTCTGTTTGCTCAATGCAGAGTGCACATTTTCTTCCCATAGGGACACACCACTTATTTACCTCCAGCTAGCTTCGGTGCAGACTCGTAGAGGCAATGTTTGGGGAATTCCAAGCATGCACAGGGACACCACTGGAGTTTTAATAGCTAAAACTGCAAGTTACCAGTACTGAGCACTGCTTGTTTAACTAGGACACCGCACCAATTCGGGCATTGGCTTGCAAGAATATCCGGAGCTGAGTGGGCACCTCCACAGCCCCCAATGGTCTACCCGGTCTATTCCTCCAGGTTCCATTGGTAATTCAGGCTGCCTGATGAACCATCAACAATACCCGGAGTACTGTAGATCTGCCTGGTTCAGGCATTAGATCACTGTGCCTGCCACGGACCTGAAATTGGATGCTATTGGTACAGGTAATGGAAATGTTATCTAAGGATAAGTGAAGTGTCAACCAACATAGCTGTTGAATATTTCGACAAAGATATCAGAAGCTCCTGTAAGCTTAGTTAAATCAGCTATGGTATTAATCAGGCGCAGGAAACATTGCTGTTAAAGCCATGCTAGGGTGTGAGTGCAGTGCCATTTAGTTATTACAAGAGGAAAATCTTCTTAAAAAGCATTAGAAGCCACCTGTCCTGTTACACCTATATATCAAGTGGTTGCACTTCATACCATTAACCTTTTATTCAACCATGATGAGCAGAACCTACCAATCTGGATCAGCTTCATTCAATATACACGTACTGTTATACCAGAAACACTGGTAGGTTTTGTCACAATGACACCAATATTGTGTTTGTTACCTACTGGTCAGGCTGTGCTCTTTCGATTCTCAGGGTAACTTAGTTATTCATAATAATAAGCCTGTTGTAAAGAAAAATGCTACAGAGGTCAAACATTTGTAAAAAAAAGAGGTAAGGGAATAAAAGTGTTCATTTTGTGAAAGTCAGATGCTAGTGCCACTGTTAAGAGCAGATAGGTCTGGGGAGAGTTATCCATGTCAATGAGCAAGTGAGAAAGTAAGGCGTGCCTGTTGATGTTGTTGAATTTCCTAGGAATGGTAGAGTCACTGTTGCAGAGGTGGTGTTGGAGTTGGTGAATGATGTGTCATCTGTTGAAAGAGCCAAAGAATAATGATTGGTCTCAACTAATATAAAAATACACCAAGATTCATGAAGATGTGCACCAAACCCTAACGCTTTCTTGTAGGGATGAGGTCACACACCTTTCTACATTAGGCAACCCTCAGATTGGGAGCAGGCTCCAGGAAACACCAGTGACGCTTAAAATGATACTAATATTACAGCAATAAAGTCACTCAAACATGAGAAATAATATTATCACTATGACATAAGTCCTAAGGTGCTTACATCTAAAACATGATTTTATGTTTAAATGTAATAATTTAAACATTTGCCTCCTAATTTCCTTGGGCCTGGAGCAGGTTTCTGCCATAAAAGGGGCATGAGAGAACTGGCAGCAACAGGAAATCGGGTGGGACCTAGAAACAATTGAAACTCAATTTTAACTCCCAGGCAGGAACGCGGCACAGCGAGTGGCCTGCCCGTCTGCAAGTCGGCGGGAAGCGGCTGCCCGGCCGTTAAGATCGGTTGGCAAGAGGCCGCAGCTGGAAACACAATGGTTTGTGTCTAGATTGTTAGTTGCACGACTGCTTCATGTCAATATGGATTGGGGTGAGGAGGTGTCAGTCCTTCAAGCCATTTGCTGCAGTTCAAGGCAAACGGCATTTATTTGGAATGGGCGTCAAGGGTTACTATGTAGTAGTAAGTAACCTGGAAGGCATGGAAATGACACTGTAATATACAACAACTTGCATTTATATAGCGTTTTATGTAGCAAAACGTCCCAAGGCGCTTCACAGGAATGTTATCAAACAAAATTTGACACTGAGCCACATAAGGAGATATTAGGACTGGTGACCAAAAGCTTGGTGAAAGAGGTAGGTTTTAAGAAGGGTCGTAAAGGAGGAAAGAGAGGTAGAGAGGCGGAGAGGTTTAGGGTGGGAATTCCAGAGCTTAGGGCCCAGGCAGCTGAAGGCATGGCTGTCAAAGGTGGAGCAATTAAAATCAGGGATGCGCAAGAGGCCAGAATTAGAGGAGCGCAGAGATCTCAGAGGGCTGTAGGGCTGGAGGAGGTTACAGAGATAGGGAGGGACGAGGCCATGGAGGGATTTGAAAACAAGGATGAGAATTTTGAAATTGAGGTGTTGCCAGACTGGGAACCAATGTAAGTCAGCAAGTACATTGGAAATGGGTGAACGGGACTTGGTGCAAAAAAAATTTGTACTTTAGCCATGGTAAAATACTTATTCTTTGCCCACAGAACCACTACTGGCATCAATAGTTTTCCAATGGGAATGCCACTATCTGGCACATCTGGAAGAGAAGGAGGACCCATAGAGGGATTCTACGCAGATCAGGCTGCATACGAGATGCTCTGCCCTCATCTGCTGATACCCGCACCAGCAGAAAGAGATGCCAATACCTTACTTTTACAGTGTTATCATAAGAAATTGGAGCAGGAGGAGGCCATACTTTTGATGGAGGATGGGTCAACAGAACCAAAACTGCATTGGTAAGATATGTTAAAGCCTAACTAATTGTAATGTCGGCACCTCAACCACAGTATGGCATGCTTTCAGTAGTGCTGCATGAAACAAGGCATACCAGAGTGATCTTGTACCAGCGTTGCCTGACTGGCCATGCCCACCAGGATGTCATCAACCATTGCTGCAGGCCCTGGCACACCTACCTGTCAATAACTTAGCAGAACTTTCTTCAAAGGGTCTGGCTCAATAGAGAGGAGTCAGGTGTAGAGTTGTGTGCCACCTGCTGCAAGGATATCTGCACCTACTCTATTGTATAGAACTGGCAAATGCAGTGATGGTAATGGTTAGCTCTGGCCTGAAACTTGGCCTCACCTCCTTGCAGGCATTGCTGACCTACTGGGATAGTTCTGTGGAGCAGCACAGAGGGAATTCCGCCTTATAACTACCTCTTGCAACACTACCTCCACTTCTGCAGCAAACAGTCTGCAGACTCATGCCTACACTTTGGATCTCTTTTTTCTTTATTTTTGCCTGTCTCTTCCTGGTCTTCTGCCCCTTCAATCTTGTCAAAGACTGACAATAGATTGAGATGCCTTCTGTGGTTCTCCAAAGGCTTTCAGAAATGTTATCTTTCTAATGGGACATAGAATTACATAGAATGCACAACACAGAAACAAGCCATTCGGCCCAACAGGTCCATACTGGTGTTTATGCTCCACACGAGCCTCCTCCCACCCCTCTTCATCTGACCCGATCAGCATAACCTTCTATTCCTTTCTCCCTCGTGTTTATCTAGCTTCCCCTTAAATGCATCTATGCTAGTCGCCTCAACTACTCCTTGTAGTAACGAATTCCACATTCCAACCATTCTCTAGGTAAAGAAGTTTCTCTTGAATTCCCTATTGTATTTATTAGTGACTATCTTATATCAACGGCCCATAGTTCTGGTCTCCCCAAAAAGTGGAATTATCTTCTCTACAGCTACCCTATCAAACCCTTTCATAATCTTAAAGACCTCTATCAGGTCACCCCTCAGTCTTCTCTTTTCTAGAGAAAAGAGCCCCACCCTGTTCAATCTTTCCTGATATGTATAACCTTTTAGTTCTGGTATCATCCTAGTAAATCATTTTTGCACCTTCTCCAGTGCCTCTATACCCTTTCTAGAATATGGAGACCAGAACTGTTCACAGTACTCCAAGTGCGGTCTAATCAAGGTTCTATACACGTTTAACATAACTTCCCTGCTTTTCAATTCTATCCCTTTTGAAGTGAACCCCAATGCTTGGTTTGCTTTGCTTTTTTTATGGCCTTATTAACCTGCAACACTCCCCTTTAGCGGTCCCTGTCACTTGAAATTTGCCGTACATGCATTTCTCTTGTCTGCTTTTCAACTCCGTCCAAATCGCCGTGAAACAATGCAAAGGAGCTGACCTTGGTATAAACAGTCCATTTCCATTTAGTCTATCTAGAATCTGCCAATAGCCATTCTGACGGTAAGAATGGCAAAAGAGGAAAATTTGAGCATCAGTACCTGCCCTCGGCCAAGACACTAAAGCCAATTTATGGCAACAGCAACACAGTCCCAGTTGAAGTGCCAAATGCAGTACAGACCAGGAACTGCATTTGGGACCTTCTTCACCTATGTGGCAAAATACCACAATGCACATTGCACTCACCTACTGAGCCATCAGAACAGCACTGGTATATTTAGTTTTCGCCAAGGCCTGTCATGTCCTAATTACAGCAGGACTGCCAAACAGAATTATACCTGAAGCTATTTTCCATAATGTCGGCCTGGAATATGGCAGCCGAGCCCACTATCATATTGGTAATTCTACTAATCCACCCTTTCCCCAGATGCTAGTCTGTTAAACACTGAGAGACAATTAGACACTGCCAGTGCAATTGCTTCCTACTCCCAGTCTGTGTGTGAAAATTGGCTGTTAAGAGCAGGGTTTGCAACCACAGGAAATGTAGCTGTCTTAAGAAATGGCAAGACTACATCATGATAAACATATGTGAAGCTGGTGCAGTGATATTGGATGTAGGAGCTGTGCTGGAGTCTCTGAGTGTTGCTTCCTGATCACCTGCAAAAAGGTCAAATTAAACGAATGAAAACCTGTAACCCTAAACACATCAAAAAAATAACGTCCCTTTTACACGAATACATCAAACACTTCCAACTTCATAGCATGAAGCTATCATGGGGAGTAGCATCTAGTCAAGCTATATCAGCTTCATAGCAGATACATGTATTGCCACACCAGGCATGTTGGAGATGATTTTCCTCACCCACCCCTTACCCCAGCATAATCTGGGTGGTGCACTCGACGCCAGCACCCAAATTGACCCTGGCTGAACATGGCTGCTTTTCGGGTTCAGCTGTTTTACATATTTTGAGCAAGCACCGGGTAGGAATACTGCCCGTGAATTGGTGTTCACTCCAAATCAGGGGCAGGAAAGTTGTTTGTTGCTATAGGCTTTAAAGGCCCGCAGCAAGGTCAACTGGCAGCAAAATGGAGGCCTGCTTGCTACTGTCAAAAACAGCAAGTAAATGGCCTCCAGTTTCGCAGTGCTGCCCCATTGCAGAACAGTTTACTAACTTACCTTGCCGAAGGTTTCTGGAGGTTGCTGGCTACCCCTTTATGGATCCTCCGATCTGAAGGGGCGGAGCCGCAGCCTCTAATACCCATTGTATTTCTGGTCAGTCTTCTTCGCTGGTGGAGTCTGGGTGCGATCTGCAGGAAATGATGCGGGAAGCACTGGGGTGTCACTCCTGCTCATTTACATAAAATTTACAGGCAGCATGATCCCACCCACGCCGGGGATACTTTAAAAAATGTAAATGGTACACTAATGGGATGGAGACCTTGTGTAATGGGTCTTTATTCAATTTTTCTCAGTCCTACACTCCAGAAAGAGGTGCGCACAGGACATTAGATTGAAGAATGCAGAGGCCATTGACTTTGTTACATTGCAAGAGGGCTGTCATTCAATGCCCTATTAGAACTTGTGGTTGTTTAAATACCAATAAGGATGTTAGAAAGCGCTATAGCTCATAAAGTTTGTTAAGAAAGGTTAGGGTTTGTTGATAAAACTTCATTCAGCGAAAATCAGACAGAATTAATACTTTGAGGGTATAAGGGTGGTACCCATTTTGATACCCAAACTAGAAGGTGAAGTGTCTCTGTGGGCATACTTGAATCTGAAGTAGTCACTGTTGTTGGAGCCGTGCTGGAGAGTGTGAGTGATGAGTGACCTGCTGGAAGACCAAAACTGTGAGTCACAATGCATGTCTAAAGTGAATATATAAACATGATATCATCGGTCATTGACAAAGACTATAACATGAAGATGTACGTCATACCAGTAAACTTCATGAAAGTGATGACATAACAGATGTTTCTCGAGACTAGTTTAAGGAAAGTGTAGATTTAGCTTTGTTCTGGAAAAATGGGTTTATATCCCAACACTTGTTATAGGGTGTTAAGAACATTTCATTCCCATTGTAAAGAGAGACCCAAATTGGATTGCTTGAAGCAGTATAAAATGTTGTAAAAAGAAACTTTTAATCTGTCAGATTCATCTGTTGTCACCTGATCAGGTAGGTTTGAGATTACTGCTCCTTTCATGTGTGGTAAACCCACTTCAGACTCGAAACCAAATTTCCATTTGGCGCTACATATCAAATATATTCAATTTTTCGTAAACCAAGATCTTTCATGTTATAGCAGCCATTTTCTTCGATTTCTGTCAAAAGAACCCAAAGGACATAGAGACAGTAACTCTGCCTGAATAATAACTATGTCTGTGTTTGGGAAAAACAGTGAAAGATTTTCCCTCCATCTTCTGATGAAGGCAATAACTCATCTGGAGAAATATTTCCATAGGGGAATGAGGCCCTCCTGCCACTTTACCCAAGCTGTTCTTCATGTGTAAGTCTACAGAGTAAGTGCAACTCAGCTCAGTATGATCCTGCCCTCAACCAACATCAACACACGCATTCCCAGCAGGGGTCACTTGGGCTCATTGTTCCCTCCCTAGCTCAGTGACACTGGGGCCGATTTTAGTGCATATCTCACCCCATTTGTGCCTGCAATGGGAAATTCTGGACCTCAAAATTGAGTGGAAATCAATTCCGCCAGGTAATGGAAGTCCCTGTCAAAAACAGGCAGGAAGGGGAATGTGGAAGGACCGCCACTCCATTCTGTGGCTGACAAGTGTGCTGGACACCAAGTCAAAAGCATGCTCAGGAAACCTGGCATTCTGGATTTACTAGGGACAGATCTCTCATGCTGGAGGTCATATAAGGGCACAAATTTACAGTTAAATGTTTTCAGGTCATTTTATTTGGAATTCTTATTTGTTTTCTGCTGGCACTTACACTTTCATGAGCCTTTGTGGCAGTGTCGCTAAATAAGACATGCCAGGGTGGTCAAGAGCCAGTATTCCCAAATGGCTGTGCGTACCAATGTGCCAACTATTTCTGGGAGATAGACTTCCACTCAAAACGGGCGTCAAGTCGGTGGAGCAGCCACACCACCCGCCCGAAGCCAGCGTCATGAGGCCTGAACCATTTTCAGGTTCAAGCCACATATTAAATGCCGCCTGTGAGCTGTGGGCACACTGCTGCGTCTCGCCAACTGTGGAAGGGCGGCAAATCAAATGGCTCCCACACTGAGCCGGCTGGCAATTCGGGCCCCGGGTAGTGGAGCCGATCCAGGAAGGGGTCGAGTGTGGGCCGACATCGGGCTACTGTATTTGTGTTGAGCTAAGAAGAGCATTCCTGCTCCTCCTAACCCTACAAGATTCCACCCCCCCACCACCCAATAAAAAGACTCTGGGTCACAGGATGTCCCTTTAAATGCATCAATGCTATCTGCTTCAACCTCTCCATGTAGCAGTGAATTCCACATGCTCACAACTCCCTGTGTGAGAAATTCCTCCTAAATTCTTTAATAAATCTGTCCATATTTTAGTAAGCTAAACTGTTCCATGTTACGGCAACCCTTATCGTAGATTTCTGCTAAAAGAACCAATAGATACACTGACAGTAATTCCACCTGTATTTTAAGTACATAACCTGTGACGAGGCATTCACCTCTGATTTTTCTTCCCCTGGGCCTCCTGACTTGACAGTTCTACAAATAGACCAACTTGTCAACCCTCCCATTCCTTTCTCCTGATGTCACTCTATTAAATACTGAGAATGTTAGAAATTGCCAGCCTTCCACTTTTACAATTATCACCAGGTGGAAAGCCAAGCTGCAGCTCCCCATTATACAAAAGCAAATATCACTCTCTTCCCCCCGCCGCACCGCCACCCCCCCATCACCCCATCACCGCCCTGGTTCCTGGGTGTGAACGTTGGTTGCTATTGACACTGATAACAGCAGGTTTTGGAACCATGGGAGATGTGGCTGTCTTCACTGTGGAAAAGGCATAAACTAGGAAATGAGCTGATCATGATAAACATACGTGCAGCTGATGCATGAGTGCTGGATACAAGAGTCGCTGATGTGGAAGCCATGCTGGAGTTTGTGATTGTTGCATTCTTGCTTTTTGCTGAATGAAGAGAGTAAAAGAATTGAAAATTTGTAACTGAAGAGCATCAAAAAAAGTCATCTGTCCTTTTACACTCACACACGGAATACTGGTCTTCAAACTCTTAACCTTTTTAACCAGGATTAGCATCATCTGTTTACAAGCCTCAGTTTAACAAAAGGTACACGAACTAGAAACATGGGCAGTTTCTTACCTATTGTCCAAATATACTACAGTCTTGTAATACTGCAAGAAAACCAAGCCCTTCAATTTTCCATTATAACTTGATTTTTGAAACAATGTGATGTGGTTGAAAAAAATGTCAGAGTTGAGAAAGTTTAATATAGGGAATGGAAGTGTTCATTTTGTGAAGATTAGGCACCATCGCTATTTGTAGGGACAGCGTGATGAGACCAAAATGAGAAGGTGAAGTGTCTCTGTGGTCAGTTTTGAAGTGTAGATTTTAACTGTACTGGTAATACTTGCCCTTAAACCCAAACACCACCATCCATCTTGTTATGTGGTGTGAGGGACCTTTCATTCCCACTGTAAATGGACGTTCAAACTAAATTGCTTTGGAACCATGGGAGATGTGGCTGTCTTCAGTGGGGAAAAGGCTTAAACTAGGAAATGAGCTGATCATGATAAACATACGTGCAGCTGATGCATGAGTGCTGGATACAAGAGTCGCTGATGTGGAAGCCATGCTGAAGTTTGTGATTGTTGCATTCTCGTTTTCTGCTGAAGAATGAGATTAAAAGAATTGAAAATTTGTAACTAAAGAGCATCAAAAAAAGTCATCTGTCCTTTTACACTCACACACGGAATACTGGTCTTCAAATTCTTAACCTTTTTAACCAGGATTAGCATCATCTGTTTACCAGCCTCAGTTTAATAACAGGTACATGAACTAGAAACATGGGCAGTTTCTTACCTATTGTCCAAATATACTACAGTCTTGTAACACTGCAAGAAAACCAAGCCCTTCAATTTTCCATTATAACTTGGTTTTTACAACAATGTGATGTAGTTGAAAAAAAAACAAAGTTGAGAAAGTTTGATAAAAAAAAGAAGGGAATGGAAGTGTTCATTTTGTGAAGATTAGGCACCATCGCTATTTGTAGGGACAGCGTGATGAGACCAAAATGAGAAGGTGAAGTGTCTCTGTGGTCAGTTTTGAAGTGTAGATTTTAACTGTACTGGTAATACTTGCCCTTAAACCCAAACACCACCATCCATCTTGTTATGTGGTGTGAGGGACCTTTCATTCCCACTGTAAATGGACGTTCAAACTAAATTGCTTTGGAACCATGGGAGATGTGGCTGTCTTCAGTGGGGAAAAGGCTTAAACTAGGAAATGAGCTGATCATGATAAACATACGTGCAGCTGATGCATGAGTGCTGGATACAAGAGTCGCTGATGTGGAAGCCATGCTGAAGTTTGTGATTGTTGCATTCTCGTTTTCTGCTGAAGGATGAGATTAAAAGAATTGAAAATTTGTAACTAAAGAGCATCAAAAAAAGTCATCTGTCCTTTTACACTCACACACGGAATACTGGTCTTCAAACTCTTAACCTTTTTAACCAGGATTAGCATCATCTGTTTACCAGCCTCAGTTTAATAACAGGTACATGAACTAGAAACATGGGCAGTTTCTTACCTATTGTCCAAATATAGTACAGTCTTGTAACACTGCAAGAAAACCAAGCCCTTCAATTTTCCATTATAACTTGGTTTTTACAACAATATGATGTGGTTGAAAAAAAAACAAAGTTGAGAAAGTTTAATAAAAAATGGGAATGGAAGTGTTCATTTTGTGAAGATTAGGCACCCTACTATTTGTAGGGACAGCGTGATGAGACCAAAATGAGAAGGTGAAGTATCTCTGTGGACAGTTTTGAAGTGTGGTTTTTAACTGTACTGGTAATACTTGCCCTTAAACCCAAACACCACCATCCATCTTGTTATGTGGTGTGAGGGATCTTTCATTCCCACTGTAAATGGACGTTCAAACTACATTGCTTTGAGAGAGAAAATTGCTTTTAAAATACATTCATTGAATCTAAAATTATGTTTGATGCTGAGACTGTTATCTGATTGTACAGGAATGATTAATGGTTTTACTGCTAGTATGTTCACTCAAGTGCTTAATCTGAACTTCCAAATGAAATACATTCCTTTTTTTCGTTGAAACCTTCCATATACAGTACCCTTTTCCTTGGTTCTGTCATGCGAATCAACAGCATCAATGCACAATAATTTTACTGTGTTATTGTTTGTTAAGAAAAGTGAATTATTTTTTCCCTTCATTTTGCTTTCCTTATGCCTCTCTTGAAAACGTTGATAACTCATGTTGGAATATGGTTCCAAAGGGTCACGAGGCCATCACCCAACTGGTTTTGTTCATGTGTTCTTGAACAGTGAGAGTAGCCAAAATTGAGGCTGATCCTGTCCTTGCACAATATGCACAGAAACTAGGCTTGTATTCCCAGCAATATTGAAGGTTAAGGGGTGATTTGATTGAGGTTTTTAGGATTTTCAATGGAACTGATCAGGTAGATAGAGATTTTTCCGTTGGTGAGGGAGTCTCGGACTAGGGGATATAATCTTAAAATCAGAGCCAGGCCATTCAGGAGAGGTTAGGAAACACTTCTTCACACAAAGGGTGGTAGAAATGTGGAACACTCTCCCACAAAAAGCAGTAGATACGAGCTTGATTAATAATTTTAAATCTGAGATCAATAGATTTTTACTAGCCAAGGGTATTAAGGGATATTGAGCCAAGGCGAGTGGATGGAGTTAGGATACAGGTCAGCCATGATCTCATTGAATGGGGGAACAGGTTCGAAGGGCTACTCCAGTTTCTATGTTCCTATGTGAAAGTGCTGTGTTTTTCAATCGTCCATTATATTTTGGTTCAAAAAATAATGAGGCTGTTGCAAAAAAACAAACAATCCTCCAGCTGAAAATGTTAAGACAGATATGGGAAGAAAACTGAAAATGCTGGTAACACTCAGCATGTCAGGCAGCATGTGAGGAGAGAGAAACAGTTAACGGCCCAGAATTTGCTGTCAAAATAACGGTGAGGCTAATGGTGCTCACTGTTATTTTTGCGCAAATGTTACAGCAACTTCAGGCGCGGGCAGATGCGCAGTTAAACGTGGAAATCCAAAGGTTACTGTTTGAGATGCACCACTCCACCGTTAGCTTCGCGCGAACGGTATCTCGCTGTCTGACTCACCATTGAAATGAATTGAACAGCGTGAAGTTCCTGTATTTGTGCAGTAGATACAAACTAAACTCACCACAGAAAGTTAAGTCTTGTCCATTCCAGTCTAAGTACCCTTTTAACAAGATGATAAGTGTTAATTACTGCCAATCAACCTCTCTGGCACTGAAAATTAACTATTACAAGTGTGGAGTCTCATTCCTTCAGCTTTTAATTGTTGTTGGAGATTTTTTTTAAATTGAAATTTTGTTTTTCTTTTTCTTTCTATCTCTTTTTTCTCTCTCTCTTTATCCAATCTTTCTTTCCCTCTCTTTATTTCTCTTTCTGTACCTGATTTGACATTGAATTCACCCACTCTAATTCACACTACCTTCTCAGTCCTTGCGCTGGTCATTTCACAATCCTTCAATCTGATTGGTTAAGGAAATCCACAGTTGCTTGCCCTGTTCGCACAGATCCCAGATGCCCTGTAGAGGGCGCACGCCCGTTCCATCTCCCACTTCCAGCAACTTGCAGCGCAAAATGTCATGGACTGAAACGGGCGACAACAAGTCTAACTAACGGCGAACGGTGTCTGTAATCCTGCTGCAGCAAATTCTGGGCCATTGTTTCAGGTCAATGACCTTTCGTGACCTCTCCCTCAACAGATGCTGCCTGACCTGCTGAATGTTTCTCAGCATTTTCCGTTTTTATTTCAGATTTCCAACATCCACTGTATTTTGCTTTTGTTTTATGGGAAAAAAATTGTTCATTTCTGGATGCTACTGATACTGGTTGAAGCATCAGATGGGTCAGAGAAGATGATACCATCTTGATGCCTGTCTAATCAGGGGAGTGTGGTGTCTTTGTTGGGCACACGTGAATCTGGTATGGATGAAGGATCACTGTTAGTGCAGCACTGCTGGAGTTTGTGAGTGATGTATGATCGACTGGACGAGGAAAACAATGAGCCACTATTATTGACTAATCTGTATTTAAAAAGTACATTGGTAAAAAGACGCTCATAAAGATGTGCTTCATCCTGTAACTTTCTTACAGAGATGGACATTTTGCATGCTTCCAGAGCAGTTTAAAGTTTTTAATCTGACCTTGAATTCAAAAGGTGGACTGTTTCACTGTATGTGAACTTACGTTTTCACGGTAAAAATGTTTTTTTGTGAAACTATTTAAATACACTTCTAATGGTGACGGAAGAAGAAACAGTCCAGACCATGATTTTCAGGTGGTTAATCTGCCTGTTAAAAATGTGAGTTGTCCCTTCAACATCAGAAATGAAATATTTAAAGATGTTCACCCCCAGCCAGATATGTCGTATTACAGCAACCAATTTTGTGGGACTGTTGCTGAGAGCTTTCAAAAAGGAGGGATCGAAGGACAATAATGTTCTCTGTGCTGTTTTTCATGCAGGTTTAAAAGTTCCACCAAGATGAGACTTAAGATTGTAAAAATGATTGATTAGTGGGAGGAGTAAGGCGAGCTCCCACTTGGCCTTAAATATGCCAGCAGCAATCTATAGCAAAAACAATCGGAAATCAACTGCCATCTTGGTATTTCAGCAAAGCACCCCTTTAGTTAATCGTCCCAAACTTATTCCCAAGGGTTTGTTGCTGCTCCCTAGCAGTTGCATTCAAAGATTCAAAACCTGCTGGTGTGCTATTTTTTATCACCAGAGGGAAAGTTAAGTCCCTGTTCTTCATTTTGGCAAGAGGGATGAAAAACGTCACGCTAGTTTCTGTTTGTGAATGTTGGCCGCTATCAATCCTGGTAAAAGCCACTAGTCAAGAGATCTAAACTGGAGGATGGGCCATTTTTTGCCTTACGTCTGTCAATCAGATGGAGGAATATTGGGAGTAAGAGTCACTGTAAAAGCTGTGTGGAGTTTGAATGGTACATCCTGTTTGGTTGTGGGAATGTTAAAATTAGTGAGTATTAATCCCTTACCCAAATGTGGATCAGAAATCACCTGTCCTGTTTCATTAATACAATAAGCTGTTGTCGCATACTACTCACCTTTAAACATGGCTTAGATCTTCTTGTTACCCTGGATGACCTTGACAGCAGTATTATGATTACTGTTCCACCAACAACACGATGGTTCTTAAACTGCAGTGCTACACTAAAATTTAGGCTTACGGGTGGTTTTTAACTCTGAACGAGTTTTGGGTGGGTGGGGAGGAGGGTTGGGAGCCTGGGGTAGCAAGTGCGAAGTGCACCCACTGTCATATAACCCCAACCTTCTTCTACATGCCGCTGGTCAGCTGCCCGCCTGAAACGGACGGAAAACGGCAGCAGGTTAGTGGGTGGGAGCGGATGTTTGGGCATCTCAGTGGCCACTCACTGGCACAAGGGGAAAACCCTCCAGGCATGCAGGTAAGTTGCGGGTGTTGTGTTAGGCAGGGTCTCATGGTTGGGGAAGGTGAGGGAGACTGGGGTAGCAGAGGCCCAGACTTTCCTTGTGGGGCCCGGAGGAGTACTCCTGTAAATTTGATGTACATTGGAGGGTCTCCGCTGTCTTCAGATGAGTGGTCGTTGAGCAGGGCGGGCGCGTTATCAGGGTCCTATTGACATCACAGGAGATGTAGGAAATGAGGCTCCCGCCTGAGTCTGCTGGGTGCCTCATCAACTGCCAAAACCAGCGAAATAAAGCCACTCCATTTTAACTGCAGCCAGCTCCATTTCTGCTGAGCGGGGAAAGTTAAAATCCACCACCTCCCCATGACTTAATGTTCAACCAAGCTCAGGATGCTATTTAATATTAATGACACAATCAAAGATGATTAATGCCGCTTGGTGTATGTAAATCATATGTCTTCATCCTATTGATGGTGGTTAAAATTTCCATGCTGTGCTGCTATTAACTGAGGACTGAAAACAGGAATACAACATTGTTCCCTATTAAAGGGTACACTTGACATGCCCTCCAGCATCAATATTGACTCACTGGAGCAATGTGGCAGTGGTCGTACCCCATAACTTACTTTCACAATCATTACTGTTTTCTAACAGAGCTCTTAACTTATTCACAATGGGGAGATGGCAAGAGAGAAAAGCTGAATCTTTTTTCACTGGAAGATGAACAGTGAGACATTGCTTTCAACAATGGGCAAATATCATGTGGCTCTCAAGTGCCGAAAGTGAGCAAAATTGTTAAAAGAACATTGGCTTGTGATATTATTTTTCTCCCCATTAGATGATGGAAATAATCAGTGGAGATCTAGATGTGTGGAGGTTAAAACTGAAGAAGAATGACATTTCATGGAACACAAAAGGCTATTTCCTCACACTCAGGCATACCTTTGGCCCACTGTGAACCAAACATTCTGGAAACACATTTAAATTAGGCCATATTAACTGAACAGTTTGAACATGTTCACCTTATTGGTAAATAAATGTTTTTTTGCAGAATGTGCAAGGAGCTGCTTTTTGTGTTGGCATAAGTCCAAATATAAAAAGCACAGTTACAATAAGCTTTTATTCAATTAAAAATGTAAATCTTAATCTGTTATCTAGCAACAGACCGATATCTCTAAGATAACTGAGAGTTGATTGTTAAAACCAGCAATGCTGTTATTAAAAACATAATGGCATAGACTTTCAATTTAATGCACAGGCATAAAACTGGCGTTGTGGATCAGCCATCCATTAGAGAAACCACCCGATTTCCACGAACTGCATGCTCGATTCAGATGAAAATGTTCTCTTTGTATACTTACTTGAACTGTTTTCAGTGTCATTCCCAGTGGGTAAAGCATCTGCGTATGAAAGGAGAGTAACATAATTCAGTCAGAAATGTCATGTGTAAACAGAAACACGTGGCAGCTGCAGCCCTTCACAACACCAGTGAGATGATCAACTTTCTCACAGTACAGTGCATGGTGCCACACAAATGTAGTGTTTGGGTTCACTTCTGCAATTCCCCATAGTGTTTCAATTGAAAGTATGGACAAAATCAACAGAAACGGAAACTTTATATACTATAAACAGATCATTGGTATTGTTTATTCAGTCCACAGACTTTAGTCTGGCCATGTCCCATTAGGTTCAGTGGGATATGACCAAGATTGCAGCATCACAGTTATGGAGAGAGATTTAGGGCTGTTTTCACAAGTTGAGAAGGCTAAGGGATGATCTGGCAGAGATTTTGAATATTATGAAGGGTCATGATAAGTGATAATAATGAATTGTTTCCATTGGTTGGCAGATCAGTAACAAGAAGGCATGCATTTAAGATAAGCACATAAAGAATTAATGGGGAAATTCGAAAAAAAAAAATTCTTGATGCAGAGGGTGGTTAGAATGTGGAATTCTCTGCCTCAAACAGCTGTTGAAGTAGAATTCATATTTTTTTTTAACGGGGAACAGATAGTTGCAAGAAAAAGATGAATATGAAAGGGTATATGGAGCAAATAGGATAACAACAGTGCATGCTTGAAGGGCTGAATGACCAGTTCCTCTGCTGTAACATTCTATGGCTACCCACAGATTTTATTTGTTCACCCATCACCACTGTGCTCCCTGACCTACTTTGGCTCCTGGTCCAGGAACAGCTTGATTTTAAAATTCTCATCCTTGTTTTCAATTCCCTCCATGGCCTCGCCCCTCCCTATCTCTGTAACCTCCTCCAGCCCTACAACCCTCCGAGATCTCTGTGTTCCTCCAATTTTTGCCTCTTGCGCATCCCCGATTTTAATTGCTCTACCATTGTTGGCCGTCCCTTCAACTGCCTAAGCCCTAAGCTCGGGAATTCCATCCCTAAACCTCTCTACCCCTCTCTCCTCCTACCTCTTTGGCCAAGCTTTTGGTCACCTGTCCTAATATCTAATGCGGCTTGGTGTCAAATTTTGTTTGATAACGCTCCTGTGAAGCGCCTTGGGACGTATTACTACATTAAAATATAAATGCAAGTTAATGTTGTTGTTGATACATTTCTTTTAATCTAATTGCAGGCTTGCCTGTCTTTTGAAACAGCCAATACCCATTACAGTTATCATGGAGATTCCAGCAAGTTTTAGGATGGTGTAAAGGGTGGAGATCATTGTGCTGCAATCAGCTTGGGGTCTCACATTCTAGCCTGAAACATCCTGTAACATTGTCAGAACCATGAGATTTTCACCTGCTAAGAGGTCAGACTTTCATCACTTCTTAATGTCTGCCTACATGGCCAACCAGATCACTTAACTGTAATTATGTATCGATTAATCCACAATTCCTATTATGTCACAATTGAAAATGCAGATTTGTTTTTAAACCCTCGCTTGCTCGTAGACTGTTCCTCAGTAACTAGAGGATATCGCAACTCCCAGAAAAAGAAAATCCTTGTTCTCAACTTCTAAAACTTTTTATTTCCATTGATATGATACATTGGTGCTCCACTGGGCTGTGCTACAATGTACCAGCATGTCTGTGATTCTCCATACAGCAAGTTCCCAATTTGGCTTCCCCAAGGAAGAGCTAAAACATAGGGTCGGAACTTGCTACCATCGGCGTGGCAAGGCTGTCCGCACATCCTGCAGACAAAGACTATAAAATACTTAACTCGTGCTCTCCAACGCCCACTTGCTCCCTTTTAATTTTTTTTTCAGTTCAGCGCTGTGATTTCAGCGCAGGTTCATTCTGAACCGATACAGACTGAGAATGGAAGCCATGCCCACACAACCTTTCAAGACGAGAAGTCACACCCACAAGAAGGCAAGTACAAATCATTCATTTAAAGTAAACTTCTGCATGTTAGTTTAAATAAAAATTTAATGTATCTTATTATAAAAAGCCAAGCAAATGATTTAATGAAATTTACAGAAGTTAAAAGTAAAGAAAAATGTTCAATTTTTAATTTTTACTTTTTTTAATGATCAAAAAATATTAAAATAAAAGTAATTTGACATCCACATTTATAAAATTACATTTTTTGTTGTTTCGCAATCATTAACATTCACCACGTTTTTAAAAAGTAGTGTAGGGCCAGTATTTTCGAGCGTACCTTTTGGTGGAGTAAGTATTTTCGTTACTCAAAGAATGGTGTGGGAGACAGGGGTTTAGATCCATGGGGCACTGGCACCAGTACTGGGGAAAGAGGGATCTGTTCCGACGGGACGGGCTCCACTTAAACCGGGCTCTGACCAGCATCCTGGCGAATCGAATAACTAGGGCTGTAGATAGGGCTTTAAACTAAAAAGGGGGGGAGGGGTCAGGTGAAGGGAAAATTTAGAAATCTAAAGAGAAAAGTTAAGACAATAGAACAATGTAGTGGCTTGGGTAAAGATAAGCAGTGTGTGGCAGGAAAGGACAAAGAGTTTACCAACAATAGTGCAACAACAAGTAAGGTCAAAGCAGGTAAAAATGGTGAATAGTCAAAGTTAAAGGCTCTTTATCTGAATGCACAGAGCATTCATAACAAGATAGATGAATTAGTTGCACACATAGAGATAAATGAGTTTGACCTAATAGCCATTACAGAGACATGGTTGCAAAATGACCAAGGTTGGGAACTAAATAGTCCAGGGTACATGACATATCGAAAAGACAGGCAGAATAGAAAAGGACGGGGTGTAGCCCCAATAATAAAGAATGACATAAGGACAGTGGTGAGAAAGGATCTTGGCTCGGAAGATCAGGAAGTAGAATCAATATGGATGGAAATTAGAAATAACAAGGGGCAGAAAACACTGGTGGGAGTAGTTTATAGACCCCTTAATAGCAGCAATACCATTGTACAGAGTATTAATCATGAAATAATGGGAGCTTGTAACAAAGGAAATGCAGTCATCATGGGGGACTTCAATCTGCATATAGACTGGGCAAATCAAATTGGCAAAGATAGTTTGGAAGACGAGTTCATGGAACGTATCCAAAACGGTTTCCTAGAGCAATACATCATGGAACCAACCAGGGAACAGGCTATTTTAGATTTTGTATTATGTAATGAGATAGGGTTAATTAGCAATCTTGCAGTAAAAGAGCATCTGGGGAAGAGTGATCATAATATGATAGAATTCCACATTGAGTTTGAAAGTAACGTACTTAAGTCAGAAACTAGAGTCTTAAACTTAAATAAAGCCAATTACATAGGAATGAGGGGCGAGTTGTCAAAGGTAGATTGAGAAATTAAATTAAAGGGTTTGACAGTTGAAAAGCAGTGGCAAGTATTTAAAGAAATATTTCAATATTCTCAACAAGTATACATTCCATTGAGAAATAAAAACGGAAAAGTGATCCACACGTGGCTAACTAAAAAAGTTAAGCAGAGTATTACATTAAAAGAAGAGGCTTATAATGTTGCCAGGAAGAGTAATAAGCCTGGGGATCGGGAGAGTTATAGAAACCAAAGGACAACCAAAAAATTGATAAAAAGGGAGAAAATAGAATATGAAAGTAAACTAGCAAGAAGTATAAAAACAGATTGTAAGAGCTTCTACAAATATGTAAAAAAGAAGAGAGAAGCAAAAGTAAACGTGGGTCCCTTAGAGGCTGAGACAGGAGAAGTTATAATGGGGAATCAGGAAATGGCAGATGCGTAAAACAAATATTTTGTATCTGTCTTCACAGTAGAAGACACAAAAAGCATACCAAAAATAGTGAGGAACTAAGGGGTAAATGAGAGTGAGAAACTTAAAACAATTAATATCATTGGAGAAAAGGTACTGTAAAACTAATGGGACTAAAAGCCGACAAATACCCTGGACCTGATAGCCTACATCCAAGGGTTCTAAAAGAGGTCGCTGCAGAGATAGTGGTTATGATCTTCCAAAATTCTCTGGATTCCAGTGGACTGCAAGGTAGCAAATGTTACACCGCTATTCAAGAAGGGAGGGAGAGAGAAAACAGGGAACTACAGGCCAGTTAGCCTAACATCGGTCGTCGGGAAAATGCCGGAGTACATTATTAAGGAAGTAGTAACAGGGCACTTAAAAAATCATAATATGATCAGGCAGAGTCAACATGGTTTTATGAAAGGGAAATCATGTTTGACAAATTTAATAGAGTTTTTTGAGGATGTACCTAACAGGGTAGATAAAGGGGAACCAGTGGATGCAGTATATTTGGATTTTCAAAAGGCATTTGATAAGGTGCCACATAAAAGGTTGTTACACAAAGGAAGGGCTCATGGGGTTGGGGGTAATATATTAGCACAGATAGAGAATTGGTTAAAAGTCAGAAAACTGAGAGTAGGGATAAACGGGTCATTCTCGGGTTGACAGGCTGTAACTAGTGGGGTGCCACAAGGATCGGTGCTTGGGCTCAGCTATTTACAATCTATATTAATGATTTAGATGAAGGGACCGAGTGTAATGTATCCAAGTTTGCTGATGATACAAAGCTAGGTGGGAAAGTAAGCTGTGAGGAGGACACAAAGAATCTGCAAAAGGATATAGACAGATTAAGTGAGTGGGCAAGAAGGAGGCAGATGGAGTATAATGTGGGGATATGTGAGATTATTCACTTTGGTAGGAAGAATAGAAAAACAGAATATTTTTTAAACGGTGAGAAAATATTAAATGTTGTTGGTCAGAGAGACTTGGGTATCCTCGTACAAGAAACACAAAAAATTAGTATGCAGGTACAGTGGACAATTAGGAAAGCAAATGGCCTTTATTGCAAGGGGGTTGGAGTACAACAGTAAGGAAGTCTTACTACAGTTGTACAGGGCTTTAGTGAGACCTAACCTCAAGTACTAAGTACCATTTTGTTCTCCTTATCTAAGGAAGGATACACTTGCCTGAGAGGCGATGCAATGAAGGTTCACTAGATTAATTCCTGGGATGAGAGGGTTGTCCTATGAAGAGAAGTTGAGCAGAATGGGCCTATACTCTCTGGAGTTTAGAAGAATGAGAGGTGATCTCATTGAGGCATAAAAGATTATGAGGGGACTTGACAGGGTAAATGTTGAGAGATTATTTCCCCTGGCTAGAGAGTCTAGAACTAGAGGGCACAGTCGCAGGATATGGGGTCGGCCATTCAAGACTGAGGTGAGGAGGAATTTCTTCTCACTCAGAGGGTTGTGAATCTTTGGAATTCTCTACCCCAGACGGCTGTTCATGCTGAGTCATTGAATATATTCAAGGTTGAGATATAGATTTTTGGACTCTAGGGGAATCAAGGGATATGAAGGTTGGGTGGGAAAGTGGAATTGAGGTCAAAGATCAGCCATGATCATATCGAATGGCGGAGCAGTCTCGTGGGGCCGCATGGCTTACTCCTGCTCCTGTTTCTTATGTTCTTATGTTCCAGCGGGGCAGATGGGTAAGTTTACGAATGTTTAATAATTTCTATGATTTTAGCGTACCATGTCACACCGCCAGCGAACCAATGGGAGCAAGTTCGCGATTTTGAGGTTTTACTGCGCATGTGTGCGTTCGTGAACTTGCACAATCGTTTCGCCGGCGGTCGGAGAGGACGGCATTCGGGAACAGCGTCCTGAGTTGAGTAATTTCTGAGCCAGTGTCCTAAAACATTGGCTCACACGGTACTCAACCTGATCAATACATGCTTTCTCATTGATTATGATCCAAGTTTTTGCATTGACGGTGACTAAAAGGATTTGTGGGTATTTTAATAACAGTGAATATGAATTATTTTTTCTTGAAACTTCATTTTTTTGATGTTTCTAAGGAGACTGAATGTTGTGCTGTAGCTTTTCAACAGTCTCCCACTTGATGGATGGTGATTATTGAATTGCTAATATTATTATTCTTTGAGAGAAACTGAAGATACAAATATACTGCAAGGGTGAGAAAAGACGGGAACTTGCTTTCAGCTGCTCCTGTTCCACCGCAAGTGGGATGGGAACCCCGTTATCACGTGTAAATAGGGATTCTGCCACACCCTAACTGGCAATGTCCTTTTCTATCAGGAATTGTCAAGTTCCCTTTTAGAAATCTGTTATCCCAACTCATCATATGGCAGGGAAGTTCATTCTTGAGGGTACTAACTCTCTGAAAAAAGAAATATTTTCTTGCCTCCAACCTAACTCATTGCCTAAGGATGTTATAGGCATGACCTTTAGTCCTACCATTCCTATCCATAGAAACATAGAACCATAGAAAATAGGAGCAGGAGTAGGCCATTCAGCCCTTTGAGCCTGCTCCGCCATTCAATATGATCATGGCTGCTCCTCTATCTCAAAATTGCTAACAATCCAATCCCTTCATCATTTTAAAAACCTCCATCATCTCCCTTCAAAGCCTGTATTTCTCCAAAGTAAATACGTCTCACGTTTGAAGCCTATCCTCATAACTAAGAGCGCTAAGATTTGGTATCATCCTTGTCATCCTCCTTTGGACCCTCTCCAAATCCTCAATACCTATCACCATGTGCTGGGACCAGAATACTCCAAGCGTTGCCTTACATAACATAAGTATAATAATCTTTGTTTTGTACTCAATGGTCCTACCAATAAATCTAAAAGCCTACTTGCTCTCCCTTTAGCTACTCATACTACTTGTGTACCTTTAACAAGTGATCTTTCCAGATCTGTTTCTTTTAATGAGTGGCCCTGAATGGTACACACATGCCCGAAGTTCCTAGCCCAGGTACGTGACACTGCACATTGAGTACTTGCCAAATAAATCTATAACAAAGGTAGCTGCTGTTGAATAGAGCTAAATTCAGGTATTGCAAACAAATCTGAAAGAGACATTTGTATTTTAGATTGTTTCTATTCATTTCTCCAGGCACCCCTGTGTTGTTAAACTGAATCGGGATATCACATGCTTCAATTCAGCTCACTCCCTGAAAACTCAGTTTTACTTTATATGAATCCTTTTTGTCAATTTTCTGGTATTTAACCTAAATTAACTAAGAATTTTCTCGAGAACTAATCAAAGGTTAGCTTTGATTTTGTGAACTTCACAAAAACACCGGTTTATATATTTGACAGTTGGCCATAAATTGTTGGAAAGCCAAGAGGATCACTGTTAAAACTGGCACAGAATCTGATAAAAACACTGTGGCTTCTCCTGCCCCCTTGTGGGTTTTGGCCATTGGTACATTACTGATACTTGAGCAATGGCAATAGCAATCAGTAGCTAAACATATCCTACTTTCCACCGATATAATTAGTGTTTTGTACAGACAGTAATTTTCATGAACAGTCCCTCCCTATCCACAGTTAAGGGTGTGGTATTAAGCCCACTAGGATTCAGCTATCCTCCAGCTGCCATTTCTTTCATTCCAGATTAGGTTGCAGTAAAGTCTGTTTCTTGTACACTTCCGTTCCTTTTCAAAATAGTCAAATTTCCTGTCTAATTTTTTGGGAAATTTTTCGCATTCAACTGATCTAGATGAACTCAATGCTTGTAGAATGCACACATCGCTACATAAGTAATCGATCAGACATTTTATATGTTGTAAAAAGGAAATACACTTTGTACAATTAGTGTTGCCTACGCATATACATTCATAAAAAGCAAATAAGGATAATGTTAAAATTTCCTTGAATATACCATGGATAAAAAATTCTATCTCTCTTAAGAACTGATCATTCTTAATTTAGAACAGGAAAGATAAGACAGACATTTAGAGGTGAATCTTTTACCTGATGCACAGGTCAGAACAGGAGCCAACCTCTTTAAATAAGTGAAGAATGTGTAACTGTCTCTGTAATAAAACAGGACTCCTGAAGGTTCATAATGCACTGCCAGCTCCCAACATCCCACTGTCAGTAAAGAGGTGTCGCACAATTTCTTAAAGACTAAACCAAATTCTATTATATATAACAGCACACCATTATTGTGCAATGATGGGGTAAATGTTAACAATCAATCAGAATGGCATCTCTTAGCTAAGCTTTACAGAATTACTCAATCCTCTTTTTGAAAAGTAGGTATAATTTCGGTCAAACTCCAAGAGATTGTTTAACAACCCATCAGCTTAAACCTAGACTTAGGATATCATGGTTGCCACTTGCATGGATGTCCCTATTTCTAATTTGCTTGTTCACCCAATCCCATCAAGAATTCTCTTTTGTTCACCCCAATACAAAGCTTTTTGGGATGCACAGCTCATTCATAATCAAAATGACTGAACAAAATTCATTTGTGATATTTAATTGGTTAAAAGAAATACAATTTCTAAAACCGCAGGTTAGTAGCACAAGATTGGATTTTACAAAATTAGTCTCCCTTTTTAATTTAATCTCCAACATACTCTTGTATCTGTGTGCTGAAATGATGCTGAGTGCCACAGAGGAAGATGAAATTTTAAGTGCCTTTTCCTGCCTAGAGACAGGAGACAAACATACATCAAGACTGATATTAATAAAATAAGTTCAATAGGCAACGGCCTAACTGCTGGTTCCAACACTATGCCTCAATCATGAAAGTGGAAGGCATGTTCTTCCTCTAGAATATATTATAACTTGTACAATCCATTTCTATTGGATTAAAGACAATATCACACTGCTCTATGTTGCAAAAAATGATCACACAACATTAAGACTGAACATAAGAAAATCCAGAGCGAGGAAAGTCATTGAGTCCATCAAATCAATTCCATCCGGAGTCCATTCCATCTGATGATTCCCTACTTTAGGGAACATTAATCTTTCCCTGTCTCCCTCTGAAAGATATCAAACCATATTGTTAAACCTATCTATAACCTTGAATCCCGCTTGTCGGCAGAGATTAATCCATTTCCTTTTTAAAGATGCCAATTGACAGTCAGCTATCTTCTGACAGTCTGTTCCACATAATCTCAATTACTGACATAAATGTGCCCTATTTGGGTCATTTAAAGACCCAATACTGTACTAACAGCCTGTTATAAGCCACTGAACAGTACAGCAGTTCATCTTTCCACATAGTGACCAGTTGTGAACTTAATCAGATAAGCACTATTGGTCTCAATTTGGAGGCCCAGAATTAAATAAGTTATTCTGTGGCTCACCAATCAAAAAGGTCTCATCTGAGGCCCAGGAAATTTAATACACATCTTCCAATTATGGGAGTTTCAAGATGGCGGAAAGTCATACGGAGAGAGAAGCAAAATACAGCGGACTGTATTTTAAAGCTTTTTGGTTTAATTAAAAACATTTATTCCACTTTTCTGGCCCACTCATAACTTTGGTAATTTTGAGCTAAGAGCTTTTCCTTGCCCATATAACAAACAGAGTATTTCTCTATTACCTTCAGGCATCATTGAAATTCATGTATACATGAAATAATGAATAGTAACATGCTGCAAAGACTAACTTTGTCATTTTTTCTCTTCTTATCAGGTGATGCCCATCTTGCTGCACATCTACTATTCGCTTTCATTTGTTAGTGAATGTTATTATCAACATGACAAATCCCAGTTCCAGAAAATGAAATGTTTTTCCGGTTTTTGCAGCCAGTGTCAGCATCAAGCAATCAGAGGTCAGATGTCCCCAAAATACACCTTAATGATAATCTTCAAAGAACACAATTCACTGCACCAGTGTGCATTTCATTCAATTTCAATTTCTCTCATCAGCCACGCTTACGGCTTAAGTCTGCAAGCAACAATTTAGTGACCAATTATTTTATGCTTTTGGGGGAAAAGAGGGATCACGCTATGTGGGGCTAATTTAGCACCTTTGCCACTAACTAATGCATATTGACTGTGGTGTTCTTAAAGCAACATTGCCCACATTCCTACATAGTAGTTTATCATTAATAGTAAATTAACATGAAAAATCAGGAAACGCTGCAATAACAGTGTTACAAGGTGGAAGTTAACTCCACAATCCCTAAAGGTTACCGTGCAGTAATATCAACATATCACACAGGTAGTAGTGGCTGAAAATCTAATAAAGGAAACCACATTTTACAGAATGTAATGTGGAGTTGATAGGGCATGAGAATTGAAGTCGCGAGGATGGTTGGCATATGAGGCACTCTCATTCATTTCCCTCCTGCCATCTCAGAACACACAATAACTTGCATTTATAGACTGGCTTTAACATAGGAAAATATCCCAAGGTGCTTCACAGAACTGTAATCAGATAAAAATTGACATCAAGCCAAAGAAGGAGATATTAGGAGGGGTGACTAAAAGCTCAGTACCAAATAAAAAGGCATGAGATGAAAACCCGAGCGATTCAATGCAACAGCAAGAGACAGGCGTACCTCAGTGAATGTTGGAAAGTATTTTAATGACATTGAGAAGACATCAACTGCCAGTCATGCACAACAACAGGAAGAGGACCAGCCTACAAAGGAAGATAACCTGTACAGAAGCTTCTACACTTCTCTTCATGGAGAACTGAGGGTGAATGTAGTGGGATCAACTACATAACATAAGCAATAAGTTACAACATAAGCACTAACCAGTGCTCTCAGCCAGTGTGGCATCTCAGCAAAATTCTGCATAGGTCAACTTGGGACCTCTTAGCACTATGTGGACTCTCTGGTCACCATCGTGTCTATGATGGTTTCAGATAGGTCATTCGAAACCACAACAGAAGGAGGTGCCAGAGATCTATACTATCCTCGAGACAGAAGGAACGGTCATCGGCACCTATTGGTCCGAGTTCACATTTTCTCAATCAGTTTTATACAAACTAGTGAGCAATAAGATCACAAACACAAGCAATTGAGTTTGCATTGAGATGGACCACACAGAACTCAGAGTAAGCACACCAAGTATAATGTTGGGATTGAGTCCATGGCGACTGTTAGGGCATCTTCACTTAGCAGCTTATGTAGTTCACAGTCTTCCATTAGTAGTGCAAGCACCTGATATTTCCAGCTCTCATTTCCCCTTGGAGTAAACATGTTGCTTTTGCACAACATAGAATCATTGAAATTAACAACACAGAAGGAGGCCATTCAGCCCATCATGTCTGTGCCGGCCAAAAAAGATCGATCCAGCCTAATCCCACTTTCCAGCTCTTGGTCCATAGCCTTGTAGGTTACGGCACTTTCAAGTACTTTTTAAATGAGTTGAGGGTTTCTGCCTCTACCACCATTTCAGGCAGTGAGTTCCAGACCCCCCACCATTCTCTGGGTGAAAAAAATTCTCCTCAACTCTCCTCTAATTCTTCAACCAATTACTTTAAATCTATGCCCCCTGGTTATTGACCTCCCTGCTAACACACTAAGAGCATTTTCCACTGCTCCAGACATGTGCACTATGAAGCTCTTCTCAATCTGTTTAAAGTGTATAATGTTAACTTAAAAATACCAGTTATACCATCAAGATGTTCTTTATTCACCAGTGTGCCTCATTACATCTTTGCACATTAGAGGTCTGAGGGCTGTTGAAAGGAGCCATATATTCAGGCCACAGTCATTCTCCCCAAAGGGCATTCATTTTATCAACTAGTTTAAAGGCTTTTGACCTCCCTGATTGGCACAGAATGAATTAGTCTTTAATGACACTAGGACACTTGGCCATTAGTTGCATGAAAGGATCTGCACATTCGGAGTAGCATACTTTGTAATTTCTGATTGGCAGGGAATTGTTCCTTCGGCACAAATGTTAGCATGGTGCAGTCGACCACACCAATCACATGAGGAAGAAAAGAATCACATGGAATGATTCAATAAAACAAAAAATAAAATACTGCCGGCTCTTGGAAATGAGCAATAATAAACAGAAAATGCTGAATAAACTCAGCAGGTCAGGCAACATCTTTGGAGAGGGATAGGTAGAGTTAACACTTCAGGTTGATGACCTTTCATCAGAACTATTGTTGGGTGCCAATCTGTGCCTCTGCTGATCCTGGCAGGTGATATCGTCCCTATCTTCTCAATGCAAGTTCATCTGCCACTTTAACAATGCAGTTGAACATTATTAACAATGCTAAATTGTAGAAGTCTCTGCCTGGTAACAGAAAGAAGGCAAGGGCATAGCTGCTAATAGCAGAAGTCACCTAGACAGCTGTTCAGTCTCCAGCTGTTGCAGATAGTGATTCAAGATGACTCAAGGTCGATCGGCGATGTGGCAAATGTTAGTAATGGTATCTGTACTGAGACAAAATTGTCATGTGCAATGATATGCGGTGAGAGCCAAGTAGTTAGTGCTTTGCTGGCACGTGCTCTCCACAGGTTTCTCTCTCTTCTAAAAAATCCACTCAAATGGGACGTCTCTGAACTCACAAACAGAAAAGGGGAGCAGCGTGTCAAGGCAACTGTACTTAAATCTTACTTGAAAATGGATAGATATCACACATGGAAGTTATTTTGTGTGAAATAAATTACATTCCTACTTTGATGAGACCCACTCCCAATAATTGAATTGATTGTTGAATTAGTCTATGTGATTTTTCCATATAAAACATATGCAAATGATGATGTGGTTCATGGTCTTTTGTTATTAGAATCATTATTAGAACAATTGTCCACTATTCTGATATTTACAGCTGTATGCCCCTCTGAGTAGACATCTTATTTGGATGATGATTGTTGAATTACTTTATGACCTGGGTTAAGAATTCCCAAATTAATTTCTTAGGAGTCTCCAACCATCAGCGAGAGGAGACATTTATGCCATTAATCTGGGTTAATGAGAATGTAGTGTTCTATCTCGCAATCCCACCCTGTGCCTGATGTGAACGCATCACTAAAGTCCTCACCCTCTTTCCCGTCACACGATTCCATCATGCATCTGAATTGAGGTATCAAATGGCAACAAGTGGTGGGATTAAAACAATTGTAAACAATTTTACAACACCAAGTTATAGTCCAGCAATTTTATTTGAAATTCACAAGCTTTCGGAGGCTTCCTCTTTCCTCAGGTGAATGTGGAAATTCATTTCCACAACATTCACCTGAGGAAGGAGGAAGCCTCCGAAAGCTTGTGAATTTCAAATAAAATTGCTGGACTATAACTTGGTGTTGTAAAATTGTTTACAATTGTCAACCCCAGTCCATCACCGGCATCTCCACATCATCGGGATTAAAACAGACAGGTGAAGCCTATGCATTAGAATCGTTTATACTGGGCAGGGAAGCAGGAGGAAGGAATAAAATCCTGAGGTGTGATAATGTTAATCAACTATCAACTTTTGCTCCGACTAGGCATGAAATATTTGAGGTTCCTCTTGGAATGAAATAATGTTCAGATGTTATTCATTCTATAATTCTATACACAATATAGGTTGGTGATCAACTTGGTAAACTGTTGTAAATGAAAATTGTTTCTTGTTTTCCTTTAGTTTCTTTCCACCTCTCTTGATTTTTTTCTTATAAACTTCAGGATGTCATGATCTTGTTAACAATTAACAATAACTTATTAGCTTTAAATTGAATATCGTAAGATGAAAGCTTCACCCAAATATTACCTACAATTCCATTGACTTCTGACCTTCAGTGCTTACATCACAAAAGGTGACAGTACTCTTACATGTACATTATTTGTTCTATCCTTGACAACACTACTAGGCCACAAACATTGTTAGACGACTAAACTTTTTTTTAAAAATTAAATCTTTTTAAGAATTGCCATTTTAAAATGTCCGTATTTCTAGATTTAAAAATTTAACATCACTTGCCTCAGTCAGCATGTTGAGTGTAACAGCGACTCCTCTGTATAGAGCGAGAATGCATTTTAAATTTGCAGATGAAACATCAAAATAGAATTTATCAAAAATTAGACAGTAGGTAGGAGTTAAAAGAGGTACCTCAGTCTGAGAGTTAAGATGGTGATTCCAACCTCCTGACTTTGGCTTTTGCAGATCGAGATATTGGCCCCGAATTCACTGCAACTACGATATTGGCGACGACCGCCATAGGTGAGGCCGTTGTGCTCCCCAATCGTCCACTGGAGAATTTACACCAATATTTGATGGAGAACAGCGGTGGATCGCGAGCAACACAGCCAATGGGTGGTTAAGAATTTATTTTGATTATCGATTTCTGCAGGAATCTCAACCATTAAATTGTGTAAAAAAAAACAAACACTCTGTGGAAGTGTAATGTTCATTATAGAAAAAGTAATAATCTAATTCATCTCTAATCCCAGCATATTGCTTGTTTTCAAAATAGAGTTGGTTGAAATCTTTACAAAATTTGCATTTTGGCATGGCATAAATAATGGCCTGAGCCACTCGCGCCATAATTTCCTGGAAATAGTCATGGCGTGCGCCGTGGATGCTTCATTACTACGGCGCAAGTTTCCAGCATATTCCGGTCCATTACCTGAGCCATGTGATTTGGCTGCTCCCCTATTTTTCTCTCCCACTTAACTGTTGCTGTCTATTGTATTTACATAGCATGATTTCTTTTTGTTTTGATCTCTGAATTCCGAATAGTTTCCACCCTCGCCCAAATCAGAACTTGAACAGCACATTTCAAATTCCAGTCATTAAAGAAGCCAATATTATTTTGGAATTAACATATTCTAGGATTTATAGTTTCAGTTCAGCAGAAAGTAAGGTTTGTGCACGGTACCATACGCAAGACTTTTAATAATATGTAGATCAATAGTCGAATTTTTTGGCAAAATTTTGCAAGTACTCAATTAAATTCAGATGTTACAACCAATAAAATTGGATAGAAGGTGGGGCTAGAGGCTGTCAGACCTGATCATTCTTCCACTCTTGGGTGCACACAAAGTTGAGGCAGAAAAATTTTAAGATGAGCTGATGGTTTCTGAGAGTCAAAGTTAAAGATGTGGGGCTAGAAATTCGACCGTGTAGCTCCCGTTTTTCAGGCACTAAGCGGCCTCCTGAGGTCCCAAAATGGCCTCCAGAACGTATGCGCACGCTTCTAGTGTGACGTGCACCAGATGCCATCTTGGTAAATGGGTTCGTGCAGGCAGCATGTAAAGTAAGGAGAATATGCGTTAGATCAGTGTGCAACACTGATTTATAGGGATAGATACCATTTCCGCACTCAATGCTCCAGCCAACGCATTGTCTTAATCACAAGCAGCTGAACATGTCATAGATGGCCGAGAGGACCCCCAACCAGCACTATTTAAAAGGATTTACAGGTTAGTTGCTGGATTATTGCTTCTGGCTGTTGATCCATTTGTACCTGTTTTTGGAGGTCTCCTAGACTTGAATACTAGGACTAGGAGACATAGCCTAACATTTAGAGCCAGGACTTGCAGGAGCGAAGTTAGGAAATGCTTCTACACACAATGGGTGGTAGAAGTTTGGAATGCTTTTCCACAAACGGCAGTTGATGCTAGCTCAATTGTTCATTTTAAATCTGAGATCGATAGATTTTTGTTAACCAAGGGTATTAAGGGATATGGGGCTAAGGCGGGTTTATGGAGCTAGGTCACAGATCAACCATGATCTCACTGAATGGCGGAACAGGCTCAAGGGGCTAAATGCCACTGCCACTTGCTGCCTCCTGTAATGAGCCACCTTCTCCTGCGTGAAAGCGGGACATGTGTCAGTGAGTGTCCTGCAGGATGTCTGGGTGATGTGCCTGTCATGGTTAAATAGCTGCCAGTATGTGTGACCTGTGAGTTGTGGGTACAGGGTTTGCAACAGTGGTAATGTGTGAGGGTGAGAGGAAGCATCTGATTGGAATAGTTGAGTACTGATTGAAAGAGTTTGTTGGTAGGTTGGTGGGGGGTGTAGTGCGTGGAGCAGTGGATGCGGCTAGTGGTGCAGTTTGTCGGAGATGCCGCTTGACAGTTAATTTCACTCACCTTGGCCACTCGTGTCAAAGCATTGAACTTCTTCCTGCACTGCAGCCATGTTCGTGGCACCATACGCCTGACATTGACTTTGTCCCCTACTGCCTCCTGAGCATATGTCTGGAGGGCCTCTTGCCCCCCCACCACAGATAAAGGATGTCCCTCCTTCTGTCCACCTCTTGCACCAAGGCCTCTACTGTATCAGCAGAGAACCTTGGTGCACACTCTCTCACAGGCCTGGTACAAACTCAAATCAGCAGATTAGTGAAATCCGGCACACAGATCGGAGGATTTGGGATTTAGTAGTGTGCAACCTTTATTCAATGTTTTAACATAACTCATGAGTTTGTAAACATTAGGACCTGCATCTGTGTTTTACATGTGCGATGTCTGATCTCTGTTCAGACTCTGTGCGGACCGTATCTTATATTTTGCACATTAGACTGCCTTTAAGAGGTGCGAGCAACTCACAAGATATCTGGGCCTCCCTGCTGGTGAGAACTTTGCAGACAGGCCTGGCTGCTGCGCTACAATCAGGTGAATGAGGAGGCGGCATGAATCTCATGTGCTGCCTGCATCGGAACCACCGGGCGTGGGCTAATCACGCACCGCGATGCCCGTGCCTGGATTCAGGGGTTAACCAATTTAACCCCTGCATTTCTTTAATATTTTTCCACAGAGAAATTATATATAACAAATGAACTATTAAAATGTTTTTAAAGGAACTTTCTGATGCCCAGAAGTTATCTTATATGAAGATTCATTTTGTCAAGATTGGTTACGATTAAGGCAGCGTTAGATAGATTCCTGATTAACAAGAGAATCAAAGGTTATAGTAGGTAGACGGGAAAGTAGGGTTAAGGTCGCAATCAGATCAGCCATGATCTTATCAAATGGCAGAGCAGGCTCGAGGGGCCGAACGGCCAACTGCTGCTCTTAATTCGTATGTTCATATGTTACTTTTTTAAGGCAGAAAGGATGTTCCTTAGTGCAAATGCACTGACTGGCTTTATTTGAGCATTCCCATCACAACACTTGTAGAAAAGTCAAAACAGCAACAGAGACTAGAATTTACTGCTGCCACTAAAAGCTGACAAATGCTTGATGCATTTGAATGGCATTCCTCTACCTGAAATTTTAATGCTGTGAACCCATTTAGTTACTGCCTCCACTACCATGAAAATGTAGATGGAATGCCGCTAATCTTACTAGAGCCACTGAATGCAATAGCTGTATCCTCCCAGTAATCCTTTAATATGCTTCGACTCATTTTGGAACATTTATACAACCTCCGCTTTTTCACTTCTTTACTTGAGCTCCTTCTACATCTGTTATACTTCTCATTTTTGTCAATTGTTTTTTTATATACCTTCAATTTCTGACTGCATTTTTAGATTTGTTTTTAATAAGGCCCTTGATGTCATGATCTTTTAAATATTATAGATTTGGCTTCTAAATTGGATTGTGGCCTGCATTTTGTAATCTGATTATTGTCACACTGACTGTGTTGAAAGCTTCCTCTTCCCATTTCCAAATAGTTTCTCTAATGGAACCATTAAAAGTGCTATGTCATCTTTTTAGCTCCTTGTGGCTATTAATAATGGACTTATAATTAATATAGCAGAGTATCTGATATAATCTAGTGAAAGAGAATGCATTATTTGCCAATAGTATATTGTATTCTCAGTTATGCTTCTAGCATCTCTTAGTACCATACTGTGTTATGATGAGGTAATGTATAAGTCTCAGCAGTTTTATGTCACTCACTGATCAGACATTCAGGCACTATAATATCAACAAAGTTGCATTACTATTGGGAACCACCTGAGCAGCAATAGCAATGCAAGTATCCTCAAGGGGCCAGGACTGGATATGTGGCCTTTAACTTGAGTTCCTCAAAACTCATAAGGTCATTGTCTTTGTGATTTCCGTAAGTACTGTCATGTTCAACACATGATCCCTGACCCTCCTGGGCCAAGATTACAGCCGAAGTAAATCAGGAAAAAAGTCAAATATGTCCTTTTGATTGTCATTCAATTGTAGGTTGGCCTCTGCAAGACAGACATGTGCACAACTAACAGGTTCCTTTTTGCGGTTTCTCCTGCTTCTGTTTACTTTTTTTTCTCTTTTGAAACTTGCAGAGAAGGAAAGGGTGCAGTGCAATGTGGTCAAAAATTAAAATTCTCCAAATAGCATAACCCCTACGTTACTATGGTGATCGTCCTACTCACTTATCTGTGCCATTACACAGATAAACCACAGCTTCCCTAGAACAAGCGTTCAGTTCCTCAGTGACAAAATAAGATTCAACATTTAACATGTTGTAACAGAAATTAAAGAGGCTCACTCAATGCATTAAATTTGCTGTTCGGGACATAAGATCACCCTTTCATCATTTTCTCCTATGTTCAGCCAAAGCTGAACAAAGATTGTCATCCTTAATGTAAAATATGCCCAAATAAAGTTGACTTCTGAGGTTTGCTATATGCTCTGTGTAAAAATGTGAATATGATAAATACCAGGCCTCATCATACAAATATATCATCTAAGGTTTTTTTTTGGTGGGGTAGGGGTGTAAATAAGAGACAGGGCTGGAACATTCCAGGGGTGAAGTCAACTATTATTTTTCTTACATACATAAAAATGTTAAAGATTAGGAACAATCACTTACATGCAAAAGAAAAATTTGTCATACAGCATCACAGTACTAAATCAGATCTATAAGATTAAATGTGGAAGCCTAGAAATTGCATCATGCCCTGTGGAGTGTACAGTAGAAGGACCGTGACAAACTGGGATAGTACTCTGGGGCCGCAAATTGACCTGCAGCTCGTCAGTCACAAGATGGGGGTGGGAGGGAGGGGGTAGCAAGATTGGCTGGCTCAGGCACCAACCAAAGTCCTCAGAAAAGACTGGGGTGGGAGGGGTGGGGGTTAGTGGGGGTGGAGGCAATCGGGAGTGGGGTGAGCAGTGACCAGTACGGCCTGTGGATTTAATGTGGAGCTGGGATGAGATCTCCTCCTGGCTCCACAATAAGGTAAGTAAAGAACTTACAAATTACCTTTCAGATGGCAGCCTCCAGCAGTGCCTTAAAGGACCACTGGTTTGGCTGCTCAACACAGTGCATGCTGTGATCACTCGCAGTCCGTAAAGGGGCATATGGCCCCCAATTTGCATATGCAATGGGCAGTTTCTGGCGCACGCCCTGAACATCTACGGAGGAGACCTAACCAATATGATGGGCAGTGCACTTCCGATACAGAACGAATGCCCATCGCCTGCCATATTGGACCCTTAGGCACCAATTTTACACCTGTAAAACAGGCGTGGTGCAATCCAATTTCTAGGCCAAGATGTTCAGAACAAAGAGCAGGAAAAACTATCTTTGCACAGATGGTTGTGAAACTATGGAATAAAATACTGGAATTAGTGATTGAAGCAAAGATCACATCAACTTTTAAAAGTAGGTTAGGTGCTGAAATAAAGGGGGATAAATGGACATAGGAACAGGGCAAGCTAATGGGACTTCCTCCCCATTCCACTTCACTCAGGATTCAGGTATGGCCTTACTCCAGAATTAAGTTACAACTTTAGTAGCATTACGGTTGTCTTGTAAATGTAATCTAAGGTTTTCTTGCAAGGGTCATTGAAGCCCAATTAAGTAGTGCCTCTATAAAAATTAGTTTGTATGAGGTCCACACCATGGTGCAAATGTGTGCACCGTGGATCCATAGTCCATGCATTACTAGAACAGCAATATGATACTTGATAGGACCAAAGGGAGAGGAAGGATTGAAGGGTTAGTATAGAATGAGACACAGGATGACCAAGAAATAATCAGGGAATTTAAAGCTAAACTATGTAGTGCCTTGAATTAATAGCCTTCAAACCTGCTAGTAAGGAGCAATGCATGCAAACTAAAAAAATATTTTCATGCACTAACTCAACCAATAAATATTGCACCTGATTTGGCTTCCCACGAAAGACATTTGTGATGACACACACACACACACAAACATCTAGAAGATATGGGTGGTAATAAGTATTGATTACACCACTTTTGGTGACGTGCACGATACAGAGATTACTACCCACCATGTAGAATCCCAAGTCAAATCCTGCTTGACTAAAAAGCAATCTTTTGCAAATATGAAAGTAGGTTTTGTCTGACTGTAAAGTATTGCTTCAACAGACATGGCACATTATGAGTTGAAATGCTGGCTGATTAGTGCAAAATTTGATTTGTCTAAAAGTACAAAACTATTATGTAGCAAAAGGCACACACAATGTCTCTCCACCTTGCTTACATTTCTGAAATGTCTCAAAGCATCTCACACTTAATGAAATACGTTGAAATGTGTGGCGACTACTGTTACATAGGCAAACAATAAAGATATCCGCATTTAGTTTTTCTTTAGATTTTATTAACTCTTTTTCCTTAATGAATTTCTCCTCTTTTTAGATCCGGAGGTGCAACTATTCCCAAGATTTCAGAGCTGGGGTTCATTCCTACTCCATAGGTAATATTTGCATTACAGGTGACCCTCTCATGCATCTTACATGATGTGAGGGGGAGGGGGGCTCTAATCATAGGTGCAACCACTGGATGAGGCGGATTTGTTCCCCCCTCAAATACTTGTGGTATGGATTATGCCCACCACCACCCCCCCAGAAAATTAGATGCACTTGCCTTTTGCTTCACAACACTTCCACAACCCATTTATGTCATAAGCATTTAAACTTCACATCACTGAGGGTAAAAATGATACTGTAATGTGCTTCCAAAGCACAGCCAAGGGCTTCTCAATGCTGCCACTTTGCAAGCTAGTTTGAATCTAGAGGGGATTCAATCTTATGTTGTGCTCCCTTACCCCCAACTTTATGAATAGTTGCACCTCCGGATCTAAAAAGAGGAGAAATTCATTAAGGAAAAAGAGTTAATAAAATCGAAAGAAAAACTAAATGCAGATATCTTTATTGTTTGCCTACGTAACAGTAGTCGCCACACATTTCAACGTATTTCATTACGTGTGAGATGCTTTGAGACATTTCAGAAATGTAATAAGATGCTATATAAGCGCAGGTCTTTAGCTGACTTTACACTGCATGAGTCTCACGTTAGTGACACCAGCTCCCGAAGCTCAGGTCTCACACAGCTAGCTAGTGCCTTAAAGTAATCTTACTAAAATTGGCTGAGGCCAATGGTTGGGAAGGTTTGGGGCTTCCCTGCTGTGTCCTTGGTGAATCCCAACGAGCGGACTTTTGGATTACAATAAGCTGCGAGAAACACACAAGTCAAGAGCTGGCATAGGTGTTAGTGCAATAAAAAAGCAGCATCTTTTTCTTCACAAATTTCTGAGGGACTCGTCTTATACATTAAAGAGAGTCAGCCACAATCCAGACATATGATTATAAAGTCAACATCAATGTTTCAGGCTTCCTGTGTTTCTACCATAGCTCCTCTTATCAAAAAAGAGAACTTAAACCGAGGTTTAGGTAGAAATGAATGGACTTTATAAATTACATTAAAAAATCTGAATTGATGACATACCTAGTTTTAAACACCTGCAGAGTTTGGTTTCTGAAATCACAACTTTAATGTGACACCATCTTAAATATAAAGAAAGAACTAGCTGCTGTCAATCAGTAATGATTCCATTCCTCCTCCCCAAAGTGGCTCGTACAGAAAGAAAATAAGTGATCATATTCCTTTCTTCCATGATCTATGATCAGATAAGCTTCATAAATATTCCATACTAGGGTTTTGGATTGGACAATCCAGTTTTTGAGCGCAGTGCCCAGAAATTTCAAAAATATAAAATGGTCACCAAATCATTTTTAAAATGGAAGACCATTTTTTGCCACTTGCCTCTATGTCTTATGATGTGGATACATTGGTTGCTAAGATTACTAAGGTGTTCAATTCATTTTTATCATCAGCAAAGCCTTGCTTCTCCCCTGGCCCCATTCTGCCCCCTCTCTGGTTTTAGATTTGGCAAAAAGTAACAACCACATCTGCGACATGTTTTGGATGCACAATAGAGAGCAATGACTTACTAGGAAAGAACTTGGTCTCATAGTTTTTGCATGAATACTGTTGTGCTGTCCTGTAGTGTGGTTAACTACCATGTAATGAGATTACTTGATGCAAACCACTTGTCATAAAGCACATGCTATATGAATTCTTTTAGAGTTGCAGCACTGCAATCATACTGTTTAATACAAATCTTTCATCTAATAGGAAATACACCAGCTGCTCTAGCTTAACACTGTTATAGTAAAGCACATGACATTTATTAAAATTAACAGTGGTCATGAGCTTCTCTGTAAATCAGTGCGGAAGAGGTTAGTTACCAGGCGCGACTGGTGTTGTCACTTCTTCTATGCGTGACTTTAATTTCTGCAATCATTGAGCGATTTCTGCAACTACGTATTTCTATGTCTGTCAGAGCCTTGAGTGTCAATCATAGAAAGATGGATGTTTTGACTTTAATAGTTTATTCTATATTTTGTGTTTCTATCTACCTGTAGTACACTTCAGCAAACGTAATGTCCAGGGGTATAGTCTAAGTCATTTAATATCCATGTATTCTATTAGTACCATGTTCACCCCAGCTGGGGGAGGGTGATCTAGCATTCTGATCTACATCATTACATGGTTGTGATTCACAGGGCAGCATCATCCAACTATAAATATCTTTTTAAATGGTTTCCATTCCCAGACACTCCTAACAGTCTGGAGCACATAATCTAGGCTGACACTTCTGTGCATTACTGAGGAAGTGCTACATTGTCTGAGGTGCCGTCTTTTAAAGAAAGAAAAAATTTGCATTCATATAGCACCTTTCATAACCTCAGGATGCCCCAAAGCGCTTTACAGCTAATTAAGTACTTTTGAAGCGTAGTCACTATTGTAATGTGGGAAACGTGGCAGCCAATTTGCACACAGCAAGGTCCCACAAACAGCAATGAATTAAATGACCAGATTATCTGTTTTTTAGGTGTTGGCTGATGGATAAATATTGGCCGGAATCTCTGGCCCTCCGTCTGGCCCAAGGGACACCAAGGAGAAATCCAATGCTCTTCTTCGAATAGTGCCATGGGGTCCTTTATATCTACCTGAGAGGGCAGATGAGGCCTGAGATGTTAAGCCAAGGCCTCATCTGCCTATTCAGATGGACACAAAAGTCGACATTTGCAAGGGTTTAGGTAAAATGCACTGGATGTTACTCTCTTGAAGTCTGTCTTCAAATGAAAAGATTTCTGAATATTGACTCCTATCCATTTGCCAAAATAAGTAACCATATATATCAAAGTGTGAAATACTTGACAAATGAATCAAATGGGTTAATATATAGCCCTTTTCCTATCATTTTTAAACATCAGCTTCTTTGATAAACATGAACGAAATATCAGTGTTATTTTACTAGTCTGTCTGGTACAATAACTGTTTGAAGAAACCATTCAGTCCAACAGCACAGCACATCCGTGAACTATCTCACTGCATCAACAGCGCTGTAGGATATTGAATTCCTACCAAGGTGAATTCCCAACCTTAGTCAAGGTATGTGAGAAGCCAAGCAGATTGGAAACATTTTGTTGTAGGAAGGGAGGGAGGGAAAAATCAGAGGACGAATCTACCTATACCAGGTCATGATTGTCTCCAAGTGCTTGGATCAAGAACATCCAAGTTCTCGAAGGGTTTAGATAAAGTAAATAAAGAGAAACTGTTCCGATTGGTGGAAGGGTCGAGAACCAGAGGGCACAGATTTAAGATGATTGGCAAAAGGACCAAAGGTGACGTGAGGAAAAACTTTGTTACGCAGCGAGTAGTTATGATCTGGAATGTGCTGCCTGAAAGGGTGGTGGAAGCAGATTCAATCATGGCTTTCAAAGGAATTGGAAAAATACTTGAAGGGAAAAAAATTTGCAGGGCTACAGGGATAGAGCAGGGGAATGGGACTAACTGGATTGCTCTTGCAAAGAGCTGACACAGACTCAATGGGCCGAATGGCCTCCTTCTGTAACCATTCTATAATTCTATGATTAAAAGAGGCCTTAGAATAAGACTTGCCTAGCCTCACAGTGAATGGTGCAAAAGGAGAGTCCTAAACAGATGGGAGGGAATGGCATTAAAAACAGCGAGTAACATTTTAAAAAGAATGACGTTGTATGGATGTCGGATGGTATTTCACACGGAACGTCTAGAAATATATTTTTACCCAATGAAGTGTGATTCAACTTACACTACGATATAATAGATTTCAGGCAAAACACTCATTTGGGCCATATTTTAATTAAAAGGTGCAGCAAAATGTAAGTCAATTTCATATAAAAGGATCCAAAAGATGTGTGTGAACCATTCCAAGGCTTCATGCAAATCAAATTAGTTTTGTCTTTGAAGTGTTATTTTACTGTTAAATACTACACTGTGCAATTGCCCGTGAATAAAGTGACATTTCTGTTGAAGCACCCTATTGATAGCCACTTTGGTCATGTCTACACACTGCACAATTGCCCACCTCACACTGTAATCCAGCAAATTGGCAGGGACTGCAGACCATTTGGACAGCACACTTCGCACAGAGTAACACGCCATCATAACAAAAAACAGTACTAGAAGATAATAGTCCAAATAACAACCAACCTGTTTCAAATTGCCATGCTTGGATCGCTTTGCTGATGCATGTTTTTGTAAGAGAAAGCCATGCCAGGAACAAACCAGAACTTTTTGTTTTAGCAAAATAAACAACACAATGTCATCATATGGGAATGGCATCTTTTCATAGTCCTGTGGTTTTAATTTTTGTAACTCTAGGCCTTAATTTCATATAATAGAATTAAAACAATGTGTGTCACAGTATGAACCATCTCAAATCTTCCTACAATTAGGATTAGTTTAGTCCTACAGTATTAATTTCCCGTTAAATACTACATATCTGTTATTTAAATCATATTGTGTACAAAAGCTGGATTTTGCACATGGAGAAATGTGTGATCACATCTGTCGCTAATGTAATCCATGCCCAAAGGTTCAACTTTCCAGCTAGATGGCTTTGTCGGCTAGACGGAACACAAGTTAACAATTATGATATTGATGCTCCACAGCCATAGTCTCATATGGAGGATGGGTCTCAAACAACAACCACTTGCATTTATATAGCGTCTTTAGCGTAATAAAACATCCCAAGGTGCTTCACAGGAGCGTTATTAAAAAAAATTTGACACCGAGCCACAGAAGAAGCTATTGGGTCAGGTGACTAAAAGCTTGGTCAAAAAGGTAGATTTTAAGGAGCTTCTTAAAGGAGGAGAGATGGAGGGGGTTAGGGAGGGGATTCCAGAGCTCCAATCAAATATATACTGGTCTAAGGCATGAGGAACCTCTATCCAGCCATGAGAATGTTACGTCAGCACACAATGACATCACACTTTGTTACAGATGCTAAACAATCTTAAAATATTGGCCGCTTCTGAGCTGCAACCTGAGACTCAGAAGTGCATTCCAAACTGCAGAATTCCCTGATCAAACAATTAAACTGTGAATGACTGGAGGTTGTGTTTACTTGTAGCAATTAGGCTCTGTACCTCTGTGGTTTAAGAAACTTCAGCTTAGCAGCAGAATGGTATGTTATAATGCTCCTGTCATGATAATACAATGCATCATCGGATTCACCTCAAATAATGCCGTGGGGAGTCAGTTATTATATGTCTACATGTATGGAGTTGGGAATTTAGAAGTACCAGACAATCTGAAAACTTCAGCGATTGACTAAAGGGACAGTTACACTTTAGCAGGACAATAAAACAATGGCCCGGAATTTGCTCCAAAAATAACAGCGAGCTGAAAAGCACTCACCGTTGTTTAAGGGCAAATGGAAGATCAACTTCCGGCGAGCGCACACGCACGGTCAAACGTGCAAATCCGGAAGTTGCTCTATGAGGTGTCCTGCTCCTCTGAAAGCTGCGTGGGAAGGACAGCTCACTGGCTGGAATGAACGGACCAGCGCAAAGTTGCTCTTCTGCCCCGCCGGAAACAAACTAATCCACACCGAAAAAGGTACGCTCAGCTTTTTAGGTCTAAGCTAACTTTTAACAGCATGGTAAGTGTTAATGACTGCCAAACAACCTCTCTGGCACTGAAACTGTGGAGTTTCATTCCTTCCGATTTTAATTGTTATTGGACATTTTTTTTTAATTTAAAATTTTTATTTTTTTACTTTTTCTTTCTGTCTCTTATATCTCTGTCTTCTAATTCAATATTTTTTACCCTCTCTTTATTTTGCTTTCTCTAACTGATTTTACATTGAATTAACTGTTGTAGCTTTCACTTCCTGGATCTGACTGCATGGCCTGTCAAGGATGCTTCAAGCTGATGAAGATCATCCCTTCAAGCTGAGGAAACAGAGCAATCTTCTCCCTGCTCACACAGCTCACAGATTCCCGGGAGAGGACGTTGCACTTTTTGCAGCTCTCCAATAGAGGAAGTTCCCTCCAAGACCAATATATCCTTCCTGAGATTAGATTAGACAGGGCTTGATGGCCGGCGCGGACACGATGGGCCGAAGGGCCTCTATCCGTGCTGTATAACTCTATGACTCTATGACTCTATGAGATGTGGGGCCCAAAACTGGATACAATACTCCAGATGGGGTCTGACCAAGGCTCTGTACAAATGAAACATAACTTCCTCCTCTTTGTATTCTAGCCCTTTGAGATAAACACCAACATTCCATTAGCCTTTTTGATTACTTTTTGTACCTGTGCACTAGCTTTTAGAGATTTGTGCACTCATATCCCTTGGCTCCACCACAGTTCCTAGTCTCTCATGATTAAGAAAATATTCTGTTTTATCTTTCTTAGATCCAAAGTGGATGACCTCACACTTCCCCACGTGGAATTCCATCTGCCACAGTTTTGCCCACCCACAGTCTGTCTATGCCCCATTGTAACTTCTACTCTCCATCTACACAACTTACTGTGTCTCCTAACTTAGCGTCATCTGCAAACTTGGATGTACAACTGTCTATTCCTTCATCCAAGTCATTGATAAATATGGTGAAAAGCTGAGGCCCCGGTAAGGATCCATAGGGAACATCACTTGTCATATCCCACCAATCAGAGTACATTCCCTTTATCCCTCCTCTCTGTCGCCTATCTCCCAACCAATTACCAACCAATGTCACAAGATTACCATGCCTACCCAGTTTGGCCAACATGTGACTCTAGTCCCACCCTATATGGTTGACTCTTATGCCATTCAGTTGTCAGGGCAACTAAGGATTATCCACATCCCAAGATCAAATTTTTAAAAAGCACATCATCTGACCTAATGTAACCATTACCACACGATAAAGTAAAATAAAATAAATACTAACAAAATAAAATGACTAGTGTATGCATTCAACAATGCAACAAAAAAGATTTTATATATAATTCTGTGGAAAAATAGATTTTTTAGTATTACAATCTCATAGAGATCATGGAATAAATTCTTGTTGAATTTGGATTTCCTAACACTGAATTTTCAATAGCCATTTCATGTAATTATAGAGTGGGATTGAAAAGATAAATGCTGCTCTAGAATTATCCTCAAATGCCGATTCTTTGCATTACCCATAAGATTAGGTAGAAAGTGCCTTGGGCCCCTCAACTCTGGAAATTATTTATTTTCAATACTATCATACACAAATAAACATGCTAAAAGCACACAAAAATCAAGCAATCTCTTTGCTTTATCAAACCCTAGATTGTGTCAGAAAAAGGCATATTAATCGCCACAGTGCATGGCTTTGTGGTTCTGTGCTGTTGGCACACAGGCAAATGCAGGAAATAGTTATGGTATGTCGTGAACACAGGACAAAATATCACTACATCACTGAACAGACCTTCCATTGTGCTTAGGAATGAAACATTTTTTTCCATTTGGGCAGCATCCATTGTCAGCATCGAGCTGTGTCTGGTCAGGTATAACAGATTCAGGGTAAAGTTCCTTCTTTACTCAGGCACAACAGTATATCTCAATGTTACATTCATACCAGCATCCTGTACTGAACTGGCCATTCTTGCTTTTTTTCCTGGGTGGCCTATTTCTGCCAGATTGTTGGGCTCATTTGGCCCTGTGGATCCACATATATATAGAATTATATATAAAATCTACACACTAGGCCCAAACTTGGTTCACTTTCAAGCCTTAGAGGTGAGAGAGGGGATTTTCAAGTTATGAGTCAGGAACCCTGATCCCAGAGATGACAGCACCATGTTAGCCCAATGTAAAACCTGATCTTCATTCAATTTACGTGCAGTAAAATTCAGTTATTAATAAAATTGTTTTGACTATAAGCAAGATTATTGGGAGAGGTGGGGGCGGTGGGGGAAGAGACGAACTTGAGCAGAACAACTGAGATTTTCCAATGTGCATAACACTGATAGGATTGTCTCTGCGTTGCAACCTGTGAGCTTTACAAGAATTCTTTTTAAATCATTTACGTGCTGCACGAGTGTTTCTGAAATACTTCGAATAAAAACTACAAGCAGTACTAATATTCTGCCACCAGATGCCGCACAAGGCTTTGAAAGACATCCAGTGGCACTGAGTGTACTGTACAGTTTTAGGATCAAACCCTATGTGTGAATGGAGCTGTTGATGGGTTTAGTTCATGGTTTCCATTACCTTTATGCAAGCACGAAAACAGGTACAAAGTTAAATGCGAACAACCCGAATTGCGCCAATGGGTAACACTAGTTTTTTCCCTCCGTGCTGTGGAGGGAAACGATATTTAAATTCTGTTCTAGTGGCTGTAAGCAGCAGGCGAACATGCTTCATGGTCATTTTCTGTTACCCATGAGAGAGATGAATGAATACAGACCCTTCATAGTGAGGTATCCTTGCACTCAAGGCAAAGTGAAAATAATGAGAGCGACTGGTTGATGCCACATGCTACCACGCTCACCTCCAGGACCTGTGTTGAAATCCAGCCCAGATGTGATGGAAGCCTCCTCACTATGAAGTGAAATGAGTTGGGGCACTCTCAACCCAATTAAACAGCTGGTGTGTATTCACAGCACAAAACTGCCTACAATTGGTACTACATTAGCAATTGCCCTCATAAGGATAGCTGGTGCAAGAAGTGGACACTGCATACTGAGTAGTGCAGTGTGCTTTATTGAGGGTGAGCCTAAGGCACAGTATTGGTACCAAGTAAAAGGGAAACTTTATTATGTAGCTTGTTGTACTAAACCTGGCTTGAGAATGTGTGCCCAGCATACAGGATGCCCAAAAGATAGTTTAAAAAGTGTTCCATTCCCAATCGCCTGCAATAATCTTTTATCAGCACAAAAATTCATCAAAAATATAAACACACTCACTCAATGGGGTAGATTTTAACTGTCGAGCATTTAGACAGTTAGAGGCCTGGGCCTCACTTAAATAAAAGTGGCAAGCTGCCCGTCCCAAACAAACAGCAGGCCAAATTCAGGATGGTGCCATGTCGGGCGGTGCAGAGGCTGCCCTGCCAGCAGCAAGGAAAGGCCAGGAGGGTGGGTTCGCCATCGCAGTTGGGGGGACGGGGGGCGGGGGGTGAGCACGGCATGGCAGTGGGCCAGATTATCATTGTGGGGCCCAGAGGAGCACTCTTGCTCCTCCTGGCCCCACAAAGTTAATTTAAATCTTACCTTTTTGGGGCATCTTCTGCTGTGCCACCAGTAAACCGGTCAGTGCAAGTACAGTGCACACTTTGCCCAGTTGTCTCCCAAAATGGGAGCGGTGGCCCTTACGTACCTCATAGGATCATATTAAAATGGCCTACTGCCTGAAACAGGTGAGCGCTTTGGCCGGCCAGTGGTAGGTCCGTTTAAAAATGGTGGAGCTGAAGTGTCACGTTAACAGGGCAGTAAGTCTACTGACTCCATTTTGAAGCCATTGGCGCCTCAGTAACGCCGTTTTGGCAAGTTAAAATTGGCCCCAATGACTTTTACCCTGACTTCGGAGGGAGAGAGAGACAAGGGGTAATATTTTTCCCCTTTTTTTTTCAAAACTGTGTGCCCTGCAAACAGGTAAGAGCAGTTTCATATCCAAATCTTCAAGCCTACGGTCATCCACAAAAGTGGCAGATTTCACGGAAGGACTTTCGCAGTATCTTGTCGCCAGTTTTTTGGCAGCTGCTTTCTAAACCAAGTCCAGACATCAACTTCCTTGCCCACATACTGATGAGAGACAAGAATACTAACCTCGGGGTGGACACAGTCTTACAGGTGCTCCCATGCACCAGGAGAAAATAGAACCCTAAATCTATATCTGCATTGACCTAAATATTGTCTAATCAGCAACCGACACATTTTACTGTCCTGCTAACATTTAATAAGCCAACTTAACATAATATTAAATCCTGTTTTGGGATTTTTTTTTAAATCCCTTTCATTTGCTGCAATATAAGATACTTACGGTTACAACTATGTGGGATCATCTCTCACTCAAGTAGGGCTGCAATTGAGGATATGTATAGCTATACGGCCTATACCCATTTTATATTTTTAGAGCAAGTGCCTGCTGACCAATGTACTGGCTGCTGTCAACGCCAGCATACAGTTTGCCTCAAACACTTTCTTGACCGTCACAGACAACTTTCTGCCAGAATCGGGAGCAGGCGAGGCAGCAGCACTGGTACATTGGTTTCCACTGTAGGTTTCTGGGTTAATACAGAAATATTATGCTGTTTCTCCTGCTTCCACAATATTTCCATATTAACTCAAAAACAGATTGTGAAAGTGGACTGAGCCAGGCCTGCTGCCTTGCCTTCTCTTGATTCCAGCAGCTCTCCTTTCCCTTTACTCCCACACTTGTCCCCCAATTCTGGTTGCTCTCCTCTCCTCCCATTCCCCCAATTCAGCCAGCTTTCCTTCCACTCCTGATTCTGGTAGCTATCCCCGCCCCCCTCCCCCGCCACTCCCAAACCCACTTCCTCTCCTGATTCTGGCAGGTCGCTCTTCCCTTCTCCCATTCCATCTCAATTCCAGAAGAACTCTCATCTCTGCTTCTGATTCTGGCAGCTCACCACACCCACCCACCACCACTTCCCCCAATTCCTGTTCCTGAATCAGGTACCTGTCTCTCATCCCACCCATCCCAATTAGAACAATCTCTCATCTCCCTGTTCCTGATTCCCACTCCCAATTCTAACCCAGTGCTCCTGTAACCCAGGGGTAGCTGAACACTCCACTCCTCCCACCCCACCCCACATGGCCTTCTCATGCTGCTACAGGTGGCTGGCTGGCTGCAGACTGTGTCCTGGGTACAGGCAGTGAGCTGGCTTTTGGTGGCTAACTGCAAACTGGTTGCCGACCGGCTGATGGTGACTGGCTACTGGTGATGGTTGGTTGGGTCCAGGCTCATTGCTGATTTCTGGTTCCTAATTGACTGAGGCTTGGTATGGCTGACTATTAGTGACTGGTTGCTCGTTATGGATGTATGGTTTCTGATAGTTGGCTGGTGGCAGTGGTAGTTGGATGGTGATGGTGGTAGTTGGATGGTGATAGTGGCAGTTGGATGATGGTGGCTAGCTGGCTAGCTGGTGGCTTCTGTTGCTGGATACTGGTTATGGATGGGTAGCTTCTGGTAGGTGGAGGTGGAGGTGGCCTGATGGGCTTGCTGGCCTTCTTGGTGTGTATGGTTAGTTAACCACTGGATAAACTCAATCAACTGGGATGTTTTGTGTGTTTTAAATCTATGTCCTGTTGTTGCACATCTGAAATACTATACACATCAAAGTATTTAAGCATACACAAGAAAAAATGTACACCAAAATGCTGGAGAGTGCATCAAAGTGTCAAAATCAAAGACCAACTTTAGCTTGAGAGGAAATTTTGCTAAATTATAAATTAATCATTACACTAGGGTATACTTGCAACTTGCCAGGTGTAACTCTAGCCTTGTGTATCGGTCGCCTGCTATAGAAATCGTCGGAGATGAAAATTGGGCCGTTTCTATCATGGGCGGCTGATCTGCAACGCCAGGTACAGCAGGACAGCTAGTTGGCAATCTATCCCATTGTCTTTTCACATGATTTAAAAACCACCCCAGACTGGTGGACAACGCCATCCCATGGCAGAACAGACACAAGGGCCTCGATATTAACACCCCATAACGGGCATGAGAGGGTTGGGTGGGGGGGAGGGTAGAGGGGGTTAAACAGTTAAATACGGGGAACACGTCGCCTTTTTTTATGGCGGTGGATATCAGGGCTTCCGAACGTCCCACCGTGGAGACGTGGGACACTTAATTAACATATTTAAATCAGGCTTCCACAGTGGAATTGGGAGCCCGATTTAAAATTTACTGCTGCTGCGCAGGTTTCCCAGGGATCGGGAAACTCAGCAGTGAAAGGGAGGCGAGAGCTGCCATTCCACCAGGTTAGTGCCTTTTTCAGCACTCCTTGTGGGCCAGGAGGAGCAGGACTGCTCCCCCCAAGCCCCTCAAGGAAGCTTTTGGCCTCGCCCCATCCTTGACTGCACAGCCCCGATCGCCAGCATCCTCCCGCCCCCCCCTCCAGATCACTGCCTCTCTCCCTCTGCCTGATTTCCGGGGACCATCCCCATGGATCCCCAGCTGTGACCTCCTGCTACTAGTGTTCCCTTCCAGTTGCTGTTCATTGGACTGGCTGCTGGATGGCAAACAGACCAAAATAATGTTAATGAGGTCCTGCCGAGCTCCGCGTCCTCGGCCTTGCCGGGTTCTTTGGCCACTTTCGGCATCTGCTGCATCCTCCCCGCCTCTCTGGAATTTTCGGGGCCAAGATCTTTAGTTAGCCTGAAGCCAGTTCTGAGTGAGCACAGAGTACATCATGAAATTGGCCATGATCTGGTACTAAATTGGCAATATTATTCAGAGAGGCCAAAAAGATAGTTGTTGGTGTCAAATTGATGTGTCCCAATGGCACAGTAAGGTTACTCCCCTCAAATTCAGATTAAGGCACATTACCTCACCATGTTGTACCTTGATACTGAGACTAGAGCGGTGATTGTAACTTTGGGCAGTGGAACAGCCTCGCTTTATATACCAGGCCAATCCACTACCACTTTTATTCCGCCACAACCGCAAGTTAAAATCAGCCCCGAGGTGTAAAATGTGATAGCGCTCTCACCTCTGAGTCAGAAGGCTGTGGGTTCAAGTTCCTCTCCAGAAACTCGAGCCCATAATCCAGGCTGACACTCCAGTGCAGTACTGAGGGAGTGCTGCACTGTCAGAGGTGCCGTCATTCGGATGAGACGTTAAACATCACCTGTCCTCTCAGGTGGACGTAAAAGATCCCACAGCACTATTCGAAGAAGAGCAGGGGGAGTTCTCCCCGGTGTCCAGGCCAATATTTATCCCTCAACCAACAACACTGAAACAGATTATTGGTCATTATCACATTACTGTTTGTGGGACCTTGCTGTGCGCAAATTGGCTACTGCGTTTCCTACATTACAACAGTGACTACATTTCAAAAGTACTTCATTGGCTGTAAAGCACTCATGTCCTGAGGTCATGAAGGGCACTATATAAATGCAAGTCCTTTTTTTTAATGTTTCAGATCATGGGTGACCCTCTCCTCTACTGAAGTTATGGCCACAGCAAAATATGTCGCCGACAGTTTCTAATATGTGGGTATCATAAGTGGCCCTGTGATATCACCACTTTGAAAGTTGGCCAATCTTTAAAAACGCAATAATTGCTATCAAGAGCTACTGAAACTGGTTCTCCACCAATCTTCACTTCATTTTATTATTGTCATAATTGCGCAATTGTGCTCAGTTGAAAATAGACTCTTTCTCTGGTAAATAATAACCGGTATTCATCCCGCAGAAAGGAAGGAAAGAGTTACTGAAGGGAGAAAGTATGAAGGGGTCATCTCCCTTATATACAATTGGTATCTACTGCCTCTGTTTACTTATCTATCTGGGCGGGAGGAGGGAGGGGGCAGGAAGAGCTGCATACAACAAGAAGCAGCTAGTTTTTGAAAAAGCTACTGTAATTCCTTAATTTGTATTGATTTTATAATTTGTCCAGTTACCCAGCACTAAGAAGAAAGGAGTGAACACTGGAATGTCATCAGTACGCATGCTTTGGTGCAACACTTTGATGAATATGATTGGTGCCTTCAATGCCAGTTTGGATCCACTCGGTACCAAAACAAGACTAATTAGCCTGGACAATGAAGGATGACCATGGGGAAAGGTTTCTTTTGTGTGCTATGTTTAATGTAATCATAATTCAGCTCTTTATAAATGGGTTCATGATATTGTTGCACATAGTGCACAGAGGAAATCGTCTCTTCATGTCTTTCTTGAGTCTAAAAGTCTGAAAAGTAGACTTGACCAGTAGATATCACATGGAGGCATGGTGCTCATCTTCAATTGAACCTAAGAATTTCTGTCTAAAGTGAAAGACTGAATGCCTCCTCAGTGCCAAAGGACAGTATAGCACTGAATCCCCGTAATGCACACATAGGCCAATAGATAACAGATTGCTCTATGCATGGCAAATGTTTAGTGCCCAACAGATAGAAAATTTAAGCCCTCAGTAACATTTCCTCTAATTTCTGGGGCTAAAACTGTGAACTCTGAGGCCTTGAAATTACGACGCGGGATAAAAAAGTACAAACACTTATCACATTCATCTGAAATTGCTTTCTCTGTTATTTTAGTGATGGTGTGTAACATAAATGGCCTAAAAATAGCAACGAATACAATTTCAGATGTAATGTGTTAAGTGTTTGTAGGCCAGTATCCCATGGCATCATTTTATATGTCCGTAGAGATCTTTTTAAAAAACGTATTAATGGAACATCTATTACGTAAGAAACATAAGAAATAGGAGCAGGATTAGGCTATACGGTCCCTCGAGCCTGCTCCACCATTTGTTAAGATCATGGCTGATCTTCGATCTCAACTCCACTTTCACGCCCGATCCCCATATCCCGTGATTCCCTGAGAGTCCAAAAATCTATTGATCTCGTTCTTGAATGCACTCAACGACTGAGCATCCACAGCCCTCTGGGGTAAAGAATTCCAAAGATTCACAACCCTCTGAGTGAAGAAATTCCTTCTCATCTCAGTTCTAAATGTCCGACCCCTTATCCTGAGACTATGTCCCCTAGTTCTAGACTCTCCAGCCAGGGGAAACAATGTCTCAGCATCTACCCTGCCACACCCTCTTAGAATCTGATATGTTTCAATGAGATCACCACGTATTCTTCTAAACTCGAGAAACTTCTAAACACTACTAATATTTGTTTTTAAATTACTGATGTTAAAAAAATTCAAAATGAAAAATTATTGAAAGTGAAACAAAATAAGGATGCGTAATACTTAGTACTGTCTGCCAGTACTGGTGAAAAGGGAAGGGCAGCAATAATTACAATACACGGTCAACAGTCCTGCAACTACCTTGTGCTGGACTTTCTAATGCTCATAAATGCAGTGTGAAAATATCATTACAGAACCATCTAAATGCAAAGCAATCCCAACTGTTGCACCTGGACAGAGAGGTCCAGCTCCTGACTAACAGGAGGCCAACGCAATGTCCTCTAACTCATTGTATGTCACAATATCACCGCAGACACTTATATCACCTACCAGTACAAGTTTAACTCCTTAGCTCAGCACAGGGCAATGGGGTGTTAGGTAGTTATAACAGTGGCCAGCCTCCTCCAAATTTTAAACCACTGCTGTGCATATGCCAGCATAATGCTTGAAGCAGGACAGAGTGGCTAATTGTGGGTGGCGAGCATCACCTGGCCAGTTCAATAACGGCAACATCATTTAATGCCAACATGTAATCACCCATTAATGCCAACATTTAAATCACCCATTAATGCCAACATTTAAATCACCATTGAACAGACTTGAAACAATATGGATTATGTTATGAAGGAAAGGAAATGCTGACTTTTGAATGCCACTTATGAGTTTTGTAAACTGCTTATGGTTAAGTTGCTTAGATAGCTACAAGAACCTGCTCATGTGTTGAGTGATTTCTTATTTTTCAGGGCAGGTCTGAGGTGTGGTTGAAGATATTTTTTGTCTTTTGTACAATGAAAACAGTGAATACACCAAGTGAGATCACACAGTATTTTATTTTTTTCAACCTCTCAGAACTGCAGAAGCTCTTGCTACACCCGGCGTTGAGTATGACCCACTTACCTCCGACAGGAAATATATGCAGATCTGTGGCTTCTGTAGAAGCTCGTCATGGGGATGGACCTGCTAAACCACGCATGCTGAAAAGTGCACAGTGTGCTGGTGCAAACTTCAGCACGCTGCAGAGCTGAGATAAAAAAAAAAGAGCACCCACATCCGGTGAAAATGAACTTTTTCATTTAACTGAGCACGGAAACAAAGAAAACGTTTTGAATTTGTTTGGGGCTAAAGTGAGGCCTGAAGCACTACAGGCAGTTTTGCCTTCATTGATAAATTGAGTTAGCATTAAGCATTTGCTATCACTCCAAAAATATATTCAGTGTGTGTTCAAGATGCTGTATTTGGGTCCCTCAACTTCAGCCGCCATTTCAGATCCATTCTAGCAAGATACCAAAGTATCTTTGCTCAGAGAGTAGGGAGGATGTGGAACTCGCTGCCATGTGGAGTGGTTGAGGCGAATAGCATAGATGCATTTAAGGGGTAGCTAGATAAGTACATGAGGGAGAAAGGTGAGAGGAGGCTCGTGTGGAGCATAAACACCGGCATAGACCTGTAGAGCCAAATGACCTGTTTCTGTGCTCCAAAATTCAGTGCAACTCTATGTAAAAAATACCGACTTTACACATAAAGTAAACCTTCCAAATCATGAGAGGAAATAAAAATATGTTTTAAAGTGTAAACAGTAGGGCATTGCTTTCAGATTCAAAGTGTTAGAAGTTTATGGGTCCCTGCAGGTATTTTCTATTGTGTGTGTGTGTGTGTGTGTGTGTGTGTGTGTACACGCACTGTAGGGACACAAATGAAAACTTGGCAGCTGCTTTAACAGCTGACACAAACACAAAGAATAGTTCCCTTTCTGCAAAAAAACATTTTCTTTAAATCAGTGACCATGTTATACAGCAACTCCACAGCCAGTGAGAAACTGTTATCTCTTGCCTGCCTAAAACCTCATTATCAGACCAAATATTTGAAAACCAGTTATAAAGGAAAATAATCTCGTTACCCTGCCAAGCCTTGATGCAATCAGGTCTAAAACATCAAAAAAATGGGCTGATCTCAGCATGGAGTTCAACCAACTGAGAAACCTGATCACTGCTACAATCATTTTACACTTATGATATCAAGTAAAAATAGCCCCTTCCCACATTAACTAACAATTGATGTGATGTGGAGATGCCGGTGATGGACTGGGGTGGACAAATGTAAGGAATCTTACAACGAAGGAGGTAAGCTCCGAAAGCTTGTGATTTTCAAATAAAACTGTTGGACTATAACCTGGTGTTGTACGACTCCTTACATTTAACAATTGATGTGACAATGCTGCTTTATTTAAATAACCCCTCCCCAACTCCATTCCTGTAAACTGGGACTCTGATGTGAAATGGGAAGGTTTAGCAACTGATATCTTCACTTATCAGAAGAAAAAATGATAGGCCTCAGGGAATTGTGGTTAAATAAATACTTTGTACACAAATCCTGACCTCATGAAAGAGTTGGTCACACTGTAATCTTGGTCAGTTCACACAAGTGAGACCAATTCTACAAAATTCTTCTATAACATGAAGTGTTCTTTCCTTACATTAAAAAAGGGAAGTTTTTTTAAAAATACTTTTCTCCATTTGAGTAAACCTTCTCAGAAAGCAGGTGTTAGGGAATGGAACTTGAAACCGTTAAAAATAAGCCTTAGCAGAGTGATCACTGGTAAAGTGATTATTCTCTCTATTGTTAGGAGTGATGAATTTGGTCAGTTCTCAGTCAGGTTACCAAGGATCATATCTGGTGGAGGAAGGCTTCATGCCATCCATCTGATCCCAAACGACTATAATGGAATACTTGTGACAAGAGTCAGAAGAGGGTTTTTCTGATGTCTCAGCTGGTTATGGCAGGAAGCAGTTGAGCCACGCAGAGCAGGAAATTCCCACGTTCAATCCTCACTCGGTCATGAATTTGCTTATCTCAGTCAGGGAGGGGTTGGGGTGTAACAACTAGCCTCACTGTCCCGAGGTGAGGGACAGGATTTTTGGCAAGCAACAATGATATTTTTATAATGCTCCTCACATAAAAGAACATCTCATAAGATGAAGAAGAATTTTGAGGAGCAAAAGGGAGATAATCAAAAGTATAGTGAAAGAGATGGGTTTTCAGGAGGCTTTGGGAGTTACAGTTATAGAAAGCTCCGATTAGACCCCATTTAGAATACTGCGTTCAGTTCTGGGCACCCCACCTCAGGAAAGATATAATGGCCTTGGAGGGGGCGCAGATTCACCAGAATGATACAGGGGCTAAAATGATTAAATTATGGGGACAGGCTGCATAAACTAGGCCTGTATTCCCTTGAATATAGAAGATTAAGGGATGATCTAATTGAAGTGTTTAAGATGATTAAAGGATTTGATAGGGTAGATAGAGAAAGAAACTATTTCCTCAGGTGGGGAAGTCCAGAACAAGGGGGTATAGCCTAAAAATTAGAGCTAGGCCGTTCAGGGGTGATGTCAGGAAGCACTTCTCCACACAAAGGGTAGTGGAAATCTGGAATTCTTTCCCCTAAAAAGCTGTTGAGACGAGGTCAATTGAAAATTTAAAAACTGAGATTGATATATTTTTGTTAGGTAAGGGTATTCAGGGTTATGGAACAATAGCAGGTAAATGCAGTTAAGTTACAGATCAACCATGATCGAACTGAATGCATAACGGGCTTGAGGGACTGAATGGCCTACTCCTGTTCCTATGTTCCTATGGGATTCAGAGAGATGGGTAGAAAGGGAATTCCAGAGGGCAGGGGCACAGTGACAGGACTATTAGCCTCCGATGGTGCAGCGGACAAAGTGGAGAAAAGCAGTAATCCAGATTCAGAGGAGCAGAAGGTGTAGGCAGTATGGCTGGAGAAGATCACTCACAAAGGATGGAGTGAAGATACGGAGGGATTGGAAGATAACGATCTTGAAGATGATTCTCTGAGGTACATACGGGCCAGTGGAGCTTGGGTTTTCAAGACTTTATCCAGGAGAGGACACTGACCACAGATTCCAGAATTAGCTGAAGTTTGGGAAGGGTAGAGGCTGGAAGGCTGGTGGACAGAGTTTGAGCAAACTCCCTTGAGGTAATGAATGCATGGATTAGGGATTCGATGATGAGAGATAGAGTATGAGCAGGCAGTGTCCCATGGGTGGAAGAATATAGTCATGCGACAAACTGAATGTAGGGTAAATGTATCAGGTCAGAGTTAAACACAACACTAAAGTTCCACACCATCGGATTTAGCCTGAAAGAGCAGCTGGGGAGGTTGATGAATTTGGGCCAAAGGCACATAGGATGCTAGTAGGAGCCAAAAAGAATGGGTCACTTTTATCACCTTTGAGCTGATGAAAATTTTGACCTCAGACAGGCAATTGGAAAAGATAGCAACAGCCTTGGAGCTGACATCGATAGTGCAGAGGTAGAGTTAGGTGCCATCGATATAACTGTGCAAACCTCATCTTTGCATAAGATTACAACAATTCCATTCCTGATTGCTTTCAGGTGACCCATTACTGGAGGATATGTGCGTGAATGTCAGATGAGGAGACAATTATGGTTAGTTGTGACTCCTCTATGGTCAAATAGCTTGTCGACACTTGGGTATCTAGGCTCACTCATGAAGAAGGCTGTGGGACAAGGTACAGGGAACAACTAGTGGCCAAAGAACAGTACCCCAGCAAGTTTGAGACAGGAGGACGAGGACATGGATAAAATTAGCAGATAAAGGAGGGAAGGGGGAAAAAATGGAGTCACTGAGGAATCCTGATAACTGACAAAGAATATGTGGTACAATTGCAACATGGAAGGGGAAAGAGAAAGGAACAATGAGAGAAAGAACAAATGAAAGAAAAAAAGAGATAGATAAATAGGTATAGATAAGACCCTATTCATTAGATCACAGTTTCTTGAAGTATTTCTACAATATTAGCCACATGGTAGCCAAAGAGTCCACGTACTCGCAATCTGCCAATCCATAGGTACAAATCTCAAAGTTTCTAGCCATCAGACACTGCCAACCTCAAAGGAAGAGTTTTGTAAGGCATCTTGCTAGATAAGAAGACAAGATACTTATGAGATGTTTCATCTTGGTAAGGGAGGAGGGAAGAAGAAAAATGTTGACCATTTTGCCCTTGCTTGAACTGTGCCCATTGCCACCTTTCATGGCACTTATAGATTATATATAGTCCAGGCCCAGAAGCTTGTGTGATGAGGAGGGACAAAATAAATTCCCACTCCAAAAGAAGGCTAATGATCAACATAGGAAGCTAGGAACAGGAGTATGCCATTCAGCCCCTCAATTGTATCATGGCTGATCTGTACGTCAACTCCATTTGCTCGCCTTTGCTCCCTATCCCTCAATACCCTTACTCAAGAAAAAACTATCGATCTCTGTCTTAAAAATGTCAATTGACCCAGCATCCACAGCGTCTTGGGGGAGCAAGTTCCAGATTTTCACTACCCTTTGTGTGAAAAAGTACTTCATGATTTCACTCCTAAATGGCCTGGCTCTAATTTTAATGCTATGCCCCCTTGTTCTAGATTCCCCCACCAGAGGAAATAGTTTCACTTTATCTACCCTATCGAATTCCTTAATCATTTTAAACACCTCGATTAGATCACCCCTCAACCTTCTAAACTCAAGGGAATATAAGCCCAGTTGATGCAACCTGTCCTCATAATTTAACCCTTTAAATCCTGACATCATTCTGGTGAATCAAGACCCAACGATTGATGTAAGTTACATTTCATCAAGTGTCAGAATAATTGTACAGCCATTGGAAAATGGACTGAGAATGGCCAAACTCATTTACATTATTAGGAGACCGTCAGAGAAAGGAAATCACCATCCCATCCCATCGATCTTAGTTGGATGCAAACTCAAGTTTCAGTTATAAAAGAGCAATGGGAATGATTTAAACAATGAAAATAAACACTGACCCAGAGGTTTTTCTGCCATTTTAGAGGGGTCCTGCATCAAATTTGGTAGAAATTGCATTTTTTTTCCCTTTGTTTTACATATTCTTCCCATTCCATATACTTTTCTCAGGATCTAAGCGTTGGAGAATCTGTGCATAATGAGAATAAGGATTCGATGGCGTGGGAGAACACCTGCAGAAGAGCATTAGCCCATGTGTCAAGGTCATGATGGGTATGGATTCAACGTCTCACACTGCTGAGTGTCACCTTCTCAGCCACAATACTGTGCAAAAGTACTAAATGGAGATCATCTTCCCCTTCTGGGTGGAGGGGAAGTGTGAGGGAAAATTGGGGACAGGAAGTCTTTGCACCAGTGATGCAGCGACCAGCTGAACAGCAACAATATTAGAAGCCTGGCAGCTGCCCATTTACCCAACCTCTTACCCAGGGGAGATCAGAGGGAGTAGGGATTTGTAGCCGTGGAGAAAATAGTTACTTTCTCTTCCTCTTTTAGGTCGCCTCAGCCAATATTTGGCACCATAGAAAACTCTCTGACAAGAGAGGGAATCTACTTCCAAACTTAGAACCAACTGGTAAAAAGACCAAGAACAAGTAGCTCGGTTGGTTGAGTTGGACTTGGGCAAAATCTCCTGGGTTCAAATCCTGGAAGGGCTCATTCATTTTATCTATTCTAAGCAGAAAAGTGGATCTTAGGATGTGGGTCAAAGCAAAAGACGGTGCTTAGTGCTTGCCACACACTTATGCTACTGGTCCTCAGGCAATTCTGGGATGGAAAATGGAGATTGGCACTGCATCCAATAGACATTCATGCCTAAAGGAGACCGACTTCCATAAGTAATTGTGTTTAGAATGCAATTAAAAATTTTAACCATGTCATTAAAGACATTTCCTAAATTACATCACTGATTAAACTTCAAACATACTTCATTGGCTCCAATGGGACATTCTGAGGTCATGAAAGGCACTATAAAAATGCAAGTCTTTCTTTAATGGGGGCAATTTTCTTCTGCCTACCTCCCAGTTCACCATTGAAGTACTGGTTGTAGAGCAGCCTAACGGGCGGTCCTTAAAGGGGACGTTGGAGACCATTCATGAACACCCCAAAAAAACCTTTGGCACTGGTTTTTAAGGGCCCAGGCCCCACCTGTTTCTGGCCGCTCAGTGTCCCACGTCCCCCTCGGAATTGACTCCTCCCCTTTAAATGCTCACCTCCAGCTTAGCATCGCAGAGGAGCTGCTGGATTTCCTACCTCCACAATCGCCGAGCTCCCTGCCTGTGCTCACCGAGTGCTGGCAGCTTGCCGACCCCATTCAAATGGGGCCCGACTCACAAAAATGGTTCACGCCTCTCGCTAGCATCACTGGGCAGACAGTGACCACTCCACCCACCCCCAGCCCAATCTGGCCCATCAGTCCACTCTCAATCATCAGCAAAGTGATGGAAGGTGTCGTCCACAGTGCTATCAAGCGGCACTTACTCACCAATAATCTGCTCACCGATGCTCAGTTTGGGTTCCGCCAGGACCACTCGGCTCCAGACCTCATTACAGCCTTGCTCCAAACATGGACAAAAGAGCTGAATTCCAGAGGTGAGAGTAACTGACCTTGACATCAAGGCAGCATTTGACCAAGTGTGGCACCAAGGCGCCCGAGTAAAATTGAAGTCAATGGGAATCAGAGGAAAACTCTCTAGTGGCTGGAGTCATACCTAGCACAAAGGAAGATGGTAGTGGTTGTTGGAGGCCAATCATCTCAGCCCCAGGGCATTGCTGCAGGAGTTCCTTAGGGCAGTGTCCTAGGCCCAACCATCTTCAGCTGCTACGTCAATGACCTTCCCTCCATCATAAGGTCAGAAATGGGGGATGTTCGCTGATGATTCCACAGTGTTCAGTTCCATTCGCAACCCGTCAAATAATGAAGCAGTCCGATCCCACATGCAGCAAGACCTGGACAACATCCAGGCTTGGGTTCATAAGTGGCAAGTAACATTTGCGCCAGATAAGTGCCAGGAAATGACCATCTCCAACAAGAGAGAGTCTAACCACCTCCCCTTGACATTCAACGGCATTACCATCGCCGAATCCCCCACCATCAACATCCTGGGGGTCACCATTGACCAGAAACTTAAAACTGGACCAGTCATATAAATACTGTGGCTACAAGAGCAGGTCAGAGGCTGGGTATTCTGCGGCGAGTGACTCACCTCCTGACTCCCCAAAGCCTTTCCACCATCTACAAGGCACAAGTCAGGAGTGTAATGGAACACTCTCCACTTGCCTGGATGAGTGCAGCTCCAACAACACTCAAGAAGCTCAACACCATCCAGGACAAAGCAGCCCGCTTGATTGGCACCCCATCCACCACCCTAAACATTCACTCCCTTCACCACCAGCGCACAGTGGCTGCAGTGTGTACCATCCACAGGATGCACTGCAGCAACTCGCCAAGGCTTCTTCAACAGCACCTCCCAAACCTACAACCTCCACCACCTAGAAGGACAAGAGCAGCAGGCACATGGGAACAACACCACCTGCACGTTCCCCTCCAAGTCACACACCATCCCGACTTGGAAATATATCGCCGTTCCTTCATCGTCGCTGGGTCAAAATCCTGGAACTCCCTTCCTAACAGCACTGTGGGAGAACCTTCACCACACGGACTGCAGCGGTTCAAGAAGGCGGCTCACCACCACCTTCTCAATGGCAATTAGGGATGGGCAGTAAATGCCGGCCTCGCCAGCGACGCCCACACCCCATGAATGAATTAAAAAAAAGAATCTAAACTGGAGGCACTCTATCACCAGATTCAGCTATGGCAGGTCCCAGAGAACATCATTTTACATTAAAGGTTTGCCACAAATCGAAAATATAAAGTGCACAGTTAAAGAAATATGAGTTAAAAACTGTTAAATGACTAAATTATGAAATGCCTTGAAAGACTGATGCACTCATTATCAAAGAACCCTTTACAGCTCAATATCCTGCACATACTTTTGCACTTTTGGAACGAATCTCTCAGCTTTTTTTCACCCAAATGATATCTGCCATTGTCGTTCTTGTGAGGGTACAAATAATTACCAGTGGTTAACCATTGCCTGAAAAATGTAAAAACAAGGTCATTTTTTCCATGATGATTAATTATTCATAACGCAACTAAAACCACCTCCGGCATTAATGGAAGATTGCAAATGGTGATATGTAATGTGTCTTGCATATTGCAGTCACCTTTTTTGTGAAGAACTTGCCAACATCTACGATCACTGTCAATTTACTTTAATAGTCATACTGCAATACACCATCGTACTTCCTCCTCAGCCAAGGAGGCAGGATTGTCTAGCCCACTGCCTGCTCCAGGGTCACAATCAATGATTCTCTCTGATAAACCAGCAAGAATTGTACTTTCACTGAGTAAAGGTTACCCCTGACGAATGTTTTTCAAGCTCTTCCCAGAATGTTCCACCACTATAAGAATTTGTATCTAGAAGCCAAGCCAGCCCGTGCGCAAATATTTGATGAAGGTGGGAATTGGCAGACTGATGCATCAAGCTATTTTAAAGAAGTTCCAACTTTTAAGTTGAATTTGCTGCACAGATCTTAACCATAAAGAGGCATCGCGCGTGTGATTTACAAGTAAAACTGATCGGCCTTCCGTTGTGATAATGTACCTGGAATATTGTTGATGCCGTCATTCACAGTTTCACTGCAACAGATAAGAGCTTTTATTATGGGAGAGACCAGGTTCTCTGCGTTGCAGTTCCAAGGCCACAGAAAAAAAAAGACCAAACAAGATGAAGCCCACAGGCAACATAGTTTGGGAATCTCTGAGGGGCTCGTGACTCAATAAGAAAGACGATATGTGGGCTTTGAGGATGGAAAGTGGTAATATTTTTTTTAAAGTCTTAATCTTGTTCCAAACTTCCAAAATGGTGCTCACCGTTAAAACTATCCACACACTATGAGAAATTAATATTTAAGAGCATGTGACAAAATAAAATTGCAGCTGAAAACAAAACTGGACATGTTTTGGCGTGGCATTTAAAATTAATTCCTAGGTAAAATATGAGATCCACTTCACCAATTATTATGTTTCTTTTTTGTAAATTTAAATAAAAGTTGTACATAATATATATAATTTGGTTGAAAAGGAAGTCCTGTTCTCAACTCGAAGGAACAAAATTCAGCAGTTTCTACTGATGTGACTCATTCACAGCCAAAAGTCCCTGGTGAAGCAACTTACAAATTTTTGGACAGACTACCTCAGTGTAACAGTTCTTATTGCTCGGGTACAGTCCACCCTCATTCAAACGCCAGTACTAGCATTTGGTCTGTGCCCTACACATTACAGTGAGATCTGCAAAAATGAGCATCGGTTTGTAAACACCATTCATCCAGGATGACACACTAAATCATGAGAGCGAGAGAAAGAGAGAGCAAGCATTAATCCACTCAGTATGCGAGAGAAAAAGCTGTTAGAGTATTGGTAACTGCAATGGCAGCCTTGATACTTCATTTAAGAACTCAAAGGTTGAGATTATAATAGCTGCGATGATATTTAGGGTGCATTTACGCAACTATAGCATCAGTGCAAAATGGTTTCACTCCACACCAATGCATAATTATAAGATAAATTTAGTCTTTATCCAAAGCAAGGGCCCAATCGGATATTGGATGAAGCAAATGCAACTCCACCTTGGCTCAGGCCTTACTATAAGAAACTGCTTCACACCAATGCTAAACTTGCAGTGTAAATTCACACATATGCCTTGGTTCAGTGGGTAGCGCTCTCACCTCTGAGTCAGAAGGCTGTGGGTTGAAGTCCCACTCCAGACCCAAGTAATCTAGGCTGACTCTTCGGTGAAATACAGAGGGAGTGCTGCACTGTTGAAGGTGCCGTCTTTTGGATGAAATGTTGAACCGAGGCCTCGTCTCCCCTCTCAGGTGGACGTAAAAGATCCCACGCCACTATTCTCACTGGTGTTTTGGCCAACATTTATCCCTCATCCAACACTTAAAATGGATGATCTGGTCATTTATTTTATTGCTGTTTGTGGGACCCTGCTGTGTGCAGATTGGCTGGTGCATTTCCTACATTACAACAAAGACTAACTTCAAAAGTACTTCATTGGCTGTAAAGCACTTTGGGATGTCCTAAGGTTGTGAAAGGCGCTACATAAATGCAAGTCTTTCTTTATTCTCCAAAGGCTGTGTGCCTAGGGCCTGGTTAAGAAATAACATAAAATGGTAAGGAGGAAAGCTATCCATTATTCTCCTTATTAATGGATCAAATACCAAATACATAACCAGAAAAGAGGCTGAAAATTCAGCTTTCAAAAAAATAACTGATTAATGTGACAGTTTTAATCAGGGGCGCACAAAATAATGTCTTACAGTAATCGGCCTGGTCTCCTAGTAATTAGTTAAAATATCCCAGTGAACAGAAATTCACAACAAAACAAACTTTAGGCTCAACTAATTAACTTAAAGGGATTATTTTGCAATTAATTGTTATCTACATGAATTTCTAATAATATGTAATTCGAGAACTACTTTTCCCTAAACTATCTGCTTATCAGGACAGGTTGCAATGACTAGGCTTGTATTCCCTTGAATATAGAAGTGATCAAATTGAGGTGTTTTAAGATGATTAAAGGAGTTGATAGGATAGATAGAAAGAAACTATTTCCTCTGGTGGGGGAGTCCAAAACAAGGGGGCATAACATTAAAATTAGAGCTAGGCTGTTCAGGGGTGATGTCAGGAAGCACTTCTTCACACAAAGGGTGGTGGAAATTTGTATCTGTCTCCCCCAAAAAGCTGTTGAGGTTGCGGCAATTGAAAATTTCAAAACTGAGATTGATAGATTTTTGTTATGCAAGGGAACAAACGGATATAGAACAAAGGCCGGTAGACGGAGTTAAGATACAGATCAACCAAGATCTAATTGAATAGCGGAACAGGCTCGAGGGGCTGAATGGTCTACTCCTGTTCTTATGTTCTTCTCTGATCCATTCCTAAGCCATGCAGTATTCCTATCAATGTTTCACCAAGGTTTCCTCACTGATTTAAGCTCACAGTGCTGGGAACGTGATGAAAACCCCAGCAGAGAGCTACTGAATCCAAAGTGACTCCAACTGTGACACCATGAGAGCCGATGGTAGTGCGTGAGAATGGAGTCATTTTCTGTTAGCTCCAGTCAACACCCTGTGTCACATCTCATACTGGAAACGCCTTTTATATCGAACTACAGCTTAGAAGTTTGGTCCTTGGGTCATTGATAGGTAGGTACAACATTTTTACAGCCAGGTTACAGTAACCATTCTAGCTTTCTCTGAAACTCAAAGCACCGCTATGCAAGCACAGGAATATATCCAATACATGATGCAGTACACGCATATCTGTAAAGTGCAGTGGCGCTGAGTTATAGAAGAAGAAGTAAGAATAACAAGCAGTGTGTGGCTAGTATAGCCTGGCTGGTGAAACTAAAATGGCATTCTTCATTTGCCTTACTTACACTTGTCAAGTTAGGGATAACAAGTGTGTTGCTGCCTGTGAAATGAGATATTGATACGCAACTAGTGGGATTGGCACTAATGCTAATCACCCAGATAGCTCAACACCTGTGCACAACTGACTGCAGTTGTTTGGAGTGGGTGTAAAAGTCTAACTGGGACCAGACAGTAAGCGCAGGCCATTTCAGGCATTATTTTGGTCCGGTGTATCATCAGTTACTCTGGCTGCACCTTGCTCAATATCAGTAACTAATCAACATATTATAAGTAGGGACCTCTGGATGTCATCAAACATCGTAGGATCTTAGACAGTTTGGTGCAGAAAGTGCCGTGTGGCCCATCGTACTGTGCCGATACTAGCTTCTCCGCGGGTGAGATCTTCCTAATCCCATTTCCCTGTACTTTCCCCATATCCTTTATATTTTCCTTCTGCAAGTGTTAATCCAATTCCCTAACAGTTGTGATTGACTCCGTTTCAATAGCCACTTATGGTTAAAGCATTCCAGGTGGAAAGAAATCCTTCGGCCCCCCCCTTTTAACTTCCAGCGTTGAACCTGAGTTCATCCCTCCGTATTAATGATTTACTGGCCAGTGGAAATAATCTTTCTCTGTTTAGCATCTCAAACCCTCTCATTGTTTTGAACACTTCCATTAAATCCCTCCTTAAGCTTCACTGCTGCAGTGAATACAGGCCTAGTTTTCCAAATACCTCATCCTTGGTATCATTCTCGTGATAGTTACACTGTTGTATGTGAAGTACTTGGGAGATGTTCCTAGGAGACATGATGAGTCTTTCTTCTATTCATAGCTCCAATATCCTTTCGATAAAGGATAGCCCAAAACCCATGCACAGTTCTCCAATTGCAGCCTGACCAACGCCCTGTACAGATTCATCATCACCTTCCTGCTTTTGTATTAAATGCCTAAAACAAAACCCCGAATCACACTTGCTCTTTTATACCAGCTACTGCATTTTTAAAGATCATTGGGATTAATTTTCACCTTCACTACTTGGGTAATTAACTGGCAGAACGGATCATAAGAACATAAGAAATAGAAGAAGGAGAAGGCCATGCGGCCCCTCAAGCTTGCTCCACCATTCAATAAGATCATGGCTGATCTTCAACCTCATCTCCAATTTCCCGCCCTATCCCCATATCCCTTAATGCCCTTAGTGTCGAAATATCCATTGATCTCAGTATTGAATATACTCAATGACTAAGCATCCACAGCCCTCTGAGGTAGAGAATTCCAAAAGTTCACAACCCTCTAAGTGAAGAAAGTTCTCCGCATCTCGGTCCTAAATGGCCGACTCCTTATCCTGAGACTGCCCCCTAGTTCTAGACTCTCCAGTCGGGGAAACAGCCTCTCAGCCTCTACCCTGTCAAGCCCTCTCAGAATCTTATATGCTTCAGTGAGGTCACCTCTCATTCTTCTAAATTCCAGAGAATATAGGCCCATTCTACTCAATCTCTCCTCAAAGACAACCCTCTCATCCCAGGAATTAATCTAGGGAACCATCGTTGCACTGCCTCAAAAGGCAAGTATATCCTTCCTTAGGTAAGGAGACCAAAACTGTACACAGTACTCCTGGTGATTCTGCTGGGATTGCGCCCACTGGTGCCCTCCATTGCTGGGTTGAGCGGGGTTCAAGGGGCAGGTGGACACAATTGGCACTGCCTACACATCCCCAGTACTTGTCTGCGAAGCAACCCGGAAATCCAGTGCTTGACTGCCTTTGGGGCGGGGAGCGGGGGTGGGAGGGAGGAGTGGTGTTGCTCAGGACCTCCCCAGAGGCCCTCCTACAGAATTCCATCAACCCACTGTGTAAGGGGACCAATCTCAAAGTTGTTTCATAAATTCAGAACGTTCTTCGGGGTCACGAGCCATTCAGCTGGCCCAGAACCCCCGCTCTCCCAATGTGGCCCATGACTGCCTATCTGGAGGCCTGTCTGCTTCACCTCACTCAGCGTACTGGTCCCCAGTACTACACTAGCTCTGAAATAAGCTAGAGAGCCCCTGCCTCGAGCCGCGACCCCTCTGTCGACATTCACAAGGAGCGAGCGGAGATTCCACCCCCTGCATAGCATCCCAGAAAGAGCGGAGGCCACCAGGTCCCATCCATTTTCCAGTGGCTTCTGCCAGTCTCCCATGAGAGACTGGTGGAACACCAGGAGAATTTCGGGGCCTAGGCAATTAGCTTTTCAACATAATCCCTCCATTCATTTAAATGCTTCGAAGAGATTTTCAATTGGACTATTGTTTTCAGAAATCAGTGCTCGAAGATCAGCAGTCATTCCTGTGGACTCCACCGTAAGGTCAGTGGGAATCCACCAGAATGACTTTGGAATTCACCATATCCTGGGCTTGCACCAGCATTTCAAGAGGGCCATGTCAGGGTGGAGACTTTGTCCACCCCTGCACGGCAACAGACATAAGGAGGCGGGGGCAGGAGGAGGAGCTCCCTAATGCTCACCGGGGTGCCTGACCAAAATGGGTAGAGGTAGGGGCCACAAAAGGGTCCAGATTGGGGTCTGAAAATCAAGGGGATAGATATTTTTTGTGGACACAGATTCCAAGATGAAATCAAACTAAATACTTGAGTACATTTCAATGAAGAATATTTCATAACTGTAACTGAATCTAGACTGGACTAATTTATGTAAGGTAACACATATTCTAGTAAGACAGCAAGAGGCTGGGGATTTTTTGGAGCTGCTCCCGCTCCACCGATGTCAATTGGCTAGAACTGCTGTGAAGTTTAACTTGCACTTCCTGGGGCGGAGTTTACCCTGGACATACAGTGGCAGAGTTTACCCTGGACATACGGTGGCAGAGTTTACCCTGTACATACGGTGGCAGAGTTTACCCTGGACATACAGTGGCAGAGTTTACCCTGTACATACGGTGGCAGAGTTTACCCTGGACATACGGTGGCAGAGTTTACCCTGTACATACGGTGGCAGAGTTTACCCTGTACGTACAGTGGCAGAGTTTACCCTGTACATACGGTGGCAGAGTTTACCCTGGACATACAGTGGCAGAGTTTACCCTGTACATACAGTGGCAGAGTTTACCCTGTACATACAGTGGCAGAGTTTACCCTGTACATACAGTGGCAGAGTTTACCCTGGACATACAGTGGCAGAGTTTACCCTGTACATACGGTGGCAGAGTTTACCCTGTACATACGGTGGCAGAGTTTACCCTGGACATACGGTGGCAGAGTTTACCCTGTACATACGGTGGCAGAGTTTACCCTGGACATACGGTGGCAGAGTTTACCCTGTACATACGGTGGCAGAGTTTACCTTGTACATACGGTGGCAGAGTTTACCCTGTACATACGGTGGCAGAGTTTACCCTGTTCATACAGTGGCAGAGTTTACCCTGGACATACGGTGGCAGAGTTTACCCTGTACATACAGTGGCAGAGTTTACCCTGTAAATATGGGGGCAGAGTTTACTCTGTACATACAGTGGCAGAGTTTACCCTGTACATACGGTGGCAGAGTTTACCCTGTACATACAGTGGCAGAGTTTACCCTGTAAATATGGGGGCAGAGTTTACTCTGTACATACAGTGGCAGAGTTTACCCTGTACATACGGTGGCAGAGTTTACCCTGTACATACAGTGGCAGAGTTTACTCTGTGCATACAGTGGCAGAGTTTACCCTGTACATACAGTGGCAGAGTTTACCCTGTACATACGGTGGCAGAGTTTACCCTGGACATACAGTGGCAGAGTTTACCCTGTACATACAGTGGCAGAGTTTACCCTGTACATACAGTGGCAGAGTTTACCCTGTACATACAGTGGCAGAGTTTACCCTGGACATACAGTGGCAGAGTTTACCCTGTACATACGGTGGCAGAGTTTACCCTGTACATACGGTGGCAGAGTTTACCCTGGACATACGGTGGCAGAGTTTACCCTGTACATACGGTGGCAGAGTTTACCCTGTACATACAGTGGCAGAGTTTACCCTGTACATACAGTGGCAGAGTTTTCCCTGTACATACAGTGGCAGAGTTTACCCTGTTCATACAGTGGCAGAGTTTACCCTGTACATACAGTGGCAGAGTTTACCCTGTACATACAGTGGCAGAGTTTACTCTGTACATACAGTGGCAGAGTTTACCCTGTACATACAGTGGCAGAGTTTACCCTTTACATACAGTGGCAGAGTTTGCCCTGTACATACAGTGGCAGAGTTTACCCTGTACATACAGTGGCAGAGTTTACCCTGTTCATACAGTGGCAGAGTTTACCCTGTTCATACAGTGGCAGAGTTTACCCTGTACATACAGTGGCAGAGTTTACCCTGTACATACAGTGGCAGAGTTTACCCTGTACATACAGTGGCAGAGTTTACCCTGTACATACGGTGGCAGAGTTTACCCTGTACATACGGAGGCAGAGTTTACCCTGTACATACAGTGGCAGAGTTTACCCTGGACATACGGTGGCAGAGTTTACCCTGTTCATACAGTGGCAGAGTTTACCCTGTACATACGGTGGCAGAGTTTACCCTGCACATACGATGGCAGAGTTTACTCTGTACATACGGTGGCAGAGTTTACCATGTACATACAGTGGCAGAGTTTACCCTGTACATACGATGGCAGAGTTTACCCTGTACATACGGTGGCAGAGTTTACCCTGTACATACAGTGGCAGAGTTTACCCTGTACATACGGTGGCAGAGTTTACCCTGTACATACAGTGGCAGAGTTTACCCTGTACATACGGTGGCAGAGTTTACCCTGTACATACGGTGGCAGAGTTTACCCTGTACATACAGTGGCAGAGTTTACCCTGTACATACAGTGGCAGAGTTTACCCTGTACATACAGTGGCAGAGTTTACCCTGGACATACGGTGGCAGAGTTTACCCTGTACATACAGTGGCAGAGTTTACCCTGTACATACAGTGGCAGAGTTTACCCTGTACATACGGTGGCAGAGTTTACCCTGTACATACGGTGGCAGAGTTTACCCTGTACATACGGTGGCAGAGTTTACCCTGTACATACGGTGGCAGAGTTTGCCCTGTACATACAGTGGCAGAGTTTACCCTGTACATACGGTGGCAGAGTTTACCCTGTACATACGGTGGCAGAGTTTACCCTGGACATACAGTGGCAGAGTTTGCCCTGTACATATGGTGGCAGAGTTTACCCTGTACATACGGTGGCAGAGTTTGCCCTGTACATACAGTGGCAGAGTTTACCCTGTACATACGGTGGCAGAGTTTACCCTGTACATACGGTGGCAGAGTTTACCCTGGACATACGGTGGCAGAGTATGCCCTGTACATATGGTGGCAGAGTTTACCCTGTACATACGGTGGCAGAGTTTACCCTGTACATACGGTGGCAGAGTTTGCCCTGTACATACAGTGGCAGAGTTTACCCTGTACTTTGGGGGTTCAGCATCTCAGACCACTCGCATATATGAGCCCCCACTTCATATGTCCCAGAGAATTGTTCACTTGTCCAGATACCTCAGCATGCCTCAGGATCAAACAGAATCCCTCTTCATTTTGTTTTGGTTTATCACATTATCACATTATCTGCCTTGTCTTTAAAGATAACAAATTAACAATATACAGGGCTGCAATTTAATCTTTAAGTGCCTAACAAATTTATTAAACAGTAAAAGCATGAATGAACACTATCAATGGTATACAGTAGACCTCAATAGTTTTTAAGCTTAACAAGCTCCTTCAGTCAATAGTTGTAAAAACTGTACTAAATGATAATGGTTCGAGCCTTACTCCAGACAGCCCTAGTGAGCAGAGACGAGAGGTCCAATCTCTGAATACTGGGTTGACATCCAGTGGGTTTCTCGCGTCCGACAGGAGCAGAATGGGCCTCCCCTTTGTAACCCCGACAAGCAGGAAACCAACGAATGATGGGGTAACATCCAGCGCCCTATGGGAGTGGAGTGACAACTCCAATCGCATCCAGCTCTTTTCCTCCCCCCACCCCAGTCAGGCTAATGACCTGAGCACATAAAAAGGGATCTTCATTATGGAAACAACTCACAGCATGATCTGCTGGATGGGATAACAGTAGTAGAAATGGGTGACCTCATGTGTTGCTAGGTGTGGAAGAGTGAGTGCGACTGCTGACTGGTGTATTCATGTCAAATACATTTTACAAGGAAAATAGTTCCAGTTATTACAATTAGTACAGTGTAAATCATTTGAAAGTTCAGAATCTACTGAGTGTGGCAGCACCCTGACAACCAATATTTTCAATGTTACATTGGATTGGGTTCATTGTCCTCTACATTATCAGTGCTATCTTAGCTGAAAAATAATTAAGAAGCAAACATCGTGTGATCAACTGCAACAATACTGGGCCTGAACTCGTCCTTTCGAGACCACTTCCTTTGTCATGATCAACCATGCCACCAAGAATAATGTTTCTCTTCTCAGCAACAAAAAGTAACACCTATTGTTGGCAGTTTGCTTAATGCCTTCTTTCACTATTCCACAATAATACATTACAACTAGTATTACTGAACACCTACAATGCTTGTTTGTAAGAACAGAAAGTAGAATTGAGATTCCATCCTAGATCAGCCATAATCTAAATGAATGGCGGAGCAGGCTCGAGGGGCTGAGTGGATTTTCAAAAGGCATTCGATAAGGTGCCACATAAAAGGTTGTTACACAAGGTATCGGTTCATGGGGTTGAGGTTAATATATTAGCACAGATAGAGGATTGGTTAAAGGACAGAAAACAGAGAGTAGGGATAAACGGGTCATTCTCAGGTTGGCAGGCTGTAACTGGTGGGGTTGCGCAAGGATCAGTGCTTGGGCCTCAGCTATTTACAATCTATATCAATGACTTAGATGAAGGAACTGAGTGTAATATATCCAAGTTTGCTGACGATACAAAGCTCGGTTGGAAAGTAAGCAGTGAGAAGGACACAAAGAGTCTGCAAAAGGATATAGACAGGTTAAGTGAATGGGCAAGAAGGTGGCAGATGGAGTATAATGTGGGGAAATGTGAGGTTATTCACTTTGGTAGGAAGAATAAAAAAACAGAATATCTTTTAAATGGTGAGAAACTATTAAATGTTGGTGTTCAGAGAGACTTGGGTGTCCTCGTACAAGAAATACAAGAATTAATATGCAGGTACAGCAAGCAATTAGGACGGCAAATGGCATGTTGGCCTTCATTGCAAGGAGGTTGGAGTACAACAGTAAGGAAGTCTTACTACAGTTGTACAGGGCATTGGTGAGACCTCACCTCGAGTACTGCATACAGTTTTGGTCTCCTTATCTAAGGAAGGATACACTTGCCTTAGAAGTGGTGCAATGAAGGTTTACTAGATTAATTCCTGGGATGAGAGTGTTATCCTATGAAGAGAGGTTGAGTAGAATGGGCCTATACTCTCTGGAGTTTAGAAGAATAAGAGGTGATCTCATTGAAACATATAAGATTATGAATTATGAGGGGGCTTGACAGGGTAGATGCGGAGAGATTGTTTCCCCTGGCTAGAGAGTCTAGAACTAGAGGTCATAGTCGCAGGATAAGGGGTCGGCCAATCAAGACTGAGATGAGGAAGAATTTCTTCACACAGACGGTTGTGAATCTTTGGAACTATCTACCCCAGAGGGATGTGGATGCTGAGTCACTGAATGTATTCAAGGCTGAGATGGATAGATTTTTGGACTCTAGGGGAATCAAGGGAAATGGAGATTGGGCAGAAAAGTGGAGTTGAGGTTGAAGATCAGCCATGATCTGATTGAATGGCGGAGCAGACTCGAGGGGCCGTATGGCCTACTCTTGCTCCTATTTCTTAAGTTCTTATGGTCTACTCCTGTTCCTAATATTCTATGTTCTTGCTCTAGGACTGGATACCAGTTTCTTAAATTGATATATCACAATGAAACAGAATGGTTGATCAGCAATGTCAAACTTTTTTGGGTTTTCCTGACTATGAGGCAGCAAAAGAACAGGACACAGCTAAGGGCAAACATAACAAGAGCATATATCTTACAAACGTATCCTTGGTGGTTGCTGAGAACTCAGAAAGGCCCGGGACAAACCCGCTGCATTTTCTAGCCTAAATGGGGCGGCTGGCAGTTTAAAATTAGAAAACAAAACACACCCATTGTTCAACCGAGTCATGCCTAACATGGTTTTCAGGCAAGCCTCAAAATCGGAAGCCACGCCCCCACAACAGGCAATAGTCTAACAGCCTATACAAATTGGGGGTCCGATGACAATTGTAGGACCCCATTTGCAATTTTTAGTCCCAATGGGTGGAGCACGGAGCGATCCTTAAACAGACCGCTGCAGACCGTTCCAAAACTGTGCAAAAATTGACCCCCGCGATGCCCGACCCTCCATGGCCCTCCCCGGGGAACGTCTTCCCCACCCCCTTCACCTACCTGTACTGGCAGGGCTGCACACTGGAGCTGTCAGATTTTCGTCCCTCTCCAAATGGCCAGCAGCTCTCCGGCGGTATGGAAATGAGGTCCAACCATGAGAATTGGTCAAACCTCTCACTGCAGCCATCGGATGGGGCACAGCAGACAACCCACCCACTTTAGGCCAAAGATCAAAAGCGCCCCCTTTATTTCCCCATGCTTTCTGAGAAACTATCCCCCTGTATTCTTCACATTCAGCCTTAAAACCATGTGCGTTGTTTTCCTGTGCTTTGTATGTGGGGCACCAATGGGGGTGACATTTCCCTCAACAAAAAATGATTTTCTCTGTAATTATCTACCCACTATTGAAATTATGTTCTGAGACATTTGGAAGCTGCCCATTTCTGCAATTTCATTCATGGGACACTAATTATAGAGGAAATCATGCACTTTCCCATTTGTCTTTAAAAGAGGAACTTTACTTCCATATACCCACTGCTCCTGAGTATGATGCAGTTAATTCTCATTGATACATTACTATATACAAAAAAAGGAATGACAACCAAGGAGGAATTTTACAAATGTACAGGATCCCATATGGTTTTAGATTCCTACTGTGCATCCCCGCACTGTCCCTCAACACCCTATACCAAGCATACATTTCTAATTTACTCTGGATGGTCTAAGTGTCTTTACAAAGTTACTGTTACAATGTTTGTGATATTTCGGCCAATGATGAATAACTCTGAACAGGCAAACACAAAATTAACGCTGTTTATCATGAACCATCTTCATGTTGAGCAATCATACTAATGTAGCAGAACTATACAGACCAGGAAGGTCCCAGGTTTAATGGTATTAAGGGATATAGGGCTAAGGTGGGTATATGGAGTTAGGTCACAGGTCAGCCATGATCTTATTGAATGGCGGAACAGGCTCGAGGGGCTAAATGGCCTACTCCAGTTCCTATGTTCCTAATCTCGCTACTGAGGAAGACCAATTTCACCCCCAAATAGTCTCCCAGCATTCACTACGAAAGCTCACCCATATATATTAGCCACCTGGACAAAGTACTGGAGGGCAATTACTATCTACAGAACTGTACTCCAATGAGGGCGTCAATGTGTCAGGAAAGGAGGGGAGAATAATATTCATTCTAAGCAGGGTCCCCAAATAGAATGGCCCTTTTTGGAGAAAATGAAACTGATATTCAGCTTTCCTTTTTGCAACTGCAATTCCTGTCAACTGATGATGCAAAACACCTCTAGCAATTACGAAGAAATTATCGACGCACATTCATAAAAGGGTTTGTGAAAATAAAACCTGCAATAAGGAACTATGTCAAGGAAGATGCAGAATCCAGAAAAGCTTTGTAAATCTGGTAAAATGTGAATTCACTTCTAAAAAATCTTGTATTCTTAACTATCTATAACTCAAATCAGAAATAAAAATCAGCATATGGGCTACAACTCCTGAATTTTACCAATTGTCCGAACTTGTTCAATGCCTAGATTTCAGTACAGGATGCAAATCCTTCTTCATTAAAACCCCCTTATGACTAAACTGTTAAAATTAGTCACTTCTCTTTTCTACAATATGCTGATTAACCATTTCAAGGTTGTCTCAAAAAACTAGAGACTAAGCTACAGGGCAGAACACTGGGGAGGAGAAGTGAGTCCACTTTCTTCCATGTAGGCCTTGTTTGATTGCATGGCCTGCACCAGGCAACACTGCCAACAGCTGCAGCACTACTAGAAATTTACACAAAATTGGTTAAGACGTCGAAGGACAGGAGGTGGAGGGAAGAGGTAAAAGTGAGCCAGGAAAAGAAATTGAAGCAATTCGATCGACAAGAATTCCTATTGCTCACTTCAAAAATGACAGCTGGGTATAAAAAACTGGGAGATCTACAGAAGGGTTTTGAGTGAATTATTTATTATATCTTGGAGAATTGGTATGATGTGTTAGAGCCTACAAAAAAGTGACAGCTTTACTTAAAGGCTCCCATGCCCAAAATTTCTGTCTGCAAACTAGAGAACAATAAGAATTTGGGCCTGGAGTTTCCTCCTTGAGCATGACCCGGAATTTTGACCCGAAATTATGCCCAACCCCATTAGTATATGCCTAAACTTAAACTTAAATCAGCAAAAACAATTGGGGCCCAAGGAAATCGTCAAAACCACACCATATATTTCTCTTCTTTAAGTATGAAAATTTAAGTTTCAACTCATTTAACCATCATTCATGCACATCAGGCACAGCCTGTTAAGGAACCTGCAATCGGGAAAGCTTTTCAATTTTTAATGTGACTTATAGTTTTGCCATAAAAATCCATTCAAAGAAACAGAAAATGCAGAGCAAGTCTCATTGAGGATAATTTTTTAAGAAATGCTCAAAAAGATAACAATTAAACACCCGATGAATTACTTTTGTTCCTGCTGCACCTGAAAATCTGGTCGCAATGTTGCGAGATCCCTAAACAAGCGCAATTGGAGGATACTCGCTTCTGAGAGTGGGGGACATGGCCAGTTTGGTTGGTTGAGATTCGTTCAGTTGGAGGGTTTGATGGGCGGACGGAAAAGATTGAGGAGACTTGTGCATATTGTAGTTACGCGTGTAACTCACTCGCCCAAAATTCCGCCATCTTTTAAGCCATGTAATTGGTTTGTGCCCAGATTACAGGTGTATCAGCCCAAATACAGAGGAAAGTCCAGGCCTTGGCATTTATTAAGCAACTGTTTGGCAATGACAAAGTTTGCAATAGAATTTCCAGTGTTCTTCACATTAATGGTATATTTTTGGAAATATGCAGTCTGGGGCCTTTCAGAATTAATTTATTGTAAAACGTATGGTGCATCATTGTCCATCACTATCTTTGCTATTATTAAGGCAGCTACTGGATTACTAAGAAGGCCCTTATATACTTAATGCTTACAAACACCATACATGATCATATTTACAAATTAAGGACAACAAAAGGAAATAGGAAATGGAGGACGAGCTTTTTTTTTTAACTAAAAGGGTGGGAATTATTGTGGAACAGATTACTGGCACAAGAAGCACCAAGTGAATACTGTGGATAAATGGGCTGAAGGAACCCACGGCCTACTTCCCAATGAAACGGTTATAATGGGCATGATTTTGACCCCGAGCCGGGAAGAGGGCAGGGGGGTCAAATTACAGACGGGAAACCCAGAAATATGGGTTTCCTGGACGTCCTTAGGATTTTGACATAAGGACGTCTTTTATTTTTTACTGTCGGTTTGCCGTCCGACTGACCGGCCTGATTGACGGGCTGGTCTCAGTCGGACGGGAGAGCAGCCAGGGAAAGGACATCTTCAGGAAGTCTTCAGGTAAGTCTTTGTTTGTATGGATGGGGGGGAGGCATGGGGGAGCATGGGTGGGCACAAGGAGGGGATGTGGGTGGGCACATGAACATAAGTGGACATGGGTGGGCATGGGTTGGCACAGGGCATAAGTTGGCACGGGGCATAGGTTGGCAGTCGTGGGGGGAGGGATCGGGGTTCATCGCGGGGATCTGCGATCGTTGTGGGGGGATCGGGGTTGGGGGTCCATGATCGACAATCGGGGTCAGGGGTCCACGCTCGGCAGTCCAAGATCGGTGGGGGGGGGGTCCATGATCGGGGATCCACGTTTGTTGGGGGGTCACTGCAGGTAGGCTTGTTGGGCCTGGGGGAAGCACTCCTGCTCCTCCCGGACCACAAGCTGTGCCAGAGAGGCACCTACCTGTTAGTCTCGGGCCTTCTCGCCTGAAACTGTGGGGAAATGGAGGCCCGAAGCCTCCTTGCAAGGTTTTAAGGCCTGACCCGCCTCCTGGGAGCGGGTTGGTTTCCTGCCCTCGTCCCGTCCTGGTGAAAACCAGAAATGGGTGGGTTGGAGGCGGGTCTGAAATGGTTGCAATTTTGAATGCGCCCACATCCTACTCGTTTTTCACTGTTAAAATCGTGCCCTACTTCTTTCATGTTTAGAAACTGACCATCGGATGAGCCTTGCAAGAGACTGCAAATGTAGTACAATGCTCAGTTTATTTTGAAGACTGTTAACCCACAATGAGGAAAACAATTAGCTTCAAGTTATTGATTTGAAATGGTCGTTGGTGTCAGCTTAATATCCAATTGTTGTTGAGGAATTCTCCAGTAAAGGCCCACTAGAACTGAACTTGTGGTCCTTTCTTTATGATCAGGCAAACAACTAAATGTAAAATTGATGGTGAACTTAACTTTAATGAATGTTTTAACATTCCAATGACCATCTCGTTTGTCAGCATGACTTAGCCATTTATCCCATGCTTGTCTTTATTTTCAGAGCAGTATGGCATTCTAACATGGCAGAAAATTACAATGGAGTAATTAATTACAATTCTAGTGCATCTTAATTTTAAATAAAATTTCGTGCAGCAGTATAAAGCCCTCGAAGTGAATGGTATTTTTAACACTCATAATTGTCACTGAATTTCACACTGTATTATCTGTCAGTTCATAATGGATAGCTCACAATGTGATTTCCATTTACCTTTCTGGAGCAGTATTCCTTTAAGTAATCACTGTCCAGAGTAGTTACAAAGGAATGAATATAACACAAATATTAGAGCAGGTACAATGTGGCCTTTAGTGGATTACAAGGTTGTGATCCAGTTGAGGCAATTTATAACACCATTTGATTCCAAGAGTGAACCTCAAGCAGTTTGTTGCTCAGTTAAACCCCAAGACTGAATTACTGCAAGGAATTCTCCAACATTTAATGGATTTTTAAAATTAGGTTAGGTAAGTTCATTTAGTGGAATATCATGGGGAACCATGATCTCCTGCTTGATTGCCTTCTGGAATCAGGAAGCCATTTGCCAGAGTTTTCTTCTCCTGAAATTGGCCATAAGTTTTTCTTTTTTTCCCCAGTTGGGGAAGGCAGTGCACAAAGCTGCACCATCTAGTGGATAGAGTGAGCTGATGGGCTTTTCTCCTTCTTTTTTGTTATATGTGCACACATTGGCTACTTTTGATGAGTTAGTGCCGACCAGTGTAGGACTTCACAGGATGTCAGGTCGTTTTGGAACTTAAAAATAGCAGAATTCATAATCTCTTGTATGATATATTGATGCTACATAACTAATCGAGATCATATATCCAGCATCTTATGCCAGCTATGAGTGCCACACACACAGTCAATTCAGTCCAACCTATTCTTAATGCCACGAGAATCCATCAGATTACAACTTTCTGATCGCAAATCTGGTCACAAATTGCCTTCCTCAACAGGGGGTTAGGTGTAATTCGGTGGATTCTAAAACCACACCTGTGATACAGTGCATCTTACAACATGTTGCAGCAGCTACATTAGCCGAAGCTGAACCGATATCACAGACCAGCCAGTCACCTGCATTTGTAATCTAAAATCCTTTATACACACTAACCAGTAAGCTAGGCTTTAGCTTCCTGAGCAGCACGAACAAGATTCAAGCACGCTGTAACTTTTTATCTCTCTAAACTCTGAAGAAATTATAAAAGTTCACCTTCCAGAGACTGGAGCACATAGTCTAGCCTGACACTTCAGTGCAGTACAGAGGGAGTGCTGCACTGTCAGAGGTGCCCTCTTTCGGATGAGATGTTAAATCGATGTTTGCCCTCTCAGGTGGATATAAAAGATCCCACGGCACTATCCGAAAAAACGCAGGAGTGTTCTCCCCTGCGTCCAGGCCAATATGTATCCCTAAATCATCACCAACATCACAAAAACAGATTATCTGGTCATTTATTTCATTGCTGTTTACGGGACCTTGCTGTGTGTAATTTGGCTGCCGCATTTCTTACATTACAATAGTGACTACACTTTAAAGGTACTTAATTGGCTGTAAAGAGCTTTGGGATGTCCTGAGGTTCTTTATTTTTGCTTTTGTTCTGATCTATAATTATGAATTGGCACACCGGAGATTGATTTTAATTAAAATGTGTTGGTGTATGCTTCCTATTGCCTGTTACGAGCAGTACTAAAACACAGCACATACTGCCAAAAATAAAAGTGTCACTCTATGTACCATGGCTAGGATTTACAGGGATGGTGATAATGTTCTTTGAATTAATTCTTTCCGTATTCAAAAAGATGCACTGGATGCTCACACAGAACCCAATAAGGTATTGTTCATAACATTGTTCCTATCTATTTTGTAATGCACAAAATGGCGTAATATAGAAATATTTTATTTGGGGCATTGGTTCCGCTATTTAAAGTGTAAACCATTTAGCATTCAGCCAGAGTCACGATTGTTATTTTAAATGGCAATTACTTAAAAAATCTATTGTGAAGCAATACCATCTTAAGTACACCCAGCGACGGAGACTATATTGGGCCCTGCTCTCTGGAACTCCTCCCTCAGCACTTTTTCCTCATGACCTCCCTCCCTACCTTCAAGAGCCTCCTTAAAATTATTTGTCTTAGCCATAATTTTGCCCCCTCTTATCTGCTCCTCTCCTTTCTCCATCCTTTCCGATGTCCACTCATTGTCCACCACTCTGTAAAGCACTCTGAGATGTTTCTGTCCATGAAAAGCGCAATAGAAATACAGATCATCCTACGTTTGAGCAAGTGGTCTTTGTGGGCAAAAAAATACAGGCACCAAGGACCAGATTAAAAAGTTAAGTGCACATGGGCCCACAGAACAGGTTTGCTTTTGCAACTTGTTATATTCAGATGGTTGTAAAGCACTTTGGGACTTCCTGAGGTTGTGAAAGGCACTATCAAAATGCAAGTCTTTCTTTCTTCTTTCTTTCAGTTGTTAGAAAATGTCAGTTTAAAATTAAGAATCAAGTTAGGCCCTTAATAGATGACAATTTGTACCAAAATATTTATTTGAGCCATTGCCTGCATTTAGCTTCTCTGTTGACAATGGATACCCATTTATTAATTTTTGGGTGTGACACCAACTTCTCACTTTTTGTAATGTTCAGAAATGCACAATTCTGCAACGCTCTTCCTACTTCTAACTGAAACCAATGTACTGGTGTTTAAATACATTGTGAAGCACTGAATGGAGAACACATTTCAAATACAATGTTACGAGCAACAACCACCATGAAAAATCCCCAATACAGAAGGCGTAAATCAAGGAAGTTAGCTGTTTACCAGTACAATCAAACCGAGATAAGGAAAGTGGCAGATAACATCAGAAGCAAACAACAAAATAAAAGAAATCATTTCAAATTCTCTACAGGCTGTACAAAATTCTGTCTCAGTCCATACAGTTCGCCAATCAATAACATTCATCCACCCGAACCAAGATAACATTATTTCCCTTTTATTTGTAAAAAAGTGTATTCGCCTTTAATTAAAATTGTGGTTCAGTCTTGAACATTTTGTCAATTAAGCGTGAAATAATAAATAACTTTCCGCATATCAAGAGAGTAGACACGGATTAAAGCATCCAAAAAAAAACACATCAAAAATTTAGATTCAAATTGGATACTGAAAAAAACTACACATTCAGAAATTACAAAACCCAATACTGTCTTTTTTAATTAAAGGAGTAGGGAAAGCAATTAATACAAAATTGAATAATGATCGCCTCCTATCAAACCTATATCCCTTCACAACTCCATTGCCAAAATATAAAATGTAATGATCATCTGAATAGAAACCAAAACACAATGCCTCACACATTCCTTTACGTGCCTTCCTTATCCACACATATATAAGTCTCTAACATATCCAGAAAACCTCTCATTAATTTAATGGTCTTGAAAAATCAGGCTTTATTAAATGTGGAAGGTGCCCAAATATCTGAAAAAAATCTTCAAAACCTTTCATCCAAGGATGCAATTTGCAGTCATCTTTTGCATTTATTACTAAATGTCCCAGCTACATTCTCGCAAGGTGCTGCTGTAGTGAAAAAAATTCACATCATTCTAAACCATTCTGAGAGAACAGGAAAACTATTTGATCAATTGATAAAGAGGATGCTTCCCCAACAGTCATTTTGTTCATATTGTTTCTATAAAGTGAATATTTTTCTAGCCATCAGGGAATAACCGTTTCATAGAAATTTGTTGTGATTATTCTGATTTATGTACAGGATTAATTTCGGCTTGTCACATCACACATCTCTTTAAATAATTGGTATGAGGTATCGTTCAGTGTGTCTGCTTTAAAATAAAAACTGTAAAGCGAAATATTCCTCCTATGGTTTGTCACCGTAATAATCATTCATCTTTGACATTTACCAATATAAAATGCAAACGACTTTAAACCGTTGTGCTAAACACATATATCTTTCAGAGAGTGAAGGACGTAAGTCAGTTTTTTTACCTTGGGCGTCAACAGTTGCACCCAATAGTGCAGCGGCAAGAGCCAAGTATTTCAGCCAGGAAAACTTGCTCATGTTTTAATTCTGCTGGTGATCGGCAGTAGCTGGGAAGTTAAACACCATGCGTCCTGTCGAAAAACAATACAACTATTATTTGGGGGGTGGAAAAAAATAAAATAAAACTTGATAATTCCCTCTAAAGTTCAAGCTAACGCGTCTTAGAAGGGCTCATACGTTTGCCTTGCTTGATGTTCGATGAGTGTAACTTCCTTCAAGTTTACCAAAGCCCTAAACCACTTGTCCTGATATACAAGTGATGTAAGTTACAGCTTCTGATCGCTCTCTCTATAGGTTCTTAGCACTGTCTCCAGGAAGTCGCTCGCTTGAGCAAAACTATATTGCGTAGAAACTTCCCCAAAAAGTGTTCAATACTGTAGCAAAGCCAGGCTACTATCTGTGTTACGATTAATATTTTTTTTAAATATGCATTTAGATCTAGATTTGAACTCTGGCTTGAGACTCTGTATGAGAACATAAGGCGGCTAAACATTCACTGTGAACCATATCTTATTTAATTCTGCACACTGCAACTTTCATTCACCTAGAAGCAGGAGAACAGGTTTCTCTTGCGATTTCAGAAACAAACTCTTTCAAATGCAGGTGCTACCTGCTGCTGTCATACACTAAGGCGCTTTGACAAACAGTAAGATATTTGGGCCTTTCTCCCCCCACCCCTGAGAACTCCGATGACATCAAATCAGAAACGTCAATCTGCTGTTTCAGGGCGGAAATGTAGTTATTCAGTCAACTAGAAAAATATGGCAACCGAGAGACAAGTGGTGTCACTATAATTAACTGCACAACAGGCTGCAGTGGCTCGAACTGAGCCATTCAAGAGAATGCTGCAGCAGTGTTCACACGACATGACACAATAAATAGCCTTCGGAATATTTACATATACCTCACCCCTGGGGATTAAATGTAAAATGTCATGCACCCAAACGATAAACACCAGCTTCTAAGCAGGTTCTGACACTTTTAACGATATAACTTGTGATTTCTATAAAATGAGAAAGAAAACAGGAATAAGAGACAATAAACACAACTAACCACAAATTTACCACAATTCTCCAGATCATACCATGACACACACTATCCTGCATCGAATGGTGATTCCTCCAGTAGCAGGTGCAGACCTGCATAGCTGCTTACCCCTCTGCAGCATCCTCAACTGCATGAAGTTTTTTTTATTCATTCATGGGATGTGGGCGTCACTGGCGAGGCCAGCATTTATTGCCCATCCCTAATTCCCCTTGAGAAGGTGGTGGTGAGCAGCCTTCTTGAACCGCTGCAGTCCGTGTGGTGAATGTTCTCCCACAGTGCTGTTAGGAAGGGAGTTCCAGGATTTTGACCCAGCATCTGCTGCCCTTGTCCTAGGTGGTAGAGGTTGTGTGTTTGGGAGGTGCTGTTGAAGAAGCCTTGGCGAGTTGCTGCAGTGCATCCTGAGGATGGTGCACACTGCAGCCACTGTGCGCCGGTGGTGAAGGGAGAGAATGTTTAGGGTGGTGGATGGTGTGCCAATCAAGCGGGCTGCTTTGTCCTGGATGGTGTTGAGCTTCTTGAGTGTTGTTGGAGCTGCACTCATCCAGGCAAGTGGAGAGTATTCCATCAGACTCCTGACTTGTGCCTTATAGATGGTGGAAAGGCTTTGGGGAGTCAGGAGGTGAGTCACTCGCCGCAGAATACCCAGCCTCCGACCTGTCCTTGTCGCCACAGTATTTATGTGGCTGTTCCAGTTAAGTTTCTGGTCAATAGTGGCCCCAGGATGTTGATGGTGGGGGATTCAGTGATGGTAATGCTGTTGAATGTCAAGGGGAGGTGGTTAGGCTCTCTTTTTTTGGAGATGATCATTGCCTGGCATTTGTGTGATACGAATGTTACTTGCCACTGATCAGCCCAAGCCTGGACATTGTATGCAGGCACGGACTGCTTCATATCTGAGGTTGCAAATGGAGCTGAACTCTGTGCAATCATCAGCAAACATCCCCACATCTGACTTTATGATGGAGGGAAGGTCATTCATGAAGCAGCTGAAGATGGTTGGGCCTAGGACACTGCCCTGAGAAACTCCTGCAGCAATGTCCTGGGGCTGAGATGATTGGCCCCCAACAACCACTACCATCTTCCTTTGTGCTAGTTATGACTCCAGCCACTGGAGAGTTTTCCCCGATTCCCATTGACTTCAATTTTACTTGGGCTTCTTGGTGCCACGCTTGGTCAAATGCTGCCTTGATGTCAAGGGCAGTCACTCTCACCTCACCTCTGGAATTCAGCTCTTTTGTCCATGTTTGGACCAAGGCTGTAATGAGGTCTGGAGCCGAGTGGTTCTGGCGGAACCCAACCTGAGCATCGGTGAGCAGATTATTGGTGAGTAAATGCCACTTGATAGCACTGTCAACATCACCTTCCACATTGTCGGGTAGACGCCAGTGTTGTAGCTGTACTGGAACAGTTTTGCTAGAGCACAAGTCTTCAGCACTATGGCCAGGATGTTGGCGGGGCCCATAGCCTTTGTTGTATCCAATGCACTCTCTTTTCTTGATATCAGGTGGAGTGAATCGAATTGGCTGAAGACTGACTTCTGTGAGGGTGGGGATATCGGGAGGAGGCCGAGATGGATCATCCACTCAGCACTTCTGGCGGAAGATGGTTGCAAACGCTTCAGCCTTGTCTTTTGCATTCACATCCTGGACTCTGCCATCATGGAGGACGGGGATGTTTACAGAGCCTCCACTTCCCGTTTGTTGTTTAATTGTCCATCACCATTCATGACTGGATGTGGCAGGACTGCAGAGCTTTGATCTGATCCGTTGGTTGTGGGATTGCTCAGCTCTGTCTATAGCAGGCTGCTTCCACTGTTTAGCATGCATGTAGTTCTGTGTTGTAGCTTCACCAGGTTGGCACCTCATTTTTAGGTACACCTGGTGCTGCTCCTGGCATGCTCTTCTACACTCCTCATTAAACCAGGGTTGATCCCCTGGCTTGTTGGTAATGGTAGAGTGAGGAATATGCCGGGCCATGAGGTTACAGATTGTGCTGGAATACAATTCTGCTGCTGCTGATGGCCCATAGTGCCTCATGGTTGCCCAGTTTTGAGCTGCTAGATCTGTTCTGAATCTATCCCATTTAGCACGGTGGCAATGCCACACAACACGTTGGATGGTGTCCTCAGTGTGAAGACGGGGCTTTATCTCCAGAAAGACTGTGTGGAGGTCAATCCTACCAATACTATCATGGACAGAGGCATCTGCGACAGGTAGATTGGTGAGGACGAGGTCAAGTAAGTTTTTCCCTTATGTTGGCTCTCTCACCACCTGCCGCAGGCCCACTCTGGCAGCTATGTCCTTCAGGACTCGGCCAGCTCGGTCAGTAGTGGTGCGAACGAGCCACTCTTGAGTGATGGACATTGAAGTCCCCCACCCAGAGTACATTCTGTGCCCTTGCTACCCTCAGTGCTTCCTCCAAGTGGTGCTCAACATGGAGGAGGACTGATTCATCAGCTGAGGGAGGGCAGTAGGTGGTAATCAGTAGGAGGTTTCCTTGCCCATGTTTGACCTGATGCTGAGATTTCATGGGGTCTGGAGTAAATGTTAAGAACTCCCAGGGCCACTCCCTTCTGACTGTATACCACTGTGCCACCACCTCTGGTCAGTCTGTCCTGTCAGTGGGACAGGACATACCCAGGGATGGTGATGGAGGAGTCTGGGACGTTGGCTGAAAGGTATGATTCTGCGAGTATGGCTATGTCAGGCTATTGCTTGACCAGTCTGTGGTACACCTCTCCCAGTTTTGGCTCAAGTCCCCAGATGTTAGTGAGGAGGACTTTGCAGGGTCGACTGGACTTGGTTTGCCTTTGCCGTTGTTGTATTCGGTGCCTCGTGGTCCGATGCCGGATGGTGCATCCGGTTTTAATCTTAAAATGTCTTTTTGTAGCAGGAAGGCAATCATGAATCAACCACATTGCTGTGGGTCTGGAGTCACATATAGGCCAGACCAGGTAAGGACAGCAGGTTTCCTTCCCTGAAGGACATTAGTGAACCAGATGTTTTTTTACGACAATCCGGTCGTTTCATGTTCACCATGACTGATACCAGCTTTTTATTCCATATTTTATTTAATTGACTAAATTTAAATTCCCCACCTGCCATAGCAGGATTTGAACTCATATCTCACAATTAGTCCAAGCCTCCAAATCACTAGTATCATAATCACTACACTACTGCAAAGATCTACAGAAATTCTATAAGTGCAGGCAATTGGGACTAGCTTAGTGGTATAAACTGGGCGACATGGACATGTTGGGCCGAAGGGCCTGTTTCCATGTTGTAACTTCTATGATTCTATGATTCTATGATTCTATAAATGCTATTGATATGTTTGGTTTACACCTGACAAAAGACTTGACGAACAGCTTTTCAACAATAAGACTCATACATATTTTGTATAAATGCTCACACCATCTTGTACTGTAGCGCCTATATTACCAAAACACTCCTGCATACTGCAATGTGACTGCTGAGGTGTCCAAATGTTTGCCTGGAAGATTTCTTCTGTACGACATGGTGAAAGTAAAGTGATAAAACTGAACAGCTTTTCGCCAATTCGCAAACCATTTACTTTGCAATTTTTAGACATTTCATTTTAATTTTCCTGCTTCCTCCTTTTTTATCTGCACTTGGACTGAGCGTGTTTCATATTTAATATAGATAAGCAGAACATTTACTTTGACCTTTAGGCACAATGCATTTTATCTTCTTGTCAATCAGCTTTCAGCATGGTAACTATGACAGTACTTTCCAACCCACTTCAAGGATACACAAGAATTTCAGCTTATACTTGAAGACAGCGCATGGCTGAAAATTCTTACTTCAAAGCAAAGTTGGTAAACACTCAAAAATAATTAAAACTGCCATATTTCTCCTCACAGCAGAGAAGGCTAAGAGAAGATTTGATAGAAGCGTTCCATATCATGATGGGTTTAGATAAAGTAATTAAAGAGAAACTAGTCCCATTGGCAGAAGGTCGAGAACCAGAGGACACAGATTGAAGGTGATTGTCAAAAGAACCAAAGACGACATGAACAAAAACTTTTTAACACAGTGAGTAGTTATGGCCTGGAATGTGCTGTTTGAAAGGGTGGTGAGGGGCCTAGTAGAGTGGATAGTAAGGACCTATTTCCCTTGGTGGAGGGGTCTATAACCAGGGGGCTTAGATTTAAAGTGATTGGTAGAAGGATCAGAGCGGAAATGAGGAAACATTTTTTCACCCAGAGGGTGGTGGGGGTCTGGAACTCACTGCCTGAGAGGGTGGTAGAGGCAGAAACCCTCAACTCATTTAAAAAATACCTGGATGTGCACCCGAAGAGCCGTGATCTGCAGGGCTATGGACCAAATGCGGGAAAGCGGAATTCAGCTGGGTGGCTCATTTCTCAGCTGGCACGGACACGATGGGCCGAATGGCCTCCTTCTGTGCCGTATATTTTCTATGATTCTATGGAAGCAGATTCAATCATGGCTTTCAAAAAGGAATTGGATAAATACTTCAAGGGAAAAATTTTGCAGGGCTACGGGGAAAGAGTGGGGGAATGGGACTCACTGGATTGCTCTTCCGAAGATCCAACACAGGCTCGATGGGCCGAATGGCCTCTTTCTGCGTTGTAACCATTCTATGATTTTCCTGAGCCTAGATTCTGCCTCGCATCGGTGAATCAAGCAAAACTCTGCAATATCCATCAATCCGTCCACCCTTATATATCCCTGACTGATTGCCTTCTTGGCCACAACTCCATGGTCCAAACGATATTCGATCAGCCCCATCTGCACTTATACCTATGACCATCAATTTTTGATCTGAACCAGAAACTGATTCAGCTCTTTTATAAAAGATTTTAACTCTGGGGTAAATTTTAACCCCCAAGAATGGGTGGGTTGGCGGCAGGTGGGCAGTGAAAATGGTCCATTTTCGGAACGGGACCGCATCCTGGCTCCAATGTGCCCACTTCTGGGTTTGACCCAGATGCGTTTGGATGTGCACGTGCTCCTGACACCCGCAAGTCCCGCCAGCACTTAAAGCCAGTGGACTGATATTTAAACGGCCAATTTAGGTATTTAAAGCACTTAATGTGATTAACTTTTTGTGTATTGAGTTACACAAACCATTTTAACTTCTCCTGAACATGTCTCCCGTGGCCTATAAAACACGCCATGGAAACGGAGGTGAATTGCAGCCGGCCCTCATTTGGATCTTTAAACCAGTGATTGACACACATGAATAAAAGGTGAGTTTTTGCAGCAGTCTCAGACAAACCTTTGGCTGGGAGTTCTTTGTGTTTAGACTGAGATTTCTTTGTTCACACTGAGAATTCTTGTGTTCACACATATTTACCTACATTCTGGACCCCCTCAAACTGACAACATCAGGATAGGGGGCGTAATGGATTTATTCCACAGTACATCTGAGGAGGAAACACATCACCATCCGTGACAGGCACAACGTGCAGTTCTGGGACCTGCAGGACCACAAGACACAGGTGCGCCACAAGGACCTGCAGAAGAGCAGAGAGGGGACCAATGCAGGAGTTGAGGTAGCAGGAGGCACTACCCACGTGAGAGGGTATACAGACAGAGGCTGAGCTTCCTGGACCTCTCTGAGGATCAGTGCCTTTGCAGGCTCGGATTGAGTCGCCAGGTGGTCATAGACATGCTCCTTCATGCAGAACTGCTCCTGGCTGGGCCTGGTGGCCATGCATTGTCCGTCACAGTTAAAATCACCACTGCCCTCAATTTCGTCACCTCCAGATCCTTCCAGGGTGCCACCGGTGACATCTCCAAGGTCTCTCAGTTGTCTGCACATAAGTGTATATGACAGGTGATGGATGACTTGTTTGCCAGGGCATCTGACTATGTCAACTTCCCCATGACAACATCAGCCAGAATGAGAGGGCAGTGGGTTTCAGCTCTCTGGCTGGCTTCCCATGAGTGCAGAGCACAATCCGAGCACCTGCACATGAGCCAGGAATGTTCATAAACCGAAAGGGATATCACTCCATCAATGTGCAACTGGTTTGCGATCACCAAAGGAGGTTTCTGCAGGTGTGTGCCAAATTCCCTTGCAGCTGCCTTGATTCCTTCATTTTGCACGAGTCCAACATCCCGGCCTCTTCCACACAGAAGACAGACTTAAGGGCTGGCTCTTTGAAAACAAGGGCTACCCCCTGTAGACATGGCTCATGACTCCTGTGAGAAACTCCACCAGCGAGGCACAGCAGTGGTACAACCAGAGCAACATCACCACCAGGTCTGTCATTGACCAAGCCATCGGAATACTGAAGATGCGCTCCAGTTGCCTGGATCGATCTGGGCGAGCCCTTCAGTACTCACCAGCGAGGGTGCGCAGATTAATAGTCGTGTGTTGCGTCCTGCACAACATCGCTCAGCAGAGAGGGTTACAGGCACAGGAGCTCGAATACGCTCATGAAGCATCCTCATCTGCCGGCAGGATCGAGGAGGACGAGGAAGAGAATGATGATGATGATGACGACGATGGGCAACTTATCAACAGAGCAGCGGCTGCTCGTGATGCCGGGGAGTCACTCGTATTGAACAGGTTCTCATAATGAGATCTGCAAACTGAAGATAGTGAACTACTCAGACCGCCTGGAACAACCACCAACACCGGCCTCCCCCCCCACTTCACATGCACAAATCAGTCCTTCCACGTGGTGCATCCTCCATGGCTTCAGTAGAGGTAGTGGCAGGTTGTTCAGATTCATGCCCTGACTGCAGCGATGCTCTTTGAGGCCTACGACCTTTGGGTTTTGGAGCCCCTGAGGGCCTCGCTAAAGACTGCTTCACCTGCACCCGTGCAGGGGCAGACTGGGCCATCGGGAGAGGAGGCAGCATTGTGGGTACTGGTTGTGGGGAGGGGGGCAATGGGTGAGACGCGGGAGTGCGTTGAGTGGAATTCCCACTTCTAAGTCTCTTTTTGCATTCATCTCCTTCCTGGTCCAGGTCCACACCATTCTGCTGGACAACAACTTGGAGCAGATCTGTGATGTGTTCGAAGGCCACGGCTAAAGTATCTGTCTGCCTGTTTAAGGCGGCAGACATGTTGGCATCCTGAGCCCGCACGGCCGTTGCCATGGCCTGAATGGACTCATTTGTGAGCCGAGCTTGGAGCTCAATGGAGGCTGCCATTCTCTCCATCACAGACATTCCCGCACTTACCTGTGCCACCATTGTACTAATGCTCGAGGTGGACACCTCCATCCTCTCCGCCATTTTGGAGAGTGTGCGTGACACATCTTCCAGTACCTCATATATTTGGATTTTCAAAAAGCATTTCATAAGGTGCCACATAAAAGGTTATTATGCAAGATAAGGGCTCATGGGGTTGGGGGTAATATGTTAGCATGGATAGAGGATTGATTAATGGACAGAAAACAGAGAGTATGGATAAACCGATCATTTTCAGGTTGGCAGGTTGTAACTAGTGGAGTGCTGCAAGGATTGGTGCTTGGGTCTCAGCTATTTACAATCTATATTAATGACTTAGATGAAGGGACCGAATGTAATATATCCAAGTTTGCTGACGATACAAAGCTAGGTGGGAAAGTAAACTGTGAGGAGAACACAAAGAGTCTGGAAAGGGATATAGACAGATTAAGTGAGTGGGCAAGAAGGTGGCAGATGGAGTATAATGTGGGGAATGTGAGGTTGTTCACTTTGGTAGGAAGAATAGAAAAACAGAATATTTTTTAAATGGTAAGAAACTATTAAATGTTGGTGTTCAGAGAAATTTGGATGCCCTCAGACAAGAAACACAAAAAGTTAGTATGCAAGCAATTAGGAAGGCAAATGGCATGTTGGCCTTTATTACAAGGGGGTTGGAGTACAAGAGTAAGGAAGTCTTACTACAATTGTACAGGGCTTTGGTGAGACCTCACCTGGAGTACTGTGTACAGTTTTGATCTCCTTAGCTAAGGAAGGATATACTTGCCTTAGAGGGGGGTGCAACAAAGGTTCATTGAAACATACAAGATTCTGAGGAGACTTGACAGGGTAGAAGCCGAGAGGTTGTTTCCCATGGCTGGAGGGTCTAGAATTAGGGGCCATAGTCTCAGGATAAGGGGTTGGCCATTCAAGACTGAGATGAGGAGGAATTTCTTCACACAGAGGGTTGTGAATCTTTGGAATGCTCTACCCCAGAGGGCTGTGGATGGAGAGTCGTTGAATATGTTCAAAGCTGTGATAGATAGATTTTTGGATTCTAAGAGAATCAAGGGACATGGGGATCGGGCAGGAAAGTGGAGTTGAGGTCAAAGATCAGCCATGATCTTATTGAATGGTGGAGCAGGCTCGAGGGGCCGCATGGCCTACTCCTGCTCCTATTTCTTCTGTTCTCATTCTCAACTATGTCCCCCAGGGTTTAGCATCTGTATCCAGCTGAGCAGAGTTTGGAGAGGAGTGCGCCTCCTGATGCAGACTCTCCACAGCTGCCCCTGCCACCAGTTGTGCTAATACTCACTTGTGAGTGGTGAATCACCAGGTGACAACCCAACTATCTGTAACAGGACCCATCAAAGTGTCAGTATCTGCGCTGGTGCATGGCTGGATATGATGTGACAGTGCACCCTCAGAGGAACTGAGCTCCTCTGAGGAATCATCATCTTCCATGGCGCCTGCCTCATCATCAATCCTTGAGGGCCCTGGAACAGAACATAAAGCAATATTAACAATCATTGCAGAAGTTAGTTTCGATGAGCATACTGAGGTATGCAACAGGTTAATCATTGACAACATCAATTCATGATGTGTGTGAAGGTTGGTAAAGTTCTGTCACCAGCTGTTCGCGGGTTGCCAGTCTCGTCATCTCTGACGACCAGGTATTCAACCATGCGACTGAGCTCCAAAGCCTCCTCCTCCACCTCTGATGGTGGGCCCCCTCCAGTCCCACTCCTCTCCCATGCATTTTGCACTCTCTTCTCCTACAAGGGGAGAAAGAACAGATGGGTGAGTGACTGAGGGTGACGGGGTCACCCAATGGATGCATTGCTTTGGGTGAGACTGCCAATGAAAGAGGTACATCAGAGGGTGAATATGAGACAGATTCATTACATTGCATCAAGATTGGGGATTGGAGGGTTCACAAATGGGGAGGTGAGGAAGTGCACAGAAGGTGAAGGGAAGTTGTTAATGAGAGTGGGTGTGAGGATTGATATAGTGGAGTAGTCTTGGCAAGACAGAGTGAGAGGAGAGTAATGTACACCACAGGATGTATGTGAATCAGTAACTGTACTCACTTTTCCTGACCTGGATAAGTCATTAAAGCGCTTCCTGCGTTGCACCCATGACCTTGCCATTGTGCTCCTGTTGCTCAGCTCCTCTGCCACCTCGAGCCAGGCCTTCTTGGTAGTCGAAGCAGAGCGCTTCCTCCTGTGAGCCAGGTACAGTATCTCCCTCCTGCTCCACACATCAGCCAGTAGCAGCTCAAGAGAAGAGTCGTTAAGGTACACCAGCACCCTGCTTTTTGATGCTGCATCTCTGCACATTCCTCCTTTCTCCCTAAAAATCCATGGTTGCAATGGCCCTTCAAATACTCCAGTTCACAGCACGTCATTTGGTTGCACAGTACACCCGCTGCACAGTTTGGAGGCGCGAAACCCGGAAGTTACATTAAGGGCCTTCAATTTAGTCGCAATGGCTTGAGCCGATGCACAGAAAATATTTCCGGATTTCCCACGCGACTATTCATCTCCCCGCTGAGTTCCTGCCACCATGTTCAAATTATGCCCTGTATCTGGGAATCTATTCCACACATCCATTATTGTATGGGAGAAAGTTCTGTCTTTCTAACTTTAAACCTTTCTGGAGGCTTGTTAATGTACTTACAACCTTTAGTTCTGCATTCACTGTCCAAATGAAATAACCCCTTGCAGCTACATTATCCATTTCTCTCAGCTTGATAAAAACTTGAGCCTTGTCTGGTTTCTGCTGAAAACAAGTTCAATTCTGCACGTCTCCCCTCATAACTTAAGAGCCCTAATTCTAGAATAGTCTAAAACTGCAAAATAAAACATTCCAAAGGTTGCCTCTTCAATAGCGTGTATTCAGCTATGCTACACAGTATGTGGCACAATTGAAACTAAATACAAACAGCCAAATCAGCATGATTTGTCCTGCCAGTACTTTGGCGGGCTGGTCCAAACATTTTAGTGAACTAAAATCAAGCCCCAGACCACACTCACACAGGCAACTCAACCAGAAGCGCTAAATGTGAATTAACACCTTTTGACTCATTGTGAGTGTAATTGGAGGCAGGTTATACAATATCCTGATTCTTGAGAAGGTTCAGCACCCAGTATGACATGTTGCTGGAGCAGCTCAATGTGTGCTGAACATAAAATCTTAGTTGTACAAACCCAGGGACTACCCCATAAAAAAGGTAGTTTCCCAGTTCATTTTATTCCATACTGTATCCAGGAACCTCACCATGCTGCTAAACTAATACATTTTCTTTCTAAATGACTTCAACATAAATGTTAATTAAATCTAATATACATATGTCGATTACATTAATTGGAAAAAAATACACTTTTTAAATCACTTTAAAAAGATGCAAGTCCCACTTTAACAAAACTATGAGAGCTTGGCCAAAACTATGACGAACCCAGAAACGGTATCGTGTATAGAGTACAAAACCCTAACTTATTAAAATTGCATATCTGAACATAACATGGAGATGACATTTTTCCTTCCCCCCTGGAAAATCTTGGTAATGCCAAGTGCTAAGGGACTGCTGCATTGTCAAAGGTGTCTTTCACCTCTGCCTGCCTGCTCAGGTGGACATAAAAGATTCCATGGCACTATCTGATGAAGAGCAAAGAGTTTTCCTGGTGCCTTGCCAAACTTCCTCCCTCGACCAGCAACACCAACAAAAAACTAAATGGTCATTCATCTCATTTGCTGTTTGTGCAACCGTGCTGAGTACAGATTGACTGCCACAACCGTGCTGAGTACAGATCGACTGCCACAACCGTGCTGATTACAGATTGACAGCCACAACCGTGCTGAGTGCAGATCGACTGCCACAACCGTGCTGAGTACAGATCGACTGCCACAACCGTGCTGAGTACAGATCGACTGCCACAACCGTGCTGAGTACAGATCGACTGCCACAACCGTGCTGATTACAGATTGACTGCCACAACCGTGCTGAGTACAGATCGACTGCCACAACCGTGCTGATTACAGATCGACTGCCACAACCGTGCTGATTACAGATTGACTGCCACAACCGTGCTGAGTACAGATTGACTGCCACAACCGTGCTGATTACAGATTGACTGCCACAACCGTGCTGAGTACAGATCGACTGCCACAACCGTGCTGAGTACAGATCGACTGCCACAACCGTGCTGATTACAGATTGACTGCCACAACCGCGCTGAGTACAGATCGACTGCCACAACCGTGCTGATTACAGATCGACTGCCACAACCGTGCTGATTACAGATTGACTGCCACAACCGTGCTGAGCACAGATTGACTGCCACAACCGTGCTGATTACAGATTGACTGCCACAACCGTGCTGAGTACAGATTGACTGCTATGTTTGTAGACATAAAAACATTAATTATTTGTATGTAAAATACTTTGGGATATCCTGAGATGCAGTGAGGTGCTATATAAATCCAAGTTCTTTGTTTGGTACAGCAATGGGTAATGTGTAAAATTCCTGTGTGCAATTTTAACACACACTCATTTACTCAAATAGGTAAGCAGCTGAGGAATTTCAGCAAACACATTAGCCAGTGCACCAGCAGAGGCAATTATGCCCCATGGTGAGCAAAAGCATTTTGTATTATATGTTTACTTTGATGCAGAACGTGTTGTGTGCCATTGCTTTACGATGTTTCAGCAGGCCCTAGATTTGAACAGATAAATGTTATCTTGTATTCAACACTGGTTCTGTGAAATGAAGCACTTTGTGCGACAATGCACTTCACGTTTATGTATTGAGATATTTAAACACGGAACATGATTCGTTTCATGCCAAACTTTACTGAAATCCACCCACACACCCCCTCCCCAAGTTTCTGAGTCCCTGTTTACTCTGGAGTGTATTAAATGAAGACACACAGGGGCAGATAATATAATCACACAGTGCATCGAGTGTCAGCTCCCCAGTTAACATGCTGCCCATATTTGTTCTGGTGAGGGTACGAAACGACTGGCAGCCTGTAAACTGAATGATGCTATTACTTTCACTAGCACTGGGTAATGCACAGTTAGCCCATCACACCTCACAAGAACATTTGCTTTTTACATCAAAAACAGAACATGTCAGACCAATCAATAAAACGAATCCAGAAATCCTGTGAGTAGCATGTGACAGAGAAACAAAGAGGCATTCATTTTTTGGTGAATTTTTGTGTTCACATGGGTGAGGGATGTCAATGCTGGGATGGGAAAGATCAAATATCTTTGACATAGTTTTCTTCATTCATTGAAAATAGTTTATCTTACCTTAGGATCAAAGTCCACTTGAGGGAAATTCAGTGGGACAGCATCCCTTCAGGAGTCATAAACTCTAGATCATGTGATTCTGCCTAGCATGACATAAAAGCCCTGGCTACAGACCAACCTTCAGTTCTTTTACATCAAGGTAGGCTGCACCGCAGGCTGTGTTTGCATGGTACAGGAAATAATGTCAAAATTAAGTGATATAGGGGGCGAAATTGGGGCGTGTAGCGCCCATTTCGTCAGCGTTACACAGACACCTAAGCCCAGAAAATGGCGTCCGAGATGCGCATGGACGCCATCTTGGTAAAGGGATTTGCACGCGCTCACCTAACGAACGCAGGCAGCATGCAGAGTCGGGAGAATACAATGCGAATTAGTGTGCAACGCTGATTTGAAGCAGCCGGTGACATTTTGGAACTCCATGTTCCAGCCAATGCACTGTCTTAACCTCGCACAGGACTTAAACGGCATGAAGGATCCCCGACTAGCACCATTTAAAGGGATCATGCAGCAGTTACAGGTTAGTTGCTGGATTATTTAGTTTGGCTGCTGGTGCAATTGTACGTGTTATTCTGCTTGACTAAAGCTGCAATATTCTGTAGAGAGTGGTGTGGCTGGCGTTGCAATATTGATCGTACCATTTAAAATATTGTGCTGATAAAAATTGCTTCCAGACATGGGTGGCCTGCTATGGTGTCCTTTGGGAATTGAACATGACTGGGAGCATGCAGAGAGGCCACACAGAGCAGGACAAGCTGCTAGAAGAGAGACGAAGAGGAGGAGGCACAGGCCACTCAGCAGGAGGCCATATCCATTGAGAGTCTTCAGGGACCAATTCTCTTACATCAGCTTTAGCGATTACCAGTACATCAGACGGCTGTGGTTCACCAAAGAGGTTGTGACTGAAATTTGTCACCTGCTGCAGCCACAACTGCAGTCTCAGAGCAAGGCAATGACAGCATTGCCTGTGGCTGTCAAGGTAACTATGGCACTTCATTTTTGTGGCTCCGGCTCCTTTCAGGTTGCTGCTGTGATATAAGCAACATCTCACAGTTTGCAGTGCACTGCAGTATAAGGGAGGTCACTGAGGCTCCGTACGCACTCTGAAACAGATTCATCTCATTCCCTCTTGACAGAGACCAGCAGCAGGAGCAAGCACGAGGGATGGCTCGCATTGCAGGCTTCCCCATGGTGTAGGGTGCCATTGACTGTACACAGATTGCCATGCGTGCTTGACATCTGAACTCAGCCATATTCATGAACAGAAAGGGATTCCACTCCCTCAATGTACAGCTGGTGTGCGACCACATGCAGCGCATCTTGCTTGTCAATGCCCGCTATCCTGGCAGTAGTCATGACTTCTTCGTCCTGCAGCAGTCCTCCGTGCCACCTATATTTCAACCAGCACGGCAAGTCAAAGGCTGGTTACTGGGCAACAAGGGTAATCCCCTCATGAAATGGCTCATGACTCTGGTCCGGAACGCATGCACATGTGCACAACAGACCTACAATGAGAGCTATGCTGCCAAATGGAACATCATTGAGCACACCATCGGTGTCCTCAAACAACGTTTCCGCTGCCTGGACCGTTCTAGAGGAGCCCTGCAGTACTCAGCTGAGCGGGTATCAAGACTTGTCATTCTATGCTGCACAACCTAGTCATTATGAGGGAACAGCCTTCACCGCCTATGAGGCAAGAAGAGGAAGAGGAGGGTGAGGCAGAGAAGGAAGTGCAGCAGGAAGTGGAGGAGGAGGAGAAGGAAGAAGTGGAGGAAGAGACAAGGAGGCTACAAGGTAGACAGGCCCTGTCTGCCAGGGCTCTGCGTGATCAGATTATTAATGAACTATACCAGTAATCTCAACGACACCTCCCCATTCACCCACAGTCCCACACTCCTTACCTTCCCCCTCCCACATGACCATCAAACCATCTTCCTTATGATTACACATTGCTTCCTCCCTCAGCGCATCACAGAAATAAAACCCACCACCAAATGCAAATTCAAATCCACATTTATAAATTAACACATGAAATGACGCAAACAAACTGATACTATTCACCCTTGTGCATTCCCTTAGCGCCTGTTGGTCGTGTGCCTTTACCTGTAATAGTGCTGCTTCGAGTGCATTCCCAGCGGCTGGAGCATAGCTGGTGGAAGGTGGCTAACCTTCAATTGAGGAGTGTGCAGATTGCTTTGGAGGACGACCTCGAGCAGCTCTAGGCTGGGAGGGCCCAGCTTCAGGCTTCACCATCTCGGCCTGGGCTGTAGCAGTCTGGGCCGGCTGGCTAACAAGCAACAACAAGGGCACTGGTGGAGTGGCAGGGGTGGGAGCAGGAATGGTGTCATCCTGAGAGAGGACAACAGGTTCCTGTTCCATGGAGCCACTGCCACTCTGTCGGGGCGGCGCCTCAGCAATCCTGGTGATCTGTTGGAGAACAGATTGCTGGAGTGCTGCGACACCATGGAAGTCCCGACCCAGAGCAGTACCCAGAGCCACGATAGCAGCAGTATGAGCTTGTAATGCAGCAGTCTGAGCTTCCAAATGCAGCAGTCAGACCTTGGATGGTAGCTGTTTGTGCTGCAATAGAAGCTGTGACATCAGCCATCAGACGTTGATTCATAGTGGATTCCACAGCTGTGCTGATGGAGGTGACCACCCAGTCCATGTAGGAAAGGATGGGCTCCAAGCTCTGCGCAAAGCCCTGTGCCAAGTTGGAGCTGTACTCCTCCATGCCTCTTGACATTGTGCGCAGGCTTTCTGGCAGCCTTGCCAGTGCACCAAGCATTTGATTGTGTACGCCCATCAGCCTTCTTCAATAGCCTGGCCCATCGAAGTCATCATCTGACTCCTCTGCAGCAGAGCTGGTGTGTGACCTCGCCCTCCAGCGAGCTGGCACCTGGGGTATGCGTTCCCTCCACCCTGACTCCTGCACACGAGTGCCCGATGTTTCACCATGTGCAGATGACCTCCTCAATCCTAGCCTCGAAATTACACGTGTTGTCAGTATCTAAGCTGGTGGCTGCAAGTGTAAGATTGAGTGACAGTGTCGCTTCATCATCACTGTATCTTCCTCTGCCTGGGCAGGTTCCAGTTCTTGGGTATCTGAAATGACAAAGGGACACGGGTTGAGTTGTGGTGAGGGGAGAGGAGAAAGTAAGACATGTGTGCTCACACGACCTGCAGCACGTGAGTCAGGAAAGATTGTGGGATGAGGGAGAAGTGGGAAGTGAGGAGTATGATTAGGTATGCTGAGACCCTCATCATCGATACCTCCAGCACTGCCAGAGGCCACGACCGCAGCAACGGCCCTTCCAATGATCGCCAACACTATCTCCTCCATGGGAGTTAGGGCATGTAGGTGCGCCTGTCCTCCTCCAGTTGTTTTTTTGCTGCCTACTGTAATGCATCACCTTCTCCTGCAAGAAAGAGGGAAGTGTATCAGTGAGTGTCATGCAAGATGAATGGATGATATGGCTGCCATGGTTGAATAGCTGCCAGCGTGTGTGACCTGTGAGTTGCGGGTGTGCGGCTTGCAACAGTGGTAATGTGTGAGGGTGAGATGAAGCATCTGATTTGATGAGTTGAGTACTGATTGAAAGAGTTTGTTGGTAGGTGGGTGATGGCGGTGTGGTGGGTGGAGCAGTGGATGAGGCTAGTGGTGCAGTTGGTAGGATGTGCCACTTGACAGTTGAACTCACTCACCTTGACCACTCGTGTCAAATCATTGAACTTCTTCCTGCACTGCATCCATGTTCTTGGCGCTCTGCTCCTGGCATTGACCTTGTCCACTATTTCCTCCCACTGCCTCTTCAGCATAAGTCTGGAGAGCCTCTTGCCCCCCTGCGGATATAGGATGCCCCTCCTTCTGTCCACCTCTTCCACCAAGGCCTTTAGTGCATCATCCAAGAACCTTGGTGCCGCTCTCTCACAGGCGCAGCCATTCTTCACTATATTGCAGCACAAATTCACTTCACAATTGACTTCCACCACTTCCTGCAGCCACAGTGCACCTCCCCTTTAAGAGGTGCAGGCTACCTTTAAGTGGAGTGAGCAACTCCCGATATCGGGGCCCCCTGCTGGTGCGTGCAGCCAATCAACAGCGCAGGTAGCGCTGGCTGCACACAGCAATCACTGAAATCATCAGGCAGCACGAATGTTGCGTGCTGCCTGCATTGCAACCAACGGGTGCAGGTTAATTGCACACCGTGATCCCAACGCGGGGGTTATCCAATATAAGTAGATTATACACTATTAATACAAAGAATAAGGGAGTTTAGCCTAGATACGATGCTTAAGGATTCTGCCATTGTTACAAATTTTGGGTATGCTGTGAATATTCTCTCCAGTTCCATGCCACTGGTCACTCTAGTTAAGAGACATAGGGGCTGCTTATCTTCAGCAGTTATGTCAAAACATAATTGTGGGGGGGTGGGGGAGGCGGGCGGTGGTAATATAACAATGTTTCCCCTTCTTAACTTCGCTACATCAGGTGGCCTTCACATGTACCCTCATGTTCACTTTTCCACTATTCCAATTAGCAGACTGATTAACACTTTCGTCAAATGAGGCTGGATACAAATCATTAAGTTGCTTTATTTTACAATCAGCAAGTGAACGTTCAGAATAAGAGCTATGGCAAATATCCCTTACTCCCACTGAACCTCAGTCCCTCCTCATAAATAAAAATATAAAGCACACTATGCAGTCCTAATTAGCAGCTTAAACATACTTGTTTTTGATTAGTCTTAGCATTAAATCAGACCAAGTCATATGTCAGACCTAATTAGTTCTATTCTTAAGATAACTTGCCTCTCTCAACTGACCTTTAATATGTGAGTCTTTATTCTCTGTTCCACAGGAAGTTGGGACTTGATTCCTGATCAGAGGTTGACGAGCAGAGCTGCCCAACAAAGCATCTTATCATGCTTCTCTGTCTGAACCTAGCTTCATGCAAAGTCTAACGAGAAGGAACATTCCAAACCTTTGTGGGTGAATATTGCTGAGGATGTATGAGATTAAATAATGACCCTTCTATTGACCCTAATCATCATGGGTCACAGTTTCAATGACTGTTCATTAACATACCAATCCCCTCCTTATCCGAGCAGCACGTGGCTATATGATGGACTTTAAACTTTTGTGAACTTGCTTTAATTTAAAAATAACAGTTTAACATAAATCGTATCCAAATCCTTTCCATGGAAAAACGGTCAAACATCCCAAAATGCAACATCTATGTTAATGCTGAAAAACAATGATGGCCGAGATATAATTTGATGTTTGGTCAGGTCTCAAAGACCAATTCTCCAAAAAGATGATCTCCTTTGGACAGTAAATTCAGGCTGTAATGTCCAACGATTGTCCCAGATAGTGATCTTACAACGTGCCTCTGGAACAATCCTTTGGCAATGTCAATACTTCAAGTGGAATTTATCTAATGGTTGTTGACCTGCAGTTCACAGAACATAAGTTTAGGCATTTTACAACCCATCCAGTAATTGTAGAATCATAGAATCTTACAGCACAGAAGGAGGCCATTTGGCCTGTCGTATCTGTGCCGGCTCTTTGAAAGAGTTTTCCAATTAGTCCTACACCCCAGCTTTTTCCCTATAAGCCTTCAAATGTCCAATTGCCTTTTGAAAGTTCCTATGTAATCTGTTTCCACCATCCTTTCAGGTCATGCATTCCAGATCTTAACAACCCTGTGTGTGAAAAAAGTTCTCCTCATTTCCCCTCTAGTTCTTTTGCCAATTATTTTAAATCTATGACCCTCTGGTTACTGACTCACTTGCCGGAGGAAACAATTTCTCCCTACCTGCTCTATCAAAACCCCTCATAATTTTGAATACCTCGATTAGGTCTCCCCTGCTCTAAGGAGAACAATCCCAGCTTCTCCAATTTCTCCACAAAACTGAAGTCCCTCATCCCTAGTATCATCCTGGGATACCTTCTCTGTACCCTTTCCAAGGTCTTGACATTCTTCCTAAAGTGTAGTGCCCAGAATTGTACACTATACTCCAGCAGAGGCTTAACCAGTGACTTGTCAAGGTTTAACATGACTTCCTTGTTTTTGTATTCAATGCCCCTATTTACAAAGCCAAGTATTCCATACGCTTTCTTAACCACCTTATCAACTTGCCCTGCCACCTTCAAAGATTTGTGAATATGCACCCCTGGGTCCCTCTGCTCTTGCACCCCCCTCAAAGTAGTACCATTTACATTATTCTGCCTCTCCATGTTGTTCCTCCCAAAGTGCATTGCTTCACACTTATCTGCATTAAATTGCATCTGCCATGTGTCTGCCCATTTCACCAGTCTGTCTATGTCTGCTACTATCCTCCTCACTATTTACTATGTTGCCAAGTCTTGTATCATCCATAAACTTCAAAATTGTGCTCCCTATACCCAAGTCCAGGTCATTTATATAAGAACAACAAAAGCAATGGTCCTAATACCTACCCCTGGGGCACCCCATTGCACACTTCTCTCCAGTCAGAAAAACATCCGTTCATCGCTACTCTCTGCCTCCTATTCCTTAGCCAAATATGTACCCAAGTAACCACCATCCCTTTAATCCTATATACTTCTATTTTCCAAATAAGTCTGTTATGTGGCACTTTTTTACTGATTAGATTACAGAGTTCTCCTGCCAAATGAAACCAATAAGTATCTAAATTTGCATTCATATAGTGCCTTTAACGTAGTAAAATGTCTGATGGGGCTTCACAGGAGCGTAGTCAAATAAAAATGAGTCCTACCAGCGCGCCAATCGAGAGTTGCAAAGAGTTCCATACAATTAAATTTGCAGGTTACAGTTGTGGAAAAAAATCGGCACATTAATGTCTCCAAAAAGGCATATTCCAAGACAGGTTTAGGTAGAAATCTTAAATAAGGGCTAAACATGGCTTGATCTACATGCAAAGTAAATTATGATTGAGCTATTATGAGAGCATACAGCTCAGTGAAGGCTCACTACATGAAAATGTCGGCTTACATTGGAAAAAAACAAATGTTTATGAAGAACAAAAGAAATGCAGTCAAGAGTCAGATAAAAGGTCTCATGATCCAAACCCTTTCATAATTCCTGAACATGGGGCTTGTGCTCCTGTAAATTATCCATCTCCAAGAGGAAGGAAAGGTGCAATGACCCTTAAATCAATCCTAATGGGTCATGGTTTGATACTTGGATCAAGAAAATGTCACTAAAGCAAGATAACTTGGATGTTGCAATTTATATAAGCAAATTTTTGACTCTGGAATGATCTTCATGTTCTATTATAAAGGTGAAAATAGTAAATGAAAGACAGAGTGGAGAGAAAGATGCGCTAGGGGTTTCAGAGAAGAAGCGTCAGTGTCTTTAAACCTCTGCTAAAAGCAGATCAACAGAGTTATATTTTAACTGACTTCCTTACACATGTTAGACCTGTAGATCTTAATCTTAAGAAGTACTCAATGTCTAAGTAATTTATCATCAGCATGATCTTGTCCTTTTGGATAATTAGAAAGGTGATTGCAATAAGCCAATAATCTGCCATTATTCTGAGAACTAAAAAAAAAGAGTTGAGATCTCTAACTTCTGTAGTCAAATATAGCCTGCTATCTGTCTTTTGTTAAATAGTGAAACAACTGCTTCAAAGACAGCCACTTCCTGATAGAAGAACTTTCCAAGTACTTAAAAAAATGATGCTGTTGGACTAAAGACACTTCCACACCATTTTTCTTACTGCCAAATGTCACACTACAGGAACTTATTCTGTAAGAATATATTAGAATCTCTCTTAAGGTGGAGCTGAGGCCAGAGCAAGGGAAGGACTGATTATTTCAATGCTGGCTTCCCATCCTCCATGCTCTGTAAACTTTAACCCATCCAAAACCCTGCTGCTTATATCCAGTCCTGCTCACCTAATCACCTCTGTCCTTGCTGACCTGCATTGGTGCCTGCTCCTCCAATTTAAAATTCTCATCCTTGAGTTTAAATCCCTCCATTGACCCCTCTCTATCTCTATGAACTCCTCCAAACCTTCCAGAACTCTTCATTCCTCTGGCCTCTTGTGTATCCCCCTTCCCTCCGCTCCGCCGTTCTTGTCCGAGCCTTCAGCTGTCTCGGCCCCACGCTCGAAAATTCCCTCCTAAACCTCTCTGCCTCTCCACTTCCCTCTCCTCCTTTAGGATCCCCCTCAAAACTCAGATCTCACGTCACCTAATATCTCCTTCTTTGGTTCAACATCAATATTTGTATGATTGTGAAGCACCTTGGGACATTTTTTAACATTGGAACTTTCAAAAGGCGTTTGATAAAATGCCGCATGGTAGGCTTATCATCAAGATTGCGGCCCATGGAATAAAGGGAGCAGTAGCAACATGGATTTAGAATTGGCTAAGGGACAGGAAACAGATAGTAGTGGTGAATGGTTGTTTATCGGACTGGAGGCGGGGGTGTACAGTGGTGTTCCCCAGGGGTCAGTGCTGGGACCACTGCTTTTCTTGATATATATTAATGGCTTGGACTTGGGTGTACAGGGCACAATTTCAAAATTTGCAGATGACACAAAACTAGTGAACAGTGAGGAGGATAGTGATAGACCTCAAGAGGATATAGAGGGGCTGGTGGCAAGGGCGTTAAAACATGGCAGTTAAAATTTAACGCAGAAAAATACGAAGTGATACATTTCAGTAGGAGGAATGAGGAGAGGCAATATAAACAAAAGGGCACAATTCTAAAAGGGGTACAAGAGAGATCTGGGGGTATATGTACACAAATCATTGAAGGTGGCAGGGCAGGTTGAGAAAGCAGTTAAAGAAGCATACGGAGTCCTGGGCTTTATAAATAGAGGCATAAAGTATAAAAGTAAGGAAGTCATGATGAACCTTTATAAAACACTGGTTCGGCCACAACTGGAGTATTGTGTCCAGTTCTGGGCACCGCACTTTAGAAAAGATGTGAAGGCCTTAGAAAGGATGCAGAGGAGGTTTACTGGAATGATTCCAGGGATGAGGGACTTCAGTTACGAGGATAGATTGGAGAAGCTGGGGTTGTTCTCCTTGGAACAGAGAAGGTTGCGAGGAGATTTGATAGAGGTATTCAAAATCATGAAGGGTCCAGACAGAGTAGAGAGAAACTGTTCCCATTGGTGGAAGGGTCAAGAACCAGAAGGCATCGATTTAAAGTGATTGGCATAAGAACCAAAAGTGACATAAGGATAAACTTTTTTTTGCACAGCTAGTGGTTAGGATCTGGAATGCACTGCCTGAGGGGTGATGGAGGCAAATTCAATCATGGCCTTCAAAAGGGAATTGGATAAGTACTTGAAAGTAAAAAATCTGCAGGGCTACGGGGGTGGGGCGGAGGAGTGGGACTAACTGGATTGCTCTTGCATAGATTCGGCGGGGACTCGATGGGCCGAATGGCCTCCTTCTATGCTGTAACCTTACTATGATTCTATTAAAGGTGCTGTATAGATGCCAGTTGTTGTTGCTACTGGAATGATGCAGCATGGGTACCTGGACAATTAGGACTTTTCCTTCAACTCAACTGTTCTGCTTTTCCTAGGTTCAGGTTTATAAGAGCCTCTTTGATCGTGAAAAGAAAGTTGCTTCAGTGAGTAGTTTACTGCGTTGAGGTTATTTGTTGCTTTGAGGTTTATGGCCTTGAGATAACCTATTTGTGTAGGTTAGCCCTGCATTAACATGCAGTTTTTTCTGATGTTTCTTACAACATTACACAATCTTTTCAACCTATTTCCTAAGCGGGACCTTTCCTTGTAATGGAGCCCTAACAGATTTATCTGAAGATCTGAAATGCACAATCAGGGACACCTATGGAATAAGATGCCTTGGGAAACAAAGCGCTCTCCTACCTCAAGAGTATCAAAGACACAACTATAAAGTAATTTCAGATCTGAAAGGTACTGTGTTACCTGTCATGATGATTGAGCATACTCTGCTGTAAAGGAAGAACTGACTATTCCAATACTTTCCTGGCTGTTTTCTGATCCTCCATGCTCTGTAAAAGTCAGCCCATCCAAATCCCTGCTGCCTGTATCCTATCCTGCGCAGTGTCCCACTCACCCATCACTCCTGCCCTTGCCTCCAATTCAAAATTCTCATCCTCCTGTTTAAACCCCTTCGTGCTCTCGCTCCGCCCGATCACTATAACCTTTCTCCAGCCCTACAAGCCTTCCAAAACACACTATTGCTCCACCTCTGGCCTCCTGTGCACCCTCCCCTCTGTTCACCCCTCCACTGGTGGCCGCACTTTTGGCTCTAGGCCCAATCCAGTCTAACACCTTGACTCAAAGCAATTTTCTATCATCAAATACAACTTATGCAGTAATATCATTGTGATGTGCAGTGGAATCATAGAATTACATCGATATTACAACACGGAAATAGGTCATTCGGCCCAACCAGTCCGTGCTGGTGTTTATTCTCCATGTTAGCAGTAGTCCTAATCCCATGTACCTTCCCCTTTCCTTCAAGCACCTATCTAACCTATTCTTAAAAAGAGGTACAAACCACAGTTTCACAAACCTCTGTGTAAAATAGTTTCTCCTGCTCTCTGCCCTAAATCTTAGATTTAATCTTATGTCGATGTCGCCTTCATTCTTGACCCCTCAATCACTGCAAACAGTCTGTTTCCATTTACTCTGTTCCAACTCTTCTTAATTTTAAACACCTCTATCAAATCACCTCTTAATCTCCTCAATTCTAACTTGGCCAGACCCCATCTGAAGTATTGCATTCAATTCCGGGCACCGCAGTTCAGGAAGGATATGTTGACCTCAGAGGGGGTGCAGCACAGTTCACCAGAATGATACCAGGCCTTAGAGGGTTAAATTATGAGGTCAGATTGCAAAAACTTGGCTTTTATTCCCTTGATTATAGAAGATTGAAGGGCGATCTGATCGAAGATTTTAAAACATTAAAAGGATTCGATTGGGTAGATACACTGAAACTATTTCCTCTGATGGGGAACCAAGAACTTGGGGACATAATAAAATTAGAGCTAGACCATTTAGGAGGGAAATCAGGAAGCACTTTTTCACACAAACAATTGTGGAAATCTGGAATTCTCTCCCACAAAAGGTTGCGGATGCCAGGACAATTTGAGATTTCAAGACTGAGATCGATAGATTTTTGTTAGGTAAGGGTATAAAGGCATATGGAGCTAAGGCAGGTAAGTGGAGTTGAGGTACAGATCAGCCGTGATCTAATTGAATGGCGGAGCAGGCTCGAGGGGCTTAATGGCCTACTCCTGTTCCTATGTTCCGAACAAAAACATCTCCAATTTTGCAAGTCTTTGCTTGCATTTGTATTTGCTCATATCGGGCAGCACGCTAATGAAACTTTTCTGTATCCTGTCTATTGCCTCAACACCCTTCCTGTATTATAGTGCCCAAAGCTGCATACAGTACATCAACTGTGGTCTTCCCATGGTTTATATAGATTGATCATTGCATCTCGACCTTCATTTACACCTATCTACAAGTCAAGTCCAATCCCTTGTACTGGTACACAGTGCACTAGAAGATAGATATAGCCCTCCATTTTAGCACCCGCTATCGGGTGCGTTCCTGGCGGGGGGGGCTCCGAAAATCGGGGAATCCCGGAGCGGGTCGGGAGCCCGGCTCCAACCCATCCACTTCCGGGTTCCCCACAGACGCGCCGACGTGCACGCGCAGCCCCCGCATGTGGGACTCCCGCAGGCAACTAAAGCCGGCGGGGTGCCACTTGAGTGTATTTACCCAGGTATTTCAGGTCATTAACAGATCTGATTAAGGGATGGGATTTTAGAAACAACTGGGACTGTTTCCTGTACTGGGGGAAACACTCCCAGTTGAAATGGACGTGTTGCAGCTATCAGCCTGTGGCAGCTGCAAAGGTCCATTTGAAAGGTGGGGGGAGGAGACCCTCACTCATTGCAGGAGGCCACTCTGTCACTTGGGACAAAGTTTGGCCTCCACCACCCTCCTCCTGACAATCAAATTCACCAACTTGCACACTTACCCCGGGGTCCAGACACATGTACCTACCTTGCGGACCCCCTCAGATGTACATCTTCCGGATGGGGGCCGCCGTAGCTGCAGTCATGACCTCCTCGGAGGGCGAACAGCATCACCAGCCTCGCCGGCCAAGCCGTCCACCTCTGACACGTAGAGCTCCACAACACAGTGCTGTGACACATCCACCTGCACAGCAGGAGGGAGGGCAACCGCAGAGAGAGATGCATCGCAGGGGGCACTACCCTCGCCACAGGGTCCACAGACCGAGGCTCATCTTCGTGGATCTCTCTGAGCAGCAGTGCACACGGAGGCTCAGAGTCATTCGACATGTAGTCGTGGACATCTGCAGCCTCCTTCATGCCGAGCTGCTCCCGGCTGGCCTGAGCACCATCTTCTTACCTGTCGCTGTCAAAGTCACCACTGCCCTCAACAACTTCTCCTCCGCATCCTTCCAGGGTGCCACCGGGGACATCGCCGACGTCTCTCAGTCGTCTGCACAAAAGAGCCCTGCAAATACACCTACACCCACTTTGCAGTGACACTATGGGTGGCATCAGGTGTGGGTCTTCATTGTGATCCTCAGGAATGGGCATTATTGCACAAACCAGACAAGATTCGCAAAGACGTGGCAGTAGTGGTGCCAATATAATATGTGAGTTGGTCAGAAATTAAATAGAAGTAAAAACCATGACAAACCCTCAAACACCCTTGTGCATCCCCTTCATGCTCACGACACGTTTGCCTTACACTTCCGACTGCACATATGTGATGCATGCCCTGTGGCTGCAGCACAGGTAGTGGCAGGTTGAGTGAAGCTGACCGTGAAAGAGATGCATGAGAGGGTGAGTATGAGATAGAGCCATGAGATTGTATGAGGATTGGGTTGAGTGGTAGTGGCGGGATGAGCACTGGCGAGGTGAGTAAGTGCAGGTAAGATGAGGATGAGCTTTGAGTGGGTGTGAGGGGTGATGTGACAGAGTAGTGTTGGCAGTGCAGAAGGAGATGTGGGGTGGGGGCGGTGATGTGGCAGACGGAGTGTAGGGGAATGAGTAAGTGTACTCACTTTGGCTGACCTACTTAGGCCATTGCAGCGCCTCCTGCACTGTATGCAGGTGGGCGATATGTTGGTGGTGCAGGTGACTTCCTATGCCACCTCGAGCCAGGCCTTCCTGGTGGCAGAGGCAGGCCACTTCCTCCCGCCCGCCGGGGGGAAGATCTCTGTCCTCCCCCTCCTCCTCACCCCATCTAATGATACCTGGAGTGAGGCATCATTAAACTGGGAGCAGCCTTCCCCCTGGGCTGCTCCATGCTGTAATTTTTCCTGTTTGTTGCAGCATCTGTCAGTGGAGAACTGCCCCTTTAAATAGAGCTCCTCCAGCTGACAGAGCTTACTGAGCATGCGCAGCCTGCCCGACGCGCAGATCAGCAGTGGGGAACCCAGAAGACCAGGTAAGTGGATCCAATTAGGCTGCGATCGCACAGGGGGCAGACTGATTTCGCCAGGCGCGTTACCCACGTGCCCAATAGACCCCCCACCGCGAACCCGCAGCCCTGGTAACATCGAGCCCAAAGTGTGGGATTGGCTGGTTCAAATAAACCAACAACATAGGACACTCCTAGTTTCTTCAAAACTTGAAGCACCAGTACCTATGTGCATACACATACATGCTAATGGAAACAACACACACATCCATACACAATATATATTAAGACAATTAGATTGACTCAGTTTCTTGGGAACAATTTCCTGGATTGTACCAGGTTCAGTACCCAACATAAGATATCAAGCAACTGTGTGCAATAAGGCTCTTCATTTCAAAAAAGTATAGATTGGGGAAACCTCTAGATTTGCCCAAAGAAAATCAAGTCATCCAAAAACTGTATAGATCAACTAATGACGAACAAGGTTTTCAGAGTTATGGGAAAACTGATAAATACTTACTTCCCCAAGAGCGTAAAGGTATCAAAGAGGATGCACAAATGTTTTAAAGAGGCTAATGAGCAGCTGAGCTTTTAAAATCTTCAAAGCCACTGCACAAATCAGAACATAAATATTGATATATTTACGTGCACCTTGTGTTTTTTTTAAACATTTCTTTGACTCCTGCACCAAACTGCTTTAACTGTGTTCATGTTTTAACTAGTGTTTGAAGATAATTAAAAATAAACATTTTAATCAATTTGTTTCCAATAATTACAGCAGCTACCAAAATAAGGTACCAAGAGAAGTATCTTAAGTTAAGAAATAGGGGGCTGAATTTTCATTGGCCACCCCCATGGTGGCCAATGACCTATCACCTCATTGCTGCTGACACTGTCGCCGTGGCAATGCTCACCGGGGCCGACCACTGGGCGGCTGAAGTGGCCCTGAGTCAGGCAGTGGGCCTATTTAAAATGGAAATCGGGGTCCTGTGACGTACACAGGACCCCGCTTGGCATTTCTGGACTGAACTGGCCAGAATGAGCAACAGTGCTCCCCCAGGCTCCACAAATACAGGTTCCTGGGCCATGATCGCTCTGGCGGCCCCCACTCCAAATACCACCCTCCTCCCCCCACAACGGATCTACCTTCTTCATTGCGTTACTAACTCTGGCTGGATGTATTCCTGGAGGTTTCATCACAAGACCTTCCGCTTCCAACTGCCCCACCCAGTAAAACAACCTTTTCCCTCATCTCCAATATTTTGATAACTAATAAATCAAAGTATTCGAAGAAATTGAATTAATGCCCCTATGTTTATTATCGTGGGTTGTTCGCAGCAGTGTCCAGGAGATCAATCTTCAATTCCTGGAGACTCGAGGACAATCCTGGAGGGTTGGCAAACCTACTGCTTCGGCCTGGCCCGCCATCTTGATGCAGATGACGTCCGGCCCTCAAAATGGACTGAGCCTCCCGCTGGGTGTCCAGTGCATTCCGCCAGCCAGCCGGGGGTGGGGTGTGGGGGTGGGGGGGGTGAGAAAATCGACCCCAGGAAAGCTTTGCCTGAAGAAAAACATACTTTTTGAAGTTTAATATTATTGATTTAAGGCAGTGAACAGGTTCATGGCTACGGTGGATGTATGTTCATTTAGTAGGATGTTGGTCAGTTAATGAAACAACTGTCTAGTCTGGCACTCAGTACAATTGCCAACTGCATAAGAAGTTTCAAATGTGCAATCACTCAAAAGGAGAAGCCCTGTTAGTTCTAGTTCCTGCGGCCTTGCGGAACAGTTTCCAGTAACAGTGGGGGTACAAGAGATTGTCGCCTTTATCAAGCAGAGAGCAGCCATTTACAGCGAACAGCACTGACATTTTCCTCAAAACTCTTCATATTTACATTGGAAATTGTTACATATGCAATAGAGCTTCATCAGCTCCACTCTGACAAAGCTCAGCTTTAACAGGAATTAGACGTTATTGTTGACAAGATCATAAATTAAACCGATTGGGACTTTAATCTGATCACAGATGATCTTAGAAAGGCTCCTCTATTACAGTAATCACCATGCTGTACTTCATCCACTTTTTTTTAAGAAGTCGCAGACTGTTGACAAGTCCGTGTAGCTTTAGGGTTATTAGTCATATCCAACATATTTTATAAGGCCATGTATTCGTTAACTAGTTTCAATTTTCACAGCACTGCTAGATCAAAAGCAATCTAGCACAATGTGTTTTCTTTTAAACTGTGATTTCCTGTATGCTCACATTGAACCATAGGTGATTATTGTGGCATTTTTGTTGCAATCGAAAGCACATCAGAATGTAATTTTTTTTGCGAAGAAGTTAGAAAGAACACCACTGGGGTCGATTTTAACTCCCCTTGCTTGGCAGAAACTAGGCCGGGAGGGTGGGGGTCGGGGTGGGGGTGGGGGGGTGCAGTTAAAATGGAGCAAGGGTCTTACCGTCTCCTTTCCTACCTCGATCTGGCTGACCGCAATTTTAAATTGCAGGTTGCGAGAACTCTGGCCCCAAGCCGGCGGGGTCCTCTTTAAATATGCAGAACAGGCTCTGATTACATTATCATGGCCCGATCTGCCATTTTAAGCCGAGGCCTGAGAGGAGGAGAAGTGGTGGCTTCCCTGACAGGCAAAACCTGCCAAGAACAGCAGCCAAGACCAGAAAAGGTAAGTTTAAATATTTTTTTTAATAAAACAGGTTTCCTTATGGGCCAGGAGGTGTGGCAGTTCTCCTCCAGACTGCACGAAACCTAGAGCCTCCCCCGCTTCCCCAACCTCCGCCTCCACTAATTGGGATTCCTCTCCTGGAGCACTTACCTTGTTCTGGGGACCGTTCCCTTGGGTTCCCGTCGTCAGCCTCGTGCCGTCCGATTTTAACGGCCGGGCAACGGCTTCCCACCCCTTTTGGTCGGGAACTCGGCAAGTGGCGTCCTAATGAGGCCCGACCATTAAACATAAGAACGGAAGAAATAGAAGCAGGAGTAGGCCATCTGGCCCCTCGAGCCTGCTCCACCATTCAATCAGAGCATGGCTGATCTTTGACCTCAACTCCACTTTCCCGCCCGATCCCCATATCCCTTGATTCCCCACGAGCCCAAAAATCTGTCTATCTCAGCCTTGAATATACTCAGCGACTGAACATCCACAGCCCTCTGGGGTAGAGAATTCCAAATATTCATGACCCTCTGAGTGAAGAAATTCCTCCTCATCTCAGTCTTGAATGGCTGACCCCTTATCCTGAGACTATGCCCCCTAGTTCTAGACTGTCCAGCCAGGGGAAACAGCCTCTCAGCAACTACCCTGTCAAGCCCCCTCAGAATCTTATATGTTTTAATGAGATCACCTCTCATTCTGTTAAATTCCATAGAATATAGGCCCATTCTACTCAATCTCTCTTCATAGGGCAACCCTCTCATCCCAGGAATCAATCCAGTGAACCTTCGTTGTACAGCCTCCAAGGCAAGTACATCCTTCCTAAGGTAAGGAGACCAAAACTGTACACAGTACTCCAGGTGAGGTCTCACCAAAGCCCTGTACAATTGCAGCAGGACTTCCTTCCCCTTGTACTCCAACCGCCTTGCAATAATGGCCAACATGCCATTTGCCTTCCTAATTGCTTAAAATCGGCTGAGCCTGTCCACCGCCGCCCGCTGTGTAGGGGAAAAAGTGAAAACAAAAAAAAAGATAAAGTAAGAAAGAAAAATAGGAGAGATTAGAGAATGGAAATTTATTAATGAATTATAAAATTAATTCCAAACATGAAAATTCCAAATGTGAAAATCTGTGAAAAGTCATGGAACGAGTATGAATTTTGTGCTTTGTGACTTGATAAGTATAGTTTGGGGGGGAAAAGTACACCACATGTACATCAAACCTAGAGTGGTTACTGCTGTAATGCCTGCCTCACAGAATTATAGTGACTATTTTGGTACTGGTTGACTTGCCAGCAATTACTATTATTCTGTACGCCACATGAGGTAAGAAAGAATGAACGAGCGACCTTACATTTATATAGAACCTGAACACATCAGTTAGTTATGTTAAATATAAAACATATTAAAAAAAATCAGGAAGAACAGGAAGGTGGAGGGAGAAGTAAGGATGAGTTAGGGACTAGGAGGAAAAGGAAGAACTGGGAAAAGGGGAAGAATGCTAAGGATAGAAGAAAAATAAAAAGATCCTCTGCAAGAAGCATCTTGGGCTGGGATGTCCAGTGATGGGTGTTGGAGTGAGAGTGAATGACTGCCAGAAAGCAGGTGCACAAACACCATTTGTATGCGAGACACACTGGAGAAGCTGTGTGACTGGTGGTTACAGCAGACCAAGATCTACATGGGCACCACGGCAGTTGCTCACCAACAGCAGCCAGGTTACCTGCTGGTGAGTGGTGCTAGACCAGGCCCCAATTGACCTTGAGTACCATGTGCATAATTGTTAGTTCAAGGAAACAGAGCCTGGTGCTTTATTTTAGTGGTGGGCCATAGTGCAAGGGATTGAAGAGTTTGACTAGCATCCCAAGACAATGTTTCTACCAGAACTACCTATGGTGTGAGCTCCCTACCAATATCAAATAGGTTAAAGAGATGATGGGGTTTTGCATCTTGGTCAGAAATAGTGTAACCCACGGTGGGGTTGGCTCATAAGAGAAAACACTAGCTCTCGGAACTAACCCCTTTACTTTTAATCCATGAACAACATTTGTTTTACCCTCCATAGCTACTGCTCAATACTTCACCAGAGTCTCCGGCCATACATCCCGCATACACTCTCCTCTCCTCCGACACTGGGTTACTTCTCATTTCCACACTCCATCTAAGCTAACATCGGCAGCCATTCTTTTAGTCACTGAGACCCTGCTTCCCAGGCCACCCTCCCTTAATCCCTTCCTGCTTTCAAAAACCTTGTTCTTTCACTTTGCCTTCAGCCCCCACCCCTCCCCCTCCCCTAAATGATTCCGCTCTCCCTCCCTCCCTTCTGCTTGGCTGCCATTGGGTTTTTTTCCCTTCACCTTGCAAAACACTTTGAGCCACTTGTCTGCACATGAGAAGCGTTATAAAAATGTATATGTTTTGTCATTTGTTGATGGACCATTCATGCCTAGGAACTGAGCGGATTTTCATTAACGCTGCATCAGTGTAGTGGTTGACAGTTGACTGCTGTTCCACAATTAGCAAGGTTTACTTGACAATTTTCTTCTGGTAAACAAGCAGTATATAAAAAATAGTAATATTAGGACCAAATATTCTACAAGTTATTAATACTCCATTTGCTATGCTCCTCATTGGTCCAGCATGACTCTACACCTTGGATAATGGTGTGACTGTAATCATGAGAATTTCCGCCAAAATACTCTTGTACTTCCAGGGTTTATTTTTGTTTCAATTAAAATATATTCACAAACCTTTTTTAGATTGCACAAACCTTAGCTTCCTGTCCTCATACAGCAGCAGAAACCTCAGTCACTGAACAGTCAGTTCAGAGCACTGAATTTTTAGACTCTGTATTTAACAAAATCATGTCTGATTATGAAATTGAATGTCTTAGCACCCCTGTAGAGAGTTCAACTTTCTGACCGACCGAGCTCTGCGTCTTAATAGCGATCAGGAATAGTCTCTCTCACAGCCAGAATCGCAAAGATTTGGAGTTAGTGATTTTGTGTCCTGTTTTCCAAAGCCGCCCTTGGAGCTCTGCCTTGCAAGTGAGTGAAGAGGCAGTTGTACGTCTTCACTCACTGAGGCAGTACCAAATCAAAGACGCCAAACATTGGAAACATGCCTTTCCAAAGATTTTTTTTCCTCTCCCTTCCTGAAGTCACTGTACATTTCTACAAGCACTGTCCATTCTTCGCCCATTGAATCCAGACACACAGTGGCAGCATGATGTCCAACTGTGGGCAGTATACTAGGTCACCCTGATCCTGTCGTCGCTTGATGTACAAAGGCACGCAATTCATAACAGAACAGAAACCAGAGCTAATGTTTATCCCTCTCACAAAGCCCAAGGGGTACTGCACTAGTGCCCCTACTGCTGTCGTGGCCGAGATCAACTAACTTACCACAGACTGCAGATTGTACCCAAGACCTCCCTGATCTGTTTCTCATCTGTTTACCAGATAATCTTGCTGAGTAAGTGGAGGAGGCCTGATCTGTATTGACTGCAATAGAGACTTTTGGCACACTGAGGATTGTGCAATAATTTCTATCTTATTCTGGTCTCCCGTGCGGTCATGGAAGTTCTTTCAGAATATTTTGAATAATTAGCTTACTGCTGGATTTGATTAAAAACTGATTAATTTGGTTCCAGAAGAAAGCTGAAGATGACTTGAAGTCGTGATTACAATGTTCTGTAACAATTTCCATAGAAATAACCCTGGAAAGTATAAAATGAGAAGGCAGTTCAATATATGAAACTGATGTCCTGAAGTTTACACTCCACTTTACCTTAGGGCTCAGGAAGAAACTAAAGAAAGCTTTACCTACTTGGTTGCTTGACCTGTTATTAGTCACCTCCCTCAGGTGACTAATTGATGAGCAGGGGAGTTCTCCCAGGTGTCCTGGCCAATATTTATCCCTCAACCAACATCACCAAACAGATTATCTGGTTATTATCACATTGCTGTTTGTGGGACCTTGCTGTGCGCAAATTAGCTGCCGTGTTTCCTACAATACAACAGGTGACTACAGTTCAAAAGTACTTCATTGGCTGTAAAGCACTTTGGGACGTCCTGAGGTTGTGAAAGATGCAATGTAAATGCAAGTGTTTCTTTTTTTCTTTCTATTGGATAGGCGAAAGGGCAAATTTTAGATGGACTTGTGAAAGAAATGGCTTGATGTGTTGAAAGGCCTTATCCTGTTCCTTATTAACATTTGATGCTTGTTAAAAGGCAGTAATTACCTGAGGTTTTTGAAGATATCAAACTGTGCAGTTGAAGATCAAGCAGTTTGTGAACAGCAGACGTGTTATAACCCTGACACGTTAACCCCACCTCCCTTTCCCCGCAGGTGCTGCCTGACCCGCTGAGTCTTTCTATCATTTTCTGTTTGTATTTCAGATTTCCATCATCTGCTGTATTTTGCTCTTTGTTTTATAGCAGAATCCAGAGATTGTATTGCTGTATACACTCACTGCCAACTCTTCTTCTTTCTTCATAGACTTATGCAGAAAGAAATTTCACTCATTAAAAGAGCAATGGCATCCATGGCCTCACACTGTGCCCCATAGGTAAGCGCCTTGATTCAACAACATGAAGTACAGTTTCAGGTCAATGCATACTAATTAACCTCTTTACATGAAATTTCAGCATACCATCAGAAGGAGTTTGAGGAAGGAAGTGGCCTCACATGGCACATTACATATTCATAGACCATTCCTTTCTAATAGAAGAGGTGAAGAAACAATACTTGACCCCCATAAAAAAATTACAGCCTTTAAGGCCTTTTTTAATGCTAATTAAGGTTTTTGCCAATTCTGCTAAAAGGGATATTATGTAGCACAGTAGTTGTGGCAGACACCACCCAAAAGTAATTAATAAAATATTATCACCACCCCATTGTTGATATTTTCCTCTGGCAATGGGGCACATGGTACAATACCTTGCTAGCTTCACAACACAACATGCACTGAGATTGAGTTCAGAGAGTGTCATGTAATCTCCCCTCTCTACAGGCTATAATGGGTTTGGACAGTCTCAGTTCAGTTCCTATTGGGTGTGAGACTACTGCATAAAACTGATTATAGCTTGGGACTAATTCGAACAAAATTGCTAATCTCAACTAGGCCTCATTCAGCACAGCAAAATAAATCTGGATCCCTTTTGCCATTCAGTACAACCTGAAATGGCTGCCTTTTGCTAGCATCTGGGTCAATCACACCCACTTCAGTGATAGGCCTCATCCCCAGACCCACTCAAATTGAGACAGAGCTCAGACCATATGAAGTGATCGGTGGACTTTCTTCATGATGCCAATGGCATTTTCAACAATGATCCTAGTGGTTGACTGAGCCTCATTGCATTGGCACTCAAGTTCAATATGTGGCTGCCACAAGAGTGTCATTAGCCAGGACTGAAGAGGATGGCCTTGGTTTCCCACGCACAATCTCCCTTTGCCTTCAAATATGCACGGCTATAAAATTGAGACTTTTACCTATTTGACCTAAAAGGGATGTTTGATTATTTTATGTTACTGATACAAGGTCAGGAACAGTCTACAAAGGTTAACTCCTAGAGATATAGAGCTATCTAGAATGTTAGTTAGGACATTTAGTGGAACACCAGATGAAACAGCCATCAAACTTGTGTATTCTCGTATATCACATTAGTTTTGAGACAGTGGGAAGTCATTGATCACATCTGTCACCTCCTGGGATTTCCGACTATGGAACTACAGGAGGATCTGGGTATAATTTATTTAAAAATCCTACTATTAAGGTAGATGTAGCTCTCAAGTGATTACATTCACAGAACAGCAGAGCTGGCGAATGCAGATTAGTACTCAGACTCAGCATCTACACCAGAGTAATTTAGACAATGAAAGTTAGTTTCGAGATTTCAGTGAACATTCACTGGTATTGTGTGGGAGATGTTTCTATTCAAGTGAGCCTATCATGAGGTGTCTATTGAAGTTATACACTTGGAAGAGGGATTAGTTGGTTGGTTCACAATATACTGGCAAATTCTTGAATGGGGAAGGAGTCAGACGTCCTGCCCTGCCCATTCATGTTAATACTTCGGGAATATAGGAGAAGAGAGACACATGAGCAGTCAGTAAATCAGGCAGTTAGGTCAGAAGGACATCTAGCCTAGTGAAGGGAAATTTACTTATCTCAAGTCCAAAGCCAGTCAGAATCAAAAGGGAAAGAGAACTGAACCTGCGAATAGAGATAGAGTGGTGTAATTTTCTTATTTCCTTGTTGTTGAAGAGGGTTCAGTAGTTAAGTGGATGAAGGTGAGATTTGATTACAACTGTTGCCCTAGACAATCACTTGCTCTCTGTTAACGAGTAGTATCTGCTGTCATCACAATAAATGTTTTGTCAGTCTGCCTTTGGAAAGATTGAAGAAGTGCACAAGAGAAGGGGCAAAACACAAAAGCTAGTTCAGATCATGGGGGCTTCTATTACCACACCCATAAGCTATGCTGTCACATAATTAGATATTGGGGAATAGCAGCACACTCCAAACTGTGTGAAGTTTGGATCGCTTATAGGAGTGAGCAGCACCGTTGTACCTGAGGGACTAAGGCAGACAACTTGTAACAACAGCCCACAACAGATTACACCCTTTAAGCATCCAGTATGGGGCCTAGCGAAGCAGACAATGTAGTTGTCATAAGCTCCCACCGAGCAGGGGGCTGGGGGATGGAGAGTGGGTGGTTTCACTCAAAGTGGTAACTTTAAATGGCAGCTCAGCAAGCCAGTCCTCAACACAGAGCTGAGGAAGGGTCATAGGTCAGCTCTGCCTCTCTAACTATCTCAATCGAGACAAGGGCAGTCTGATCTGGAAGCATGAGGGTCACAGAGAGGTCTTAATTTCTAGTCAGCTCGAGAGAGATACTCCAGGCTGACTTATGAACACATACAGCCAGTAAGAGAAAAGGTTAGTGACAGTTAGTTTAGGGACTGCTAACTCGTGAGCAAGTTTAACTCATAAGGGCAGGGTCATGTATTTTATTGTTTAATGATACAAGGAGCAATAGGAAATAGATACATTTTGCTGTTAAAACTGCATTCCATTCATTCATATATTTTTTATAAAATAAACCAGTTTGTAGGTTCCCAAATGGTCTCTTCTCACTAGACTGCTTTTCAGTCCATCTTCTGTAAAGATAGGAGCATGAATGTGACAGCAGTTATGAAATTACACAAAAGGGGTTTATTGTTAAGATCCCCAGATCATGCTGTTGTTTAACAAGATATGGGGCAAAAAGCATGCTCTCCAGATCATAGGGAATGTGAGGTCCACTTAGGGGAGTGATCGGTGACGCTGAACCAAAGAGAATATCTACTTTAGCCTCATCAATTTGTAACACTAGCACAGATGACTTGTGCAAAATGAAAGCGTTGTGGGACTACTTTAGGAAGCAGAAATAGACCTGCACGATACAGGGCTGGTGGTCACGGGCCAACTGCACGCTGATAGAGTAGACCACTGCATTATGGCTAGGGACCCAGATAGTCACATGGGTACCAATCATCTCCTATACTTTAGGAAAGCCAACAGTCTGGTGCAAATGGGCATGTTCCTGTTGCTGGTTAGTAGGAGAGGAAATGAGGATGTTGGCTCTCCTGAATAAAGCATCAATCCTTATTTTGATGTAGGCATGGACAGCAAATTGGCTGCTGCTCCCGTCTTGGAAGGAAGCCGATCCATAAAACTGAAGGGCCATGGTCACTTTGCTAGTGACAGTGCGGTCCCAATGCTTGAGTTTGTCTGTAGCTCTTCCAGCAGAAGGCACAGCTCTGGTTCCCTGCTGAACCTCAGCCTCCAGAAACCGTGCTCTTCGCCAGTTGCCAAGTAGCCGTGACTAGGCCTGTAGACATGGCACAGCAATGGTTCGACACAGTGCACCATCGGTGCTACTATGGTCTCTGACAGCCCTTCTCTGCTCCTGCTCGTCCTATTCCACTAAGTGAGATGCCAGGGGAGCACTGAAAGCAATCCCTATTGTAGTGAGCTTTCCGTCAGCAGTTCAATCAAACAGCTGTTCCATTCAAAGAGGATCACATGTGTGATTTATGAAGACCATAATTCAGTGTGCTAGTTGTTTAATGAGTAATTCTGTCAGCAACAGCTGTCACAAGAAGGCTTTGCAACACCCTCAATATCTGCACAGTAATTTCGCACCAGGTGGAAACTGAGCAGTGAGCAAGCACTACATAATACTCCCCACATTGCTGGCCACTCTAGCACACTTGACACCAAGAAGATTTACGCCAATACCAATTTCTAGGTGGTAGTTCCATAATGAGATTGATGATGGACTGGGAGCAAATCACTTCCACGCCCCCTTGAATGGGAATGATAAATAGCACAGGAAGATCCAACTGAGGAAGATGAAGCAAACAGAACTTTAGGGAAGTTTTACTGTCACAACAAAAAGAGAGAAGTGCAGTCCCCACCACATAAACCGCCCACATTTAAATCGGGCAATTGTTTAAATTGGGAAAATAGCGCAAACCATTTTCCATTAACAGTATTGTCAATTACAAAGTCGCCACTTACAGACGACTATTTTGGGCAGAAACAGGTGGTCAGGGAGCAGTGAGCACCTCGTTCAGGTGCAGTTACCAACTATACTTAATCATCTCTGAGTGGTGTCAGCCAATACTGAAGGTGATTGAAGAAATTATGAACACAATGATTGACAAATGTGTGAACAGAGGCAGCGTTCAAGCCTCAGTTAGATTCTTTTAATTAGTCGTTAATGTCGGATTTCACAAGCACTTTCGGTACTTCCCGATTTAATTAATTCTTTGGCGAGAGTTTAGCTACTGGTGACGATGTGCAATTAAAGCTACTCCTTCAGTCCCCCTCGTTTACTCACACAGAAAGCAACGTCAAATTTCGCATGCAACAAGTGAATATTGTGAAAGACATAGCCTAAAGTTCAGTTTTATTAGGCGGAATGAGAAACAAAACCAGGAAATGAGTCATCTGTCGTATTGTGCAGGGTCATATATAAACAACAGATTCATATCAACCGTCTTGTGCAGTTAGCAGGCAAATTGCATTAGCACCAACCTTCCCGCTTTAAGAGGTGGGGACTATACCAAAAGGTGCATTAGCCCAAGTTTCAAGCTCATTAACCAGCTCATTTTTAAACTTCAATTTGTTTTGCTGTCAAAAATTACCACCATCCCAAGAAGGAAAATTGTGCATTGGCCCAGCAGTGGCTAATCTGTGGTTTACCACCAAAACACCACGGCCTAGAAATTTGGCCGTGCTGCGCCCACTTTTCGTGCTCCACCTGGCGTACTAAGCTCCCAATATGGTGGGCAGGAAGCACGCACACATTTACGCCTGGAAGTGTGCCGCCCATCATATTGGATAAGGGAGATGCACTGGCGGCAGGAGCACACGTCGGGAACATTTAAATCCCAGAATAATTTATTTAAATGATGGTCCTGTGCATCTTACTAACCCATTTTCGAATGCCCCAGCACTTCATTCACAGCATGGTGAACTCGCACAGCACAGCATGGCGCTAACCAGCGGGAAGGCCCCCTCACCAGCGCTATTTAAAGGAATCATACAGTACCCAAACGGTAAGTTGCTGGTTTCTCATTTCAGGTTGCTGGTTGAATTTTGGGCATTTTTTGGTGCGTTTTATCACTCTAGAAAGTTTACTTTTTCTATACAAAGATGTTGCTGGTCATCCACTGTTGTTGTTATTGTTTGCCTCAGAAATAGTCTGACTGCGGACATGGGTGGTCTCTTAGGGCTGCCTTTTGGGTTGGAGGATGAGGGTGAGCAGCAAGGAAGACACCACAGAGCAGGAGCAGCTGCCAGAAGAGGGAGGAGGAGGACATGAATGCGCAGGAGGCCATATCCACAAAGAGTATTCAGGGATCACTTCTCCGACATTAATTTTACTCAGAAGCAATGTATGAGGTGCCTTCGATTCTCCAAGGACGCTGTCACCGAACTATGTCACCTGCTGCAGCCACAACTCCAGCCTCGCACCAGGGCATGGACAGCATCGCCTGTGGCTGTCTAGGTCACTGTGGCCCTCAACTTTTATGTCACGGGCTCTTTTCAGGCTGCAACAGGTGACATCAGCCACATCTCACAGTTTGCAGGGAGGCTCTGTATGCCAGTAGGAGCACCTACACTTCCATCCCTATAGATAGAGCAAAGCAGGACAAGACAGCACTGGCAGGCTTCCCCAGGGTGCAAGGTGCCATAGACTGCACCCACATTGCCTTGTGCGCTCCCTATCATCAGCCTGGCATCTCTATCAATCGAAAGGGATTCCACTCACTCAGCGCACTGTTGGTTTGCGACCACAGGCAGTGCACCATGCAGGTCTGTGTACACTATCCTGGCAGCTGTCATGACTCTTTCATCATGCGCCATTCCTCTGTGCTGCCATTATTCCAACCAGGCTGCCAAGTTATAGGCTGGTTACAGAGTGACAAGGGCTATCCCCCTTCAGACATGGCACATACCTCCTTTAAGGAACCCACGCACAGCTGCAGAGCAGCTCTACAATGAGTGTCATTTTGTCACAAGAAATATTATCGAGCAAACAATTGGCGTGCTCAAGCAATGCTTCTGGAGGAGTTCTGCAGTACACCCCTGACCGGGTATTGAGATTTGTCGTCATCTGCTGCATACTCCACCACTTCGCCATCATGAAGGACCAGCCTTCAACACCACTGGGAAGCAACAATTGCAGGAGGAGGAAGAGCAGGAAAAGGAGGAGAAGCAGCAACCACCAGTGCCCCTACCTGCCAGAACTCAGAGACCAGCTCATCGAGGAGTGCTTCACCTAAATCAGCCCTCCCATTCCCCTTTCAGTGCCACAATCCTAATCACCTCCGTCCTTACTATCACCATCCAATTGCTTTCCTTCAGTCCAGCCTTATGGGTCTGGCCCTCACTTCACTACAAATATAAACACCAACACCAAATCCAGAACAAAAAATCTAATTTATCAAACAACTCAATTCCAACTGTATCTAACAGTTAACAGAATTCATTATGAATGAACCTTGTGCAAGCCTTTAGTGCCGATATTTTGTGCCTGTTTTCTGATCCTCATGCTCCTACAAAATGCTTGCCCAGTGGTACGGCTTGGAAGGTGGAAGGTTGCTGAACCACCATTGAGGACACTTCTGGGCCTTGGAGGATGACCTAGAGCAGCTCTGGGCCTACGGGCCGGCTGCAGACTGTTAAATATCAGCGTGAACAGCAACCATCTGGGCCAACTGGCTGTGTGGCACTATCAAGGGTGGTAGCAGAGTGGATGGCGGGCTCATCCTGAGAGAGGTAAAGCTACTGTCCTGGGGCAGTGCCTCAGCAATCCTACGGCTCTGCTCAAGAACAGAGTGCAGGAGTGATGTGATGCTCTGGAAGCCCCTTTGAACAGTGGCCCCCCAAAGCCTAGGTGGCAGCCGTTTGATCTTCCATGCCAGCAGTGTAAGCTGCCATCGTGACCCTATGAGCTTCCATAGCAACAGTTTGTGCTGCCATGGAAGCTATCAGAGCTGTCATAACAGGCTTCATCATGGTGAGTTCCACTGTGGTGTTGATGGAGCTGACCACTTGGTCCATGTCGGACAGAATGGTCTCCGTGCTCTGCACAAAGCCTCGAGACAAGTTGTAGTTGGACTCCTCCATGCTCTGTAACATTGTGCACAAGCTCTCTGGCAGGCTGACCACTGCACCTAACATTTCCTGGTAGATGCCCATCAGCCTTCTTCGGTAGCCTCGACCCTCGAAGTCATCATCTGAATCCTCCGCTGCAGAACTAATGTAAAACCTCACCCTCCGGTGAGCTAGCGCCTGTGGCGTCCTATCCCCCTGCCCTAGCCCCTGCGCACTTGTGCCCAGTGAGTCACTATGTGTGGATATCTCCTACAACCTATCCTCTGAAGTCCACATGGTGCCGGTATCTGAGCTGGTGCTTGAGAGAGTCAGATCGAGTGCATCTTCTGGAAGGCTGGGCTCCTCCTCCTCCACTGGCTGAGAGGGGTCAACATTCTCAGCAGCTGAAATGAAAGAGAGGAACAAGGGTTAAGTTGTGGTGTGAAGGGAGAGCAGAGAGAAAGAAGTGGGTTTTGAAAGCATCTGCAGCTTGTCATGCAAAGTATGTGGGGTGAGGGAGATGTCAGAAGGTACAAAGAAGATAAGATCTGAAGAAACCATGTGCAACGTCTCCTCCAGCATTGCCAGTCGCCATGGCCTTGACTCTGCCCCGTCCTGGGGAGGGTCAGCAGGCTGGATCATCCTTCTTTGGTGCCAGCCCGCTACCTGGTGTTGTGTGCAACCTTCTCCTGCAAGTAAGAAGGGAGTGAGTGTGTTAGTGAGAGTCTTGTGAGGTGTTTGGATAACGTAGTTGTCATGATAGAATAGCTGATAGTCTGTGTGTGAGATGTGAGTTGTGGCTGAGTGTGGTTTGTAATAGTAGTGAGTGTGAGATTATGAGGTGTGGTGACGTGCGTTGCAGTCAATGTAGGAGAGTGAAGGGAAGTGGGGGCGAGGAGTCTTGTGAGTGCTGTCAGCATTGTTATTAATGAGGCTGTGAGTGGTGCCGCTGTTAGTAGAGTATGAGCAGTCTTCTTACCTTAAAAACCTAGTTAGATCATTGGATTTTTTTTATTCGTTCATAGGATGTGGGCATCGCTGGCGAGGCTGGCATTTATTGCCCATCCCTAATTGCCCTTGAGAAGGTGGTGCTGAGCCGCTTTCTTGAACCGCTGCAGTCCGTGTGGTGAAGGTTCTCCCACAGTGCTGTTAGGAAGGGAGTTCCAGGATTTTGACCCAGCGACGATGAAGGAACGGCGATATATTTCCAAGTCGGGATGGTGTGTGACTTGGAGGGGAATGTGCAGGTGGTGGTGTTCCCATGTGCCTGCTGCTCTTGTCCTTCTAGGTGGTAGAGGTCGCGGGTTTGGGAGGTGCTGTCGAAGAAGCCTTGGCGAGTTGCTGCAGTGCATCCTATAGATGGTACACACTGCAGCCACTGTGTGCCGGTGTTGAAGGGAGTCAATGTTTAGGGTAGTGGATGGGGTGCCAATCAAGCAGACTGCTTTTTCCATGGATGGTGTCGAGCTTCTTGAGTGTTGTTGGAGCTGCACTCATCCAGGCAAGTGGAGAGTATTCCATCACACTCCTGACTTGTGGCATGGCCTGGGAGCAATGCTCCTGGCCTTGATACGTTCAGCAATGTCTTCCCACTGTCGATGAAGTAGATGCATGGAGAGCCTCCTGTGACCTGGGGGAGGGGGAGGTGAAGAGGCTGTCCCTCCTTCACTGTCTGCACAAGGGCCTTCAAGGCAGCAACGGAGAACCTTGGTACCCACTCATTACCTCCTTCAGCCATTTCTTCATCACAAGTTCTTGCTTGGTGGCTACAGCCAGAATGCACCTCCTCTTTAAGAGGTGCTGGCTGCCTTTAAATGGCGTCAGAGGCGCCCAATATCACATCCCCCGCCTCCTCTACAGGAGTGCAGCCAATGAGTAGCGTGAGCAGCGCTGGCTTCACGCCTGCGTCACTATAATCAGCAGGCAGCACAAATATTATGTGCTGTCTGAGTCAATACTAACCCCTGCGTTTCCGGGCGTGATCGAATTTCTAGGCCCAGAACTTTCCATCAAGAGAAATATCAAATCCACTCCTTTTTTACAAAAATATGAAAGGCAGTTTCTCAATTTTTATGAGCATGGCACTCAGAGGATCTTTTCCGTGGGGTAATAGGATGAAACTTCTATTTAAAAAAAACACGCTTTCAAAAGTAGCAGACCAGGCCAGCATACATCAGTCAGTCACTATTGAAAGGCCATCTTGTTCATTTCAAACAGCAGAGTTTGTAACATTTCATAAGACAAATCAATGCATTTTCCCCTCATCGTGCTGCCAGGAAGTAGAGTCTGAAAAGGGATATAAAGAATGCTTTCAGAGGGAAATCAAAAAAGGAAAGCAAACGATTTACTGGACTCAGTGCAGCAGCATGTGTCAACAGACTGGAAAGCTTAGTAAATCAGGAATTTCTGCTACGCCATTTCCATAAAAGCTCACCCTTCAGCAAATAAAAATGTTGTATTTATTTCATCAGTTCTCTATGTAAATTGTATTGTTTCCCCAATATTGTTTTAAATTTAATTTGGTCATTTGCCTGATACTTTCTTTTCAATTCGAAGGCTGCTCTGTAAAATTATTAATCTTTTCTGCCATCTACAGTGTAGTACAGGAACATCTTGGAATGAATCTACAGGCTTCAAGCATTGTTTTCACTGTTAACTGGCAAAAATACCACACAATAAAAACTGGAACTCCCGTCACAAGGACTCCCTCCTACTCGTAAACAGTATCTCATTCTTTGTGAGCCCATCATCAGTGCTCGTGACGACAGGATTTACTGAAACAAATACTATACACCATCGTTGAAATACAACTTCACTTCATCCATCATAAAACTCTGCTGCTTAACTCATGTAGCCATCAGAGCTACAGTATATCCTCTTACTGGATGGTTTAGCACCCTCAAATTTTAGTTGTTGCAAACTGTCATTCAATATTGCACAATGTTGTTATTTAATCGATAGAGCGATACCTGATGCCAGTACACGGTATTGATAATACACCTCACCACCCACTACAGCCTTTGGAAAACAGAAAAGTTTTGGGTAAAACACACACATCTTTCAGTGCTATAACCTGCAAACATTCGAATGAATAAAATAAATTAAATAGAGTTAAAGAAATGTAGTGTTATATACATTCCTGAGTTCCAAGTTGTGATATTTTTAGCGCAGACATTTTATTGCAGTCCTCAAGGGATTTAAATATTGGCTGCACAAGCTGTTAGCCTTGCCAAGGCATTATTTTTTGAAAAGCCTATTGCTTGAAAGAGCCAAACAACAACATTTGTACAGGCTGAAGTGTTTAGCCTCTTGGATGGCAATTATTTCATAACACACTACTGCTGGGCACCAACTTGATTGCTTTTATTATTGGGGCAATTATTCCCCATCTCCTCTCAGGTTGCAGAAATTCTGTGTGTGTGTGTGTGTGTGTGTGTGTGTGTGTGTGTGACCGACCGTGTGAGGCTGCAAGAAAGCAAGTACGATACATAATCTTCCTTAGACCCCTTGCTCTTGATTTCCAAAATTAGCTTATTTTCTTCCTGAAAAAAAAACTGGTTTCAGTAGAACAGTACAAGCTACACCACAAGTATTTGACAGTGGGCACATTTGCAACTGTAAATGGGAAGTTAACGTTTTGCTAACCAAAGTTAAGTCTTATTTCTCTCTCTCCTTTCAGAAACCATTGAACATTCAGAAGTTCTGCTTTTATTGGCTCAGTTCTCCCCGGTACCTGAATTATATGTCTCCTGCTTACCTGAAATGTCACTTCTGCACAGACATGTCAACTCCTTTTTGCATATTAGCTCCAGCTGCTCTTTTAAGATGCAACTGGCCTTGCCCATGCTGCTGACATGTCTTATTCCTCCGTGTTCCCGCCTCTATCTTCTCAACTGCTTCTGACCTCAGTCTCTGCCACTAATAACCACATCCTCTCTAGTCCTCCATTGCACATTTTCTTGCCAAAAAATGCTGCTCCTCCACCCAGTCAAAAGAATTAGTTCTCTGCTGATGTCAGACACAGATTTTAATGCACTAACAGCTGACTCCCCTTGCAAATTCGACACTTTCTGCTGGTAAAATGGATTTCTCTTAAGGCATAGCACAATTTGAGAAATATTTGTCGAGTCAAAACGTCTCCTTCGATAAATTCATATTATTTTGTAAATTGTGCCTGGGATACACAAACAGTTCCCATTGTGTGACAAATGGATCTTGGGCTGTCAATTTTAACTGGGATTAAAAAATTAAATACCACTAAGTCATTGAAAGATCAAAAGTCACAAAATAATCATTGAGAATTAGGTCCATCGATGGGAAAATCCCAGATATGGCAGTCTGGAAAAATCAGGGACACCATGTGGGGCTAAATTCCGATTTCTTTCCCCATTTGTGTTGTCATAAGTGAAGCACATTCAAGCACATGCTTCATTGCAAACCCTTTGATATTTTATTAGCCAGTAGATAATACTGGGATAAAAACACAGATGGATTAAAAATGCTATGGTTTTTAATTTTTGGCCAACTTACCCCCCCCACCCCATTTGTGTGAAAACATACAATTATATAAATCTTGTATTCACCACTGACTGAGCCCTGTAGGACATTGCTGCCAGACAGGACCTGCATCGGGTGGTGAGGGAACCAACACAAGGAAGTAACCTACTTGGTCTCATTGTCACCAATCTGCCTGTCTCGGACATGAGTCTACATGATAGCACTGCTAGGAGTGGCCACTGCACAGTCCTCATGAAGACAAAGTCTCACCTCCGCAGTGAGGACATCCTCTGTCGTGTAGTCTGGCACTACCACCGTGGTAAACGGGACAGACTAAGGACAGATTAAACAGCCCAAAACTGGGCATCCATGAGATACTGTGGTTATCAGCAGCAGAATTACATTCCACCACAATCTGTAACCCTATGGCCCCACCTATTCTTCACTCCTCAATCACCATCACTCATTCAATGGGAAGTGTAGAAAGGCATGCCAGAAACAGCACCAGGCATATCCTAGGTACCTATGTATTGAAGTTACTACATAAGGCTATCTGCATGTTAAACACCACAAGCAGCAAGCTATACACAGAGCAAAGCGTTCCCACAACCAATCGGAGCAAAAGTAAGTATGGTCTACCACATCCAGTCAAGACTGGTGGTGGACAGCCAGGGAACTAACAGGAGGAGGAGGCTCCATGAACATCCCTATCCTCAACCAGCATGGAGTCCAGATGTAAGTGCAAGAGACAAACCTAAAGTGCTTGCAAGCGTCTTCAACCAAAAGTGCGGAATGGATGATCCCACTTGGCCTCCATCGATGTCCCCCCATCATTTAGGGGGCCAGTGTCCAGCCAATTTGGTTTGCTTCGCATAACATTAAGCAACAAAAGTGGACGCAGCAAAAGCTATGAGCCCAAACAACATGCAGGCTGTAGTGCTTTAGACTTGTGTACTAGAGCTAGTCAGTCTCCTAGCCAAGCTGTTCCAGTACAGCTATAACACTGCCATCCAATGTGGAAGATTGTCCGTTAATGTCCTATCAACTAAAAACTGGATAAATCTAACCTGACCTATTACTGTCATATCAGACTCCTCCTAATCATCAATAAAGTGATGGAAGGAGTCATCAATAGTGCCATCGAGTAACATCTGCTCACCCATGACCTGATTACTGACACGCAGCCAGAATTACCGGTTCCTGACCTCGTCACACACAGGGATGCATGAACTGAATGCCAGAGGATGAGGTGAGACGAGCTGCCCTCAATATCAAAGCAGCAACCGAGTGTGGCACCAAGGAGCCGTAGCAAAACTGAAGTCAATGGAGGTCAAAGGGTAAACGAACCAGTGGCTAGATTCATACTTGACACAAAGGAAGATGGCCGTCGTTGTCAGAGGCCAATCATCGCTGCAGGAGTTTCTCGGCACAATTATCTTCAGCTGCCTCATCGATGGCCTTCCCTCCATCAGAAATTCAGGAGTGGGGCTGTTTGGTTATGATCCCACAGTTTACAGCTCCAGATGGCAAATCCAAAAATGGCAGATTCTTATTTTTAAAAAATTGTTTTTGAGTTCTTATTATTTTATTTGGCAGTTTTTGAAAACATCTTACATTTAGACAGCACTTTCAATGTAAAAAAATGTCCCAAGGTGCTTTACAAAAGGAAAGAAAGAAAAAAAACTAAAAAGCAGTCATATGGCGCTTTTCGCATCTTTAGGACATGCCAAATGAAGCCAATGTGGTACTTCTGAGGTTAAGTCACTGTTGTAATGTAGGGAAACATGGCAGCCAATTTGCGCACAGCAAGGTCCCACAAACAACAATGAGATGATTGACCAGATAATCTGCTTCTTCAGTGGTGTTGGTTGAGGGATTGACGTTGGCCAGGACACGAGGAGAACTCCCTTGCATTTCTTCAAATAGGGCCAAGGGATCACTTACATTCATCTGAGAGGGCAGACAAAGCCTCAGTTTAATGTCTCATATGAAAGATGACGGGAGTTAAATTGGTTAACCCCTGAAAACGAGCGCTGGGATCACGTTGTGCGATTAACCCGCGCCTGTTGTTTGCGATGCAGGCAGCACGTAACATTCGTGCTGCCTGATGATTTCAATGCTTGCTGCGTGCTGCCAGCGCTACCTGCACTGTTGATTGGCTGCACGCACCAGCAGGGGGCCCCGATATCGGGAGTGGCTAGCACCACTTAAAGGCAGCCTGCGCCTCTTAAAGGGGAGACACACTGTGGCTGCAGGAAGAGCTGGAATTCATTTGGCAACTAACTCTGCTGCAGGATAGTGAGGAATGGCTGCGCTTGCGAGGAAGCGTGCATTAGAGGAAGAGGAGGCAGCAGGGAGGGGCATCCTTTATCCAGACAGAGGCAGGAGGCCCTTCAGACATATGCTGAAGAGGCAGTGGGAGAAAGTCGTGTGCAAGGTAAATGCCAGGAGCATCGCACCATTACATGGATGCAGTGCAGGAAGAGGTTCAATGATTTGACACGAGTGGTCAAGGTAAGTGAGTTCAACTGTCAAGTGGCACATCCTACCAACTAGCCTCATCCACTGCTCCACGCACCCCCATCACCCACCTACCAACAAACCCGTTCAATCAGTGCTCAACTCTTCAAATCAGATGCTCCATCTCACCCTCACACATTACCACTGTTGCAAGCCACACACCCACAACTCACAGGTCACATACACTGGCAGCTATTCAACCAAGACAGCCACATCACCCAAACATCTTGCAGGACACTCACAGACACATTTCTCTCTTTCTTGCAAGAGAAGGTGGCACATAACAGTAGGCACCCCCGTGGAGGAGACAGTGCCATGGCCACTGGTGGCATCGATGATGAGGGTTTCTGCGTACCTAATCCTCCTTTTCGCTTCCCACTTCTCCCTTATACCACAATCTTTTCTGACTCACATGCCGCAGATGGTATAAGCACGCACATCTTACTTTCTCCTCTCCCATCACCACAACTCAACCCGTGTCTCTGTCATTTCAGATACCCAAGAACTGGAATCTGCCCGGTCAGAAGAGGCAGAGAAAGATGTCAGTGATGACGCAGACACTCGATCTTACACTCACAGCCACCAGCTCAGAGACTGACACTGCACGTCCTTCAGAAGTTAGGATAGAGGAGGGATCTGCACGTGGTGAAACACGGGGCACAAGTGTGCAGGGGCTGGGGCAGAGGGAACGGATGCCGCAGGTACCAGCTCGCCAGAGGGCGAGGTCGCACACTAGTTCTGCTGCAGAGGAGTCAAATGATGACTTTGATGGGTCAGGCTACAGAAGAAGGCTGATGGGCGTATACAACCAAATGCTTGGTGCACTGGAAAGCCTGCCGGAAAGCCTGCGCACAATGTCAAGGGGCATAGGGGAGTCCAGCTCCAACTTGGCCCAGGGCTTTGCACAGAGCTTGGCACCTATCTTTTCCCACATGGAACAGGTGGTCACCTCCATCAAACGCCTGTGGAACCCACCATGATGACTGATGTCACAGCTTCTATTGCAGCACAAACAGCTACCATCCACGGTCTGACTGCTGCATTTGGAGCTCTGACTGCTGCTTTGGATTCTCAGACTGCTGCTATTGTGGCCCTGTATGGAATGGAGCTTCCTTGGCGTTACAGCACTCCAGCAATCTGTTCTCCAACAGATCACCAGGATTGCTGAGGCGCCGCCCCGGGAGAGTGGCAGTGGTGCCATAGAAGACGAACCTGCTGTCCTCTCTCAGGATAACACCATTCCTGATCCCACCCCTGCCACTACACCAGTGCCCTTGCTGCTGCCTGTCAGCCAGCCGGCCCAGACTGCTGCAGCCCAGGCTGAGATGGTGCAGTCTGAAGCCGGGCCCCCTAGGCCCAGAGCTGCTCGAGGTCGTCCTCCAAAGGAATCTGCCCGCTCCTCACTTGAAGGTCAGCAGCCTTCCATCACCCATGCTCCAGCCACTGGGAATGCACCTCGTAGGAGCACTAGGAGAGGTAAAGGCACACGATCGACAGGCACTAAGGGAATGCACAAGGGTGAATAGTATCAGTTTGTTTGAATCATTTGATATATAAATCTATAAATGTGGTTATGAATATGTATTTGGTGTTGGTTTTCATTTCTGCGATGAGCTGAGGGAGGAAGCAATGTGTAATCATAAGGAGGACAATTTGATGGTCATGTGGGAGGGGGAAGGTAAGGAGTGTGGGACTGTTGGTGAATGGGGAGGTGTCGTTGAGGTTACTGGTATCGCTCACTGATAATCTGATCACGCAGAGCCCTGGCAGACAGGGCCTGTCTACCTTATTGCCTCCCTGCCTCATCATCCTCCGTCTCTTCCTCCTCCTTTGCCTCTTCCTCAGGTGGCAAGGGCTGTCCCCTCATAATGGCGAGGTTATGCGGTATGCAACAACAAATCTTGATACCCGTTCAGCTGAGTACTGCAGGGCTCCTCTAGAACGGTCCAGGCAGCAGAAGCATTGATGAGGACACCGATGGTGTGTTCGTTGATGTTCCATGTGGCAGCATGGAGCTTATTGTATGCTGGCTGTGCGTGTGTTCCTGACCGGAGTCATGAGCCATTTCATGAGGGGATTACCCTTGTCGCCCAGTAACCAGCCTTTGACTTGCCGTGCTGGTTGAAATATAGGTGGCACAGGAGACTGCTGCAGGACGAAGGAATCACGATTGCTGCCAGGATAACGGGCATTGACCTGCATGATGCGCTGCCTGTGGTCACACACCAGCTGTGCATTGAGGGAGTGGAATCCCTTTCTGTTCATGAATATGGCCGAGTTCAGATGTTGAGCACACATGGCAATATGTGTGCAGTCAATGGCACCCTACACCATGGGGAAGCCTGCAATGCGAGCAAACCCCTTGTGCTCGCTCGTGCTGCTTGTCTCTGTCAAGAGGGAATGAGATGAATCTGTTTGAGTGTACAGAGCCTCAGTGACCTCCTTTATACTGCAATGCGTGGCAAACTGTGAGATGTTGTTTATATCTCCAGCAGCAGCCTGAAAGGAGTCAGAGCCATAAAAATTAAATGTCACAGTTACCTTGACAACCACAGGCAATGCTGTCCTTGCCCTGCTCTGAGGCCGGAGTTGTGGCTGCAGCAGTTAACAAATCCTAGTCACAATCTCTCTTGTGAACCGCAGACGTCGGGTGCAATGGTCGTCGCTGAAGTTGAGGTAAGAGAATTGGTCCCCGAAGCCCCTCGTTGGATATGGCCTCCTGCTGAGTGCCCTGCTCCTCCTCTTCCCTCTTCTGGCAGCTTGTCCTGCTCTGCGTGGCCTCTCTGCATGCTCCCAGTCATATTCAATTCCCAGAGGAAGCGCTAGCAGGCCACTCATGTCTGGAAGCAACCTTGTTCGGTGCGTTATTTTAAATGCCACTAACAATACTGCAAGACCAGGCAGACCACTCTCTATAGAATATTGCAACTTTCTCCAAGTATAGAAAACTTCCATAAACACCCACAATCGTAGCAGCAGCCAGAATAACTAATCCAGCAACTAACCTGTAACTCTGACATGCTCCTTTTAAATAGCGCTGGCGGGTGTCCTTCATGCCCTTTGACTCCTGTGCAGCTTTGTGAGCTTAGGACAGTGCATTGGCTGGAGTGGGGAGTTCGAAAATGCCGCCGACTGCTTCAAATCAGCGTTGCACACTGATTAACATCATAATCTCCCTACTTTACATGCTTCCGGCATTTACTAATTTGGTGTCCTGTGCACATCACGCCAGAAGCATGCGCGCACATCTCAGACGCCATTTTCGGGGCTTAGGTGTCCCCCATAGTACCTACAAAGAAGGCACCTAGTTAGGTCAACGAGGATAGAAGTGATGGGCAGGTGGAACATAGGGCAGGAAGAAATTTGGGCAGCTGCACTTTGGATACGTTGGAGTTTATGAAGGGTAGAGGATGGGAGGTTAGGAAGCAGTGCATTGGCAGGCAAAAGTTTGGTGGTGAAAATGTGATGGTGAAAGTGTGATTGTGACAGAAAAAACATGACAGTCAAAGGAAATAAATATTAGAGAACAGAAGGTACCACAGATCCAAGAGTTTTAAGATATATGGATATATATTCACACTGGATCAAAACAAATTTCAAAAATGTTCTATTTTTAGGATGGGTAGCTCATCAACTGAAACTTCAAAAGGTACTTCAGAAAATTCATCGCTATATTACTTTCACATACACTGCCTACAATGAACAGCTTAACTTTTAGTAATAATATCCCTTTATTGGCACGTCATATACTGTGGCTATTAAAATCCAATATCAACTACTGCAAAAAAAAATGTAATTTTTATGCCAACCAGCGTATCACAATATGAGCAGGATGCTTGTTATGACAGAGGGATTTGAAGTCGTTCCTAACCCACTAAAGGCAGCCAAAACAAAACAGATCCAAATGTAGAAAGGTCAAAAGATGAACATGAAAATACTCACTTATGTTGTGCAAACATCTTTGCCAACTTACAGAAATGATTTCCTTCAAAAAGCCACAGCCTGGCCACAAAAAAGTTTTTTATACAAAACAATAGGCAATATTTTTAAGTCAAACCGAGAGCAAAACTTACATTTCAAGGAGGCCAGGCATAGATTCTGTAGATATCTGACAGAGAGATTAGCTGCACGTGATAACTTAACACATTTTGAGTGCTTAAAACTGGATATGAAATTTTGGTTAAAGGTTTTCAAAATGGAGACCCATTACCATCGTGTGAAGAGACCATTAATGTCACATCTGCAAACTGCATACGTCAGAAATATCATACAACAAGAACAGATTGCACCTTTAACATAGAAAAGCTTTTCAAGGCACTTCACAGAGGTGTAATCAAAGAAAAAGAATGCTGAGCCAAAGAAGATATTAAGAGGCATGACCAAAAGCTTGGTCAAAGAGTTGGGTTTGACAAGAGAGTCTTAAAGAAGGAAAGTGGAGAGCCAATGGGAATTCCAGAGAGTGAGGCCTGGGTGGCTGAATGCATGGCCACCAATGGTTGGGTGAAGGAAGGCGAGGTGGGGGGGTGGGGGCCGTGGGAGGAGGACGACGCACAAGAGGCCAGAGTCAGAGGAACTGAGAGTTGAGGGCTGGGGGCTAGAGGAGGTTACAGAGATAGGAGCGACGAGACCATGAAGGAATTTAAACACAAGGATATGAATTTTAAATTTGAGGTGTTGAGGGACCTGGAGCATTTATTGTGCCTTCAACAAGGCACGGGAACTTATTACAATCTTAGGACCTCTTCAAAGCCGTTTTGCTCAAAGATACATTGTGGTTTGAAATCTGAGAAAAATATTCAAATCAGAACTGCTCAACTACAGACTGCAAAGATAACAAATACATAAAAGATATTTCTCAGGTAAGCCAACAGCAGATGTGCAGTGCAAAATTCCTGAAGGGAACATTCTATTCAGGACAAGGGAGGGAAAAAAATAACCTGAAACCTTGGAGCAGAGCTTGCCTTATATAAAGTGTGAGCATGGGCAGTGGTCATACAGAAACACCTTTAATGTCGCAGCGCCATGACGACACAAAATTGTTTAATGCGAGCTTATCCTTAGCTAATTCGCTCCACCTTCCTCCCCACCCCCCCCCCCAACTCCCAACCCCCGCCCTGGAATGTGACAAGGTGCTGGTTCATTCTGGCAATGCGGGAGGAATCAAACAGAAGAATTATTCCAGCCAAGCACTGGCAAAACAATGAGCAATATTTTTTTCCTTTGGCCGTGTTAACCTGCGCAAAAAAACAAAGTATTTGGCAAACTTTGTTCACAAACACAGGATTGAAATTTTCCTCCAAGTGCATCACTGGACGACGTTGCTGTTTTGACGAAAATACAGCAGGTCTTCTCTCCCATCCCACTTCATCCTGCCTCCCTGAACCAAACTTAAAGCTTTGACAAACACGCTTTCTCGATGAAGGTGCACCTCTAAAAAGGAGTTATTTACTTTCTGATCAATATAAGTGGAGAAAACCCACAAGCCTTTAATCCTGACAAAAATGAGGGGGTCTGCTCATCAGTGACCTCCAGCGTTGACCTCACTGAAGTTGGTGAGGTCAAGGAGGAAGTTACCTCATTTGCATAACCTGGGCCAGCACCCGCAACACGAGGAGGGCATCTTGGTCACCTGCCGTGATGGAGAGGTTGGGAATCCTGGAGAAGGATGCCTGGTCTGGTGGAGGGGTGTCAAATTCTCCCCCTCCCTCCCCAGAAAGAAGGCACCTCAGTTCTCAAAATGTCCTCAATCTTTATGGGCGCAGGCCACAATTCAGGCCTGGATTCCCAGCTGGGCCCAATTTCATCGATTGGCAGGCAGGCATGCCTACTTTCATTTGGTGTACCAGCCCATCAGGCAGGTGACTCCAAGCCTGGGAGTCCTCGATCCCAGCTATGCCTGCCACCTCCCCCTCCCCCCTTACACCCCTGGTCTTGTTTGTGATGGGGAAGGCTCTGCCTGTTATAAAGACCCCACAGAAACTCTCTGGGGAGGTCAGTACCCAGCATGTTATTTAGTTCCTAGACTAATATGTAGCCATTCTGCCACACTCCCACCCAAGTTACAATGGGAGTGAGCTGGAAAGGCCACCGATTTTCAGCTTCCTAGTTTACTCACAAATAAAACAGATCCATAGGCTGCAATAAAAAGCAAAACTCTAAATGCTGGAAATGCATGGAAATAGATGCTGGAAACATGCAGCAGGCGTTTCAGCATCTGTGAGGAGAAAAGACCAGGTCTGATGTTCTGAGTGTGTACCGAGGAAGAGTGCACAGGTGAAACTTTACTCCTGTGTATTTCCAGCATTTTCTGTACTTAAATAAATAGACTAGTTTACTCACAAATAAAATCCCCCAACAAAACCTTCTGACCGTTGTTCTGTTTAAACATCATTGGACTTTTGTTCCACTGTCTGAGGGTTGACATTGTTTCTTTTCACTCAGTGCATTTCCTTGGAGAAAAATGTGGCTTTTGGGAAAAGTAACTTCATAGAGAAAAAAAACATAAATCAAACATTAAAAACCAACAGCCAGCAAACCAAACTTAACAGGACATGAAATGAGCTTCATATAAAAACCCCAAACCTGATGACAGAAATCAAGCTTACTGTTCCGAACTTGGCACAGTGACATACTCCAACTCCTCACCTATGTCAGATACATGCTCACAACTAGAACTGGAATAGTGCCTGGAATTTGGTCAGAGGCAGTGGAAAACTTTGCATGTTTGTCAGACATTGTTTTTGGATTCAAACATGTTTGCATATACTTCTCCTTGGACTTGGACACATATTGCCATTCCTTCAATGTCATTGGGTCAAAATTGCATACAATTACACAGTATTTACAGTACAGAAACAGGCCATTTGGCCCAACAGATCAACGCCAGTGTTTATGCCTCACACGAGCCTCCTCCCACCCCTCTACACCTAACCCTATCAGCATAACCCTCTATCCATCTATGCTATTCGCCCCAACCGCTCCTTGTGGTAGCAGGTTCCATGTTTTCACCACTCTTTGGGTAAAGAGGTTTCTCCTGAATTCCCTATTGGATTTATTAGTGACTGTCTTATATTTATGGCCCCTAGTTTTGGAAATCCTGGAACTCCTTACCTAACAGCAATGTGGGAGAACCTTCACTGCACGGACTGCGACGGTTCAAGAAGTCTCATCACCACTGTCTCAAGGGCAACTAGGGTTGGGCAATAAATGCCAGCCTTGCCAGCAATGGCCACATCTGAAGAATGAATTATTAAAAAAAAATCCACAAGTGAGCTGGACTCGATAAATCATAAAAAAGGGGCAGACGCATCAGGATGTCAAGTCTACTCTTTGGATGAACATTGGATCCAACTGAAGCCTGACATGTCACACTGTGCTCTGTTGGTCTGCTTTTTTGGATGTAACTATTGTGCGTGCTGGGAACCCATTTAGGCTGGAAATTTCCTCAGGGCTTCTCCCGCTCCATCACCGTAACTTCGGCGGAGACCCCCGTGCACACATCAAACTTCCGCCAAAGTTTTGGTGGAGGAGCGGGAGAAGGCCCAAGGAAATTCACATCCTTAGTTTTTTTTAAATTACAAGGTTAGTTGTCTGTGCGACACACTGAGCTAGAGTGACTCACAAAGACAGTTCAAAAGTTATTTCTTCATCCATAAGATTAAATTATCCCAGGGTGGAAAAATCATATTCTATGGATATAGAGAGCATGACCCCATCATAAATCGAGTCTCTATGTGTGAGTGCTGCTGACTACAAACCCTTGGTTCTCACACCATCTGCTACAATTCGTGCAGCTCTCCCGATAATCTTTATTCATGTTCACTGCAGAAGTCTTCTCCCATAGACAAGCCTTCACTTCCTACAACCTTATGTGTGAAGTTTATGGGATAGTGTGCCACAGGGTGAACAGCCCACACTTATACTGCTGAGATATGTACCCGCCTTAGTGCAGGATGCCCATCATATTCTACTCCTGATCTCTCCAGTAGGGGGGCCATAATGTGGGGGTTATGTTACTGGACTAATAATCCAAAAAACATGAGTTGAATTCCCACCATGGAAGTTTGAGAATTTGAATTCAGTTTTTTAAAAAATCAGTAAAAGTGACCATGAAGCTGTCGGATTGTTGTAAAAACCTAATTGGTTCACTAGTGTCCTTCTTTCAGGGACGGAAGCCTGCCGTCCTTACCTGGTCTGGCCTGTTTTATGTGATTCCAGTTCCTGGGTGATTGTTGAGCCTTTTAGCATTTGATAGACATTAACATAACAGCTTAGACATACGTGAGCATCATGGGGTTAATGTATGATCTGAGCGTACACTGGGCGGGGGTGCGCTCCACCTGCCCATGATTTACTTTAGAGGTCAGATCCCCTTTATATTACGCAGTCTCACTGGCCAGCAAATTAATTGTTCAGTCTAGGGAACATCCCCAAGAAACATTCTATACAAAATTCAACTGCCAAGTTGACAAAAAGATGTCTGTGTGATCGGGTGATGGGTAACAGTAAGTCAGATACAGTCACAGGCAGCAAGGCACATTAGATCCACTTCTATTACTACCTTTATATGACACAGATGCCTTGCTTAGATTCGTGTAATCCAACAGCACCGAGTTAGTCCATCAGAGCTGCACTGGAAAGCTGGCAGAAAGATTTTAAGATTAGTGGAGAGAAGACTGGCCTTTAGAAATTGAAAACAATCTTTGAAATGATGGTTTCACACTGGCTACAGTTACACTACAGCTGGTGTGAATCCCAAATGATGTGAGGCTTTCACTCTGCAACGTTTACATCACACTCAGATATGGTTCCTCAAACTATAATTATACTGCAGTTTCTGCAGTGTGAAACCTGCCTTGTGTCGATGAAGAATCTACAGTAGAACTGGCCCAGTACAGTTCTTTGGCCCTCCTTCTGAAATTTGATTAATTTCGGTTGCTGACGTGCCATTGAGAGACTGAAGCAGTTTATACAGTGCAGAGAGGTAGAAACTAGCTTCCTTCAACACTGCTTCCTTCCTTCCCGTCCGCTGTTCCAAAAAAAGGAACTTACAACACATCACAGAATTACCGCAAACACACACCAAGCAACAGGGGGCAATTTATTTCACAATTAGGGAGAATCCAAAAACTCATGAGTCCCACAGTTCCAATTTGATTTTATGATGCAACAGGTGTGGAAAGAATGTTTCAAATTAAGTATAATTTTCTCCAATAATAGCGCAGATTGTTAAAAGCACAGAAGCTGCAGTAATACTCTTCCTTACACCATTTAGCTGCCTACCATCTCACTCTCCATCTTGTTCCCGTTGGATGGAACTTTTTATATTTTATGGACATTTTAGTCCCATGGCTAACAACCACTTTGTATCCCATTTTAAGATTGACGTTTTGCCAACTAGATGTCTTTAGTTCCTTGAGATTACTATCCTTCCATCAATCTTGGTGTAGCAAGGCTCAACTTAAGGCAGTAATAAGGTCTCTCTGTGCAACATAGTAAACCCCTAAGAAGGAAGGCAGGTGACCTACACCAAAATCACTCCTGGGTTAGAGGCCAGCAATAATTGGACCAGGGCACACAGATCTAATTCAGTTCTCATTTTAAAGCCAGGAGTGGTGAGTGCAGATCGATAAAGCCATAAAAAAGGCCAACAGCATTTTGGGTTTTGTAAATGGGGACATAGACTATAAAAATAAACAAGCAGTGGTAATTTTGTACAAAACATTGGTTAGGCCACATTTCGAGTACCTTGTGCAGTTTTCGCCGCCCCTTTATGGAAAGGACTTTAAAGCCATAGAGAACGAACAGTGATTCACCAGGATGATGCCGCAAATCGAGTTTTGAGAGATTTCTATAGGAGCAGAGAAAGCTAAGAGAAGATTTAATAAAGATTTTTAAAATTATGAAGGAGTGAGTAGGGAAAGGCTATATCCTCTGCTCTGGGAGTTAGTGATCAAAGATCATCAATTTAAAACTGTCACTAAATAAATTTAAAACAGAAATAGACAGTTTCCTAGAAGTAAAGGGAATTAGGGGTTACGGGGAGTGGGCAGGAAATTGGACATGAATTTAAATTTGAGGTTAGGATCAGATCAGCCATGATCTTATTGAATGGCAGAGCAGGCTCGAGGGGCCGATTGGCCTACTCCTGCTCCTATTTCTTATGTTCTTATGTTCTTATTGTAATCTCTTGCCTATCCGTCCAGAAAAAAATGGCAATTGCCCTTTAAGTATAATTGAAAGTGGATCTGGAAAAGGAAAGTGTGCTGGAAATGTATTCATGTCAGAATTGCAGTCTGATTTTCTGGGCACAACAATCAGAAACACCAATCAAATTAAATGACACTCCTCCACGGCAAGCCATTGAAAGGTCACTGCAGTATAGCTCTGGAACTTGACACTGATAAAAGGGTCTTCAACTTTTTCCAGACAAAGCACCAAACACAGTATATATACACATTACAGGAACTGTTTTTTGCTTTCAAAAGTCAGACTGCTTTAATCTGATCTTCCTAGAGGGTTGAATGCAGGGCTAAATCTCCACCCAAAGTGATGTGGTCTTTTATTGTTATTAAGCTAATAAGTGGCAGACAGGTAGTACAGATAGAAACAGATGAAAGGTCATCAGAACTGATGAAAGGTCATCGACCTGAAACATTAACTCTATTTATTTCTTTCTCCACAGATGCTGCCTGACTTGCTGAGTATTTCCTGCGTTTTCTGTTTTTATTTCAGATTTCCAGCATCTGCAGTATTTTGCTTTTGAGGTAGTACAGATAATTGTGGTGCATCACCAAAAGTGGAAATGACATGCAGCAGTTCAAACATTTCAAGAAGGCAAGAGTAAGTAAAGTGAAGGTGAGGTATCGATCCCTCGCTGTGATTAGCACCTTTGTGAAAAAAATCAGAAACGGAAGACTCCAGAATCATTTGTTGATAAACGTGAAAGAGAGAGATTTCGGTAGAAATGATCCCTCTCCCTGTTATTTATCTGAACACAGTTAATCTGTTGCCAGATGGATCATTTTCACTGAAAATTAGTGAAGTTAAAGGCTGTACTCTGCAGGGACTCTTTGTACTAATGTCATCTACTGCAAGTACGTCTGCTTTGCTTCATCAACATTCAGTGTTTCAGTCCCCAGTGCCTAGCAGAGGTGTGTGGCCAGGTGGATTATAGATCACATCTTTTGGTCCTGTTTCACGGCCGTTTCTTTTGGGATCTGACCTCAATTCAAACTGAGTAAGTATTTAATGCACCAGCTGTGCAGGGACGTTAGGTCTTTTTCCGATTTCCCTCCCGAACTGTACAGGCTGCTATCTGCCCATACAGCACAAATTTTTCCTTGCTCTAGCACCCCTACATTACCATCAAAGCCGTTCGTTTGCCGTTTGTTATCAGTTTGACCTGTCAAAATTTTCCAAAGCTCTCCAGATTTGGGAATTGTGCCTCTGAATAAGAAAATCGCAAATGTTTCCTGGAAGTCCATACAGATAACATCCAGAGACAATCCCCAATCCACCATGTTAGTGACCCCTTCAAAAAATTCAACTTCATGACTTAAGAAGCCAAGAAGGGAGAAAGCAGGAAACTACAGACCTGTTGTTCAAATGTTACTGGAATCTATCATCAGGGAGAGAGTGACGGAGCACTGGGACAAGTATAAGCTTATCAAAGAGAGTCAGCATGGATTTGTGAAGGGCAGGTCATGTCTGAGTAAACTAGTTGATTTTTTTGAGGAGGCCACTGACAGGAGTGTCTATGGATATTGTCTATATGAGCACCCAGAAGGCATTTGAGAAGGTTCCGCAAAAGAGATTAGCAAAAATAAAAGCGCACGGAATTCGAGGTAACCTTCTGAGGTAGGTTGGAAATTGGTTTGGAGGGAGAATTCAGAGAGTAGGGAAAAAGGGAATATACTTTGATTGGGAGGATGTGCCATGTGGTGTTCCCCAACAAGCTGTACTGGGACCTCAATTATTGACCATATATATCAATGACTTGCAGGAAGGAAGAGAGTGTACATCCAAACTTGTAAACAATACTAAGTTTGGGAGCAGACTAAGTTATGTAGATGGACGTTACTAAGGGGCATATACATACAAAGTGATTGGGCAAAACTATGGCAGGTGGAGTTCAATGCGATTCCATCATTCAATCAGGTCGAAGGCTGATAAGCTCTTTCCATAACTGGTTCTAGAAATAAAGGTACAGGTAATTGAACAGCCTGTACAACAGGTTTTGCTGGAAGTAATGAGATAGAGAGAGAGAGGGGGGAGAATGAAAGGGCGAGCGGGAGCGAGCGGGCAGGAGCTGGCAGGCCGGGACGAGCGAGAGGGAAAGAATGTGTGAGAGCGGGCGAGCGAGAGAGAGTGGGTGAGAGCAGGGCAAGCGGGCGAGAGTGGGGCGGGCAGGCCCAGGCAGGAGTGGGGCGGACAAGGCCGCGCGGGCGAGGGGGAGGGGGCCGTAGGGTAAGGGGGAGGGGAGGGCGAGAGGGAGGGGCGGGAAAGAGCGGGCGGAAGAGAGCTAGCGAGAGGGTGGCAGAGCGGGTGTGTCAAAGTGGGAGAGCAGGCGAGAGGGAGAGGGAGAGAGCGGGCGAGAGCGAGAGGGAGAGAGCGGGTGAGAGGGAGAGAGCAGGCGAGAGGGAGAGGGAGAGAGCGGGCGAGAGGGAGAGGGAGAGAGCGGGAGAGAGGGAGAGGGAGAGAGCGGGCGAGAGCGAGAGGGAGAGAGCGGACGAGAGCGAGAGGGAGAGAGCGGGAGAGAGGGAGAGAGCAGGCGACAGCGAGAGGGAGAGAGCGAGAGGGAGAGAACAGGTGAGAGGGAGAGGGAGAGAGCGGGCGAGAGCGAGAGGGAGAGAGCGGGAGAGAGGGAGAGAGCGGGCGAGAGCGAGAGGGAGAGAGCGGGCAAGAGGGAGAGGGAGAGAGCGGGCGAGAGCGAGAGGGAGAGAGCGGGAGAGAGGGAGAGAGCGGGCGAGAGCGAGAGGGAGAGAGCGGGAGAGAGCGAGAGGGAGAGAGCGGGCGAGGGCGAGAGGGAGAGAGCGGGCGAGAGCGAGAGGGAGAGAACGGGCGAGAGCGAGAGGGAGAGAGCGGGCGAGAGCGAGAGGGAGAGAGCGGGCGAGAGCGAGAGGGAGAGAGCGGGCGAGAGGGAGAGGGAGAGAGCGGGAGAGAGCGAGAGGGAGAGAGCGGGAGAGAGCGAGAGGGAGAGAGCGGGCGAGAGGGAGAGGGAGAGAGCGGGCGAGAGGGAGAGGGAGAGAGCGGGCCAGAGCGAGAGGGAGAGAGAGCAGGCAAGAGGGAGAGGCAGAGAGCAGGCGAGAGGGAGAGGCAGAGAGCGGGCTAAAGCGAGAGGGAGAGAGCGGGCGAGAGGGAGAGGGAGAGAGCGGGCGAGAGGGAGAGGGAGAGAGCGGGTGAGAGGGAGAGGGAGAGAGCGGGCGAGAGCGAGAGGGAGAGGGAGAGAGCGGGCGAGAGGGAGAGAACGGGCGAGAGAAAGAGGGAGAGAGAGCGGGCAAGAGGGAGAGGCAGAGAGCAGGCGAGAGGGAGAGGCAGAGAGCGGGCTAAAGCGAGAGGGAGAGAGCGGGCGAGAGGGAGAGAGTGGGCAAGAGGGAGAGGGAGAGAGCGGGTGAGAGGGAGAGGGAGACAGTGGGCGAGAGGGAGAGGGAGAGAGCGGGAGAGAGGGAGAGGGAGAGAGCAGGCGAGAGCGAGAGGGAGAGAGCGGACGAGAGCGAGAGGGAGAGAGCGGGAGAGAGGGAGAGAGCAGGCGAGAGCGAGAGGGAGAGAGCGAGAGGGAGAGAACGGGTGAGAGGGAGAGGGAGAGAGCGGGCGAGAGCGAGAGGGAGAGAGCGGGAGAGAGGGAGAGAGCGGGCGAGAGCGAGAGGGAGAGAGCGGGCAAGAGGGAGAGGGAGAGAGCGGGTGAGAGCGAGAGGGAGAGAGCGGGCGAGAGCGAGAGGGAGAGAGCGGGAGAGAGGGAGAGAGCGGGCGAGAGCGAGAGGGAGAGAGCGGGAGAGAGCGAGAGGGAGAGAGCGGGAGAGGGCGAGAGGGAGAGAGCGGGCGAGAGCGAGAGGGAGAGAACGGGCGAGAGCGAGAGGGAGAGAACGGGCGAGAGCGAGAGGGAGAGAGCGGGCGAGAGCGAGAGGGAGAGAGCGGGAGAGAGCGAGAGGGAGAGAGCGGGCGAGAGGGAGAGGGAGAGAGCGGGAGAGAGCGAGAGGGAGAGAGCGGGCGAGAGGGAGATGGAGAGAGCGGGCGAGAGCGAGAGGGAGAGAGCGGGCGAGAGCGAGAGGGAGAGAGCGGGCGAGAGGGAGAGGGAGAGAGCGGGCGAGAGGGAGAGGGAGAGAGCGGGCGAGAGGGAGAGGGAGAGAGCGGGCCAGAGCGAGAGGGAGAGAGAGCAGGCAAGAGGGAGAGGCAGAGAGCAGGCGAGAGGGAGAGGCAGAGAGCGGGCTAAAGCGAGAGGGAGAGAGCGGGCGAGAGGGAGAGGGAGAGAGCGGGCGAGAGGGAGAGGGAGAGAGCGGGTGAGAGGGAGAGGGAGACAGTGGGCGAGAGGGAGAGGGAGAGGGAGAGAGCGGGCGAGAGGGAGAGGGAGAGAACGGGCGAGAGAAACAGGGAGAGAGCGGGCTAGAGCGAGAGGGAGAGAGCGGGAGAGAGCGAGAGGGAGAGAGCGGGAGAGAGCGAGAGGGAGAGAGCGGGCGAGAGGGAGAGGGAGAGAGCGGGAGAGAGGGAGAGGGAGAGAGCGGGAGAGAGCGAGAGGGAGAGAGCGGGCGAGAGGGAGAGAGCGGGAGAGAGCGAGAGGGAGAGAGCGGGCGAGAGGGAGAGAGCGGGCGAGAGGGAGAGGGAGAGAGCGGGCGAGAGGGAGAGGCAGAGAGCGGGCGAGAGCGAGAGGGAGAGAGCGGGCGAGAGCGAGAGGGAGAGAGCGGGCGAGAGCGAGAGGGAGAGAGCGGGCGAGAGGGAGAGGGAGAGAACGGGAGAGAGCGAGAGGGAGAGAGCGGGAGAGAGCGAGAGGGAGAGAGCGGGAGAGAGGGAGAGGGAGAGAGCGGGAGAGAGCGAGAGGGAGAGAGCGGGAGAGAGCGAGAGGGAGAGAGCGGGCGAGAGGGAGAGGGAGAGAACGTGAGAGAGCGAGAGGGAGAGAGCGGGAGAGAGCGAGAGGGAGAGAGCGGGAGAGAGGGAGAGGGAGAGAGCGGGAGAGAGCGAGAGGGAGAGAGCGGGAGAGAGCGAGAGGGAGAGAGCGGGCGAGAGGGAGAGGGAGAGAGCGGGAGAGAGGGAGAGGGAGAGAGCGGGAGAGAGCGAGAGGGAGAGAGCGGGCGAGAGGGAGAGAGCGGGAGAGAGCGAGAGGGAGAGAGCGGGCGAGAGGGAGAGGGAGAGAGCGGGCGAGAGGGAGAGGCAGAGAGCGGGCGAGAGCGAGAGGGAGAGAGCGGGCGAGAGCGAGAGGGAGAGAGCGGGCGAGAGGGAGAGGGAGAGAACGGGAGAGAGCGAGAGGGAGAGAGCGGGAGAGAGCGAGAGGGAGAGAGCGGGCGAGAGGGAGAGGGAGAGAACGGGAGAGAGCGAGAGGGAGAGAGCGGGAGAGAGCGAGAGGGAGAGAGCGGGAGAGAGGGAGAGGGAGAGAGCGGGAGAGAGGGAGAGGGAGAGAACGAGCGAGAGGGAGAGGGAGAGAGCGGGCGAGAGGGAGAGGGAGAGAGCGGGCGAGAGGGAGAGGGAGAGAGCGGGAGAGAGCGAGAGGGAGAGAGCGGGAGAGAGCGAGAGGGAGAGAGCGGGAGAGAGGGAGAGGGAGAGAACGAGCGAGAGGGAGAGGGAGAGAGCGGGCGAAAGCGAGAGGGAGAGAGCGGGCGAGAGCAAGAGGGAGAGAGCGGGAGAGAGCGAGAGGGAGAGAGCGGGAGAGAGGGAGAGGGAGAGAGCGGGCGAGAGGGAGAGGGAGAGAGCGGGAGAGAGCGAGAGGGAGAGAGCGGGAGAGAGGGAGAGGGAGAGAACGAGCGAGAGGGAGAGGGAGAGAGCGGGCGAAAGCGAGAGGGAGAGAGCGGGCGAGAGGGAGAGGGAGAGAGCGGGCGAGAGGGAGAGGGAGAGAGCGGGAGAGAGCGAGAGGGAGAGAGCGGGAGAGAGCGAGAGGGAGAGAGCGGGAGAGAGGGAGAGGGAGAGAACGAGCGAGAGGGAGAGGGAGAGAGCGGGCGAAAGCGAGAGGGAGAGAGCGGGCGAGAGCGAGAGGGAGAGAGCGGGCGAGAGCGAGAGGGAGAGAGCGGGCGAGAGGGAGAGGGAAAGCGCGGGCGAGAGCGAGAGGGAGAGAGCGGGCGAGAGGGAGAGGGAGAGAGCGGGAGAGAGCGAGATGGAGAGAGCGGGCGAGAGCGAGAGGGAGAGAACGGGCGAGAGCGAGATGGAGAGAACGGGCGAGAGCGAGATGGAGAGAACGGGCGAGAGCGAGATGGAGAGAGCGGGCGAGAGCGAGAGGGAGAGAACGGGCGAGAGCGAGATGGAGAGAACGGGCGAGAGGGAGAGGGAGAGAACGAGCGAGAGGGAGAGGGAGAGAGCGGGCGAGAGGGAGAGGGAGAGAACGGGCGAAAGCGAGAGGGAGAGAGCGGGCGAGAGCGAGAGGGAGAGAACGGGCGAGAGCGAGATGGAGAGAACGGGCGAGAGCGAGATGGAGAGAACGGGCGAGAGCGAGATGGAGAGAGCGGGCGAGAGGGAGAGGGAGAGAGCGGGCGAGAGCGAGATGGAGAGAACGGGCGAGAGCGAGATGGAGAGAACGGGCGAGAGCGAGAGGGAGAGAGCGGGAGAGAGCGAGAGGGAGAGAGCGGGCGAGAGGGAGAGGGAGAGAGCGGGAGAGAGCGAGAGGGAGAGAGCGGGCGAGAGGGAGATGGAGAGAGCGGGCGAGAGCGAGAGGGAGAGAGCGGGCGAGAGCGAGAGGGAGAGAGCGGGCGAGAGGGAGAGGGAGAGAGCGGGCGAGAGGGAGAGGGAGAGAGCGGGCGAGAGGGAGAGGGAGAGAGCGGGCGAGAGGGAGAGGGAGAGAGCGGGCCAGAGCGAGAGGGAGAGAGAGCAGGCAAGAGGGAGAGGCAGAGAGCAGGCGAGAGGGAGAGGCAGAGAGCGGGCTAAAGCGAGAGGGAGAGAGCGGGCGAGAGGGAGAGGGAGAGAGCGGGCGAGAGGGAGAGGGAGAGAGCGGGTGAGAGGGAGAGGGAGACAGTGGGCGAGAGGGAGAGGGAGAGGGAGAGAGCGGGCGAGAGGGAGAGGGAGAGAACGGGCGAGAGAAACAGGGAGAGAGCGGGCTAGAGCGAGAGGGAGAGAGCGGGAGAGAGCGAGAGGGAGAGAGCGGGAGAGAGCGAGAGGGAGAGAGCGGGCGAGAGGGAGAGGGAGAGAGCGGGAGAGAGGGAGAGGGAGAGAGCGGGAGAGAGCGAGAGGGAGAGAGCGGGCGAGAGGGAGAGAGCGGGAGAGAGCGAGAGGGAGAGAGCGGGCGAGAGGGAGAGGGAGAGAGCGGGCGAGAGGGAGAGGCAGAGAGCGGGCGAGAGCGAGAGGGAGAGAGCGGGCGAGAGCGAGAGGGAGAGAGCGGGCGAGAGGGAGAGGGAGAGAACGGGAGAGAGCGAGAGGGAGAGAGCGGGAGAGAGCGAGAGGGAGAGAGCGGGAGAGAGGGAGAGGGAGAGAGCGGGCGAGAGGGAGAGGGAGAGAACGGGAGAGAGCGAGAGGGAGAGAGCGGGAGAGAGCGAGAGGGAGAGAGCGGGAGAGAGGGAGAGGGAGAGAGCGGGAGAGAGCGAGAGGGAGAGAGCGGGAGAGAGCGAGAGGGAGAGAGCGGGAGAGAGGGAGAGGGAGAGAGGGGGAGAGAGCGAGAGGGAGAGAGCGGGAGAGAGCGAGAGGGAGAGAGCGGGCGAGAGGGAGAGGGAGAGAACGGGAGAGAGCGAGAGGGAGAGAGCGGGAGAGAGCGAGAGGGAGAGAGCGGGAGAGAGGGAGAGGGAGAGAGCGGGAGAGAGGGAGAGGGAGAGAGCGGGAGAGAGCGAGAGGGAGAGAGCGGGAGAGAGGGAGAGGGAGAGAGCGGGAGAGAGCGAGAGGGAGAGAGCGGGCGAGAGGGAGAGAGCGGGAGAGAGCGAGAGGGAGAGAGCGGGCGAGAGGGAGAGGGAGAGAGCGGGCGAGAGGGAGAGGCAGAGAGCGGGCGAGAGCGAGAGGGAGAGAGCGGGCGAGAGCGAGAGGGAGAGAGCGGGCGAGAGGGAGAGGGAGAGAACGGGAGAGAGCGAGAGGGAGAGAGCGGGAGAGAGCGAGAGGGAGAGAGCGGGAGAGAGGGAGAGGGAGAGAGCGGGAGAGAGGGAGAGGGAGAGAACGAGCGAGAGGGAGAGGGAGAGAGCGGGCGAGAGGGAGAGGGAGAGAGCGGGCGAGAGGGAGAGGGAGAGAGCGGGAGAGAGCGAGAGGGAGAGAGCGGGAGAGAGCGAGAGGGAGAGAGCGGGAGAGAGGGAGAGGGAGAGAACGAGCGAGAGGGAGAGGGAGAGAGCGGGCGAAAGCGAGAGGGAGAGAGCGGGCGAGAGCAAGAGGGAGAGAGCGGGAGAGAGCGAGAGGGAGAGAGCGGGAGAGAGGGAGAGGGAGAGAGCGGGCGAGAGGGAGAGGGAGAGAGCGGGAGAGAGCGAGAGGGAGAGAGCGGGAGAGAGGGAGAGGGAGAGAACGAGCGAGAGGGAGAGGGAGAGAGCGGGCGAAAGCGAGAGGGAGAGAGCGGGCGAGAGGGAGAGGGAGAGAGCGGGAGAGAGCGAGAGGGAGAGAGCGGGAGAGAGCGAGAGGGAGAGAGCGGGAGAGAGGGAGAGGGAGAGAACGAGCGAGAGGGAGAGGGAGAGAGCGGGCGAAAGCGAGAGGGAGAGAGCGGGCGAGAGCGAGAGGGAGAGAGCGGGCGAGAGCGAGAGGGAGAGAGCGGGCGAGAGGGAGAGGGAAAGCGCGGGCGAGAGCGAGAGGGAGAGAGCGGGCGAGAGGGAGAGGGAGAGAGCGGGAGAGAGCGAGATGGAGAGAGCGGGCGAGAGCGAGAGGGAGAGAACGGGCGAGAGCGAGATGGAGAGAACGGGCGAGAGCGAGATGGAGAGAACGGGCGAGAGCGAGATGGAGAGAGCGGGCGAGAGCGAGAGGGAGAGAACGGGCGAGAGCGAGATGGAGAGAACGGGCGAGAGGGAGAGGGAGAGAACGAGCGAGAGGGAGAGGGAGAGAGCGGGCGAGAGGGAGAGGGAGAGAACGGGCGAAAGCGAGAGGGAGAGAGCAGGCGAGAGCGAGAGGGAGAGAACGGGCGAGAGCGAGATGGAGAGAACGGGCGAGAGCGAGATGGAGAGAACGGGCGAGAGCGAGATGGAGAGAGCGGGCGAGAGGGAGAGGGAGAGAGCGGGCGAGAGCGAGATGGAGAGAACGGGCGAGAGCGAGATGGAGAGAACGGGCGAGAGCGAGATGGAGAGAGCGGGCGAGAGCGAGAGGGAGAGAGCGGGCGAGAGGGAGAGGGAGAGAACGGGCGAGAGCGAGATGGAGAGAACGGGCGAGAGCGAGATGGAGAGAACGGGCGAGAGCGAGATGGAGAGAGCGGGCGAGAGCGAGAGGGAGAGAACGGGCGAGAGCGAGATGGAGAGAACGGGCGAGAGCGAGATGGAGAGAACGGGCGAGAGCGAGATGGAGAGAGCGGGCGAGAGCGAGATGGAGAGAACGGGCGAGAGCGAGAGGGAGAGAGCGGGCGAGAGCGAGATGGAGAGAACGGGCGAGAGCGAGAGGGAGAGAGCGGGCGAGAGCGAGAGGGAGAGAACGGGCGAGAGCGAGATGGAGAGAACGGGCGAGAGCGAGATGGAGAGAACGGGCGAGAGCGAGATGGAGAGAATGGGCGAGAGCGAGAGGGAGAGAGTGGGCGAGAGCGAGATGGAGAGAACGGGCGAGAGCGAGATGGAGAGAACGGGCGAGAGCGAGAGGGAGAGAGCAGGCGAGAGCGAGAGGGAGAGAGCGGGCGAGAGGGAGAGAGCGGGCGAGAGCGAGATGGAGAGAGCGGGCGAGAGCGAGATGGAGAGAACGGGCGAGAGCGAGATGGAGAGAACGGGCGAGAGCGAGAGGGAGAGAGCGGGCGAGAGCGAGATGGAGAGAACGGGCGAGAGCGAGATGGAGAGAGCGGGCGAGAGCGAGATGGAGAGAGCGGGCGAGAGCGAGATGGAGAGAGCGGGCGAGAGCGAGATGGAGAGAGCGGGTGAGAGCGAGATGGAGAGAGCGGGCGAGAGCGAGATGGAGAGAGCGGGTGAGAGCGAGATGGACAGAGCCGGCGAGAGCGAGAGGGAGAGAGCGGGCCAGAGCGAGAGGGAGAGAGAGCAAGCAAGAGCGGGTGAGAGGGGGAGAGCGGGCGAGAGGGGGAGAGCGGGCGAGAGGGAGAGAGCAGGCAAGAGGGAGCGAGAGGGAGAGAGCAGGTGAGAGGGAGCGAGAGGGAGAGAGCGGGTGAGAGCGAGCGAGAGGGAGAGAGAGCGAGCGAGAGGGGGAGAGTGGGCGAGAGGGGGAGAGCTGGCGAGAGGGGGAAGAGTGGGTGAGGAGAGCGGGCAAGAAGGAGAGAGCGGGCGAGAAGGAGAGAGCGGGCGAGAGCGACCGAGAGGGAGAGAGCAGGCAAGAGCGGGTGAGAGGGGGAGAGCGGGCGAGAGAGGGTGAGTGGGCGAGAGGGGGAGAGCTGGCGAGAGGGGGAAGAGTGGGTGAGGAGAGCGGGCAAGGAGAGCGGGCGAGAAGGAGAGAGCGGGCGAGAGCGACCGAGAGGGAGAGAGCAGGCAAGAGCGGGTGAGAGGAAGGGAGCGGGCGAGAGGAAGAGAACGGGCGAGAGGAAGAGAACGGGTGAGAGAGGGCGTGAGGGGAAGAGAGGAATAGAGCGAGCGAGAGGGGGAAGAATGGGTGAGAAGGAAAGAGCGGGCAAGAGCAAGCAAGAGGGAGAGATCAGGCGAGAGCAGTGAGAGGAAGGGAGCGAGCGAGAGGAAGAGAGCGAGCGAGAGGAAGAGAGCGAGCGAGAGGAAGAGAGCGAGCGAGAGGAAGAGAGCGGGGGAGAGCGGGCGGGAGGGAAAGAGAGGACGAGAGCGAGCGAGAGGACGAGAGGGCGAGAGCGGGCGACAGCTAGTGAGAGGGTGAGAGTGGGCGAGAGCGGACAAGAGAAAGGGAGCGGGCGAGAGGAAGAGAGCGGGTGAGAGGAAGAGAGCGGGCGAGAGCAGGGGTGAGGGGGGGAGCAGGCGGGAGGGCGAGAGCAGGCAAGAGCGAGCGAGAGCGGGAGAGCAGGCGAGAGTGAGCGAGAGGGACAGAGCAGGCGAGAGCGAGAGAGTGAAAGAGAGAGGGCGAGAGCAAGTGAGAGGGCGAGAGCGGATGAGAATGGGCGAGAGCGAGAGGGAGGGAGCGGACGAGGGCGAGGGAGTCGGCGAGAGAGGGCGAGAGCAGGCGAGACGAAGAGAGCAGGCGAGATGGAGAGCGGGCGAGAGAGAGAGAGAGTAGGCGAGAGCGGGCAAGTGGGAGGGAGCGGACGAGAGGGAGCGAAAGGGAGAGAGTGGGTGAGAGCGAGCGAGAGGGAGAGAGTGGGTGAGAGGGAGAGAGCAGGAGAGAGAGGGAGAGAGTGGGCGAGTGCGAGCGAAAGGGAGAGAGTGGGCGAGAGTGAGCGAGAGTGAGCGAGAGCAAGCGAGAGGGAGAGAGCAGGCAAGAGGGAGCGAGAGGGAGAGAGCGGGTGAGAGCGAGCGAGAGGGAGTAGAGAGCAAGCGAGAGGGAAAGAGAGGGAGACAGCAGGCGAGAGTGAACGAGAGGGAGAGAGCAGGCGTGAGCAGGAGAGAGGAAGAATGTGAGTGAGAGGGAGAGAATGGGAGCGAGAGCGAGCAGAGAGCGGGCGAGAGCGAGCGAGAGGGAGAGCGCGGGCGAGAGGGAAAGATAGAACGGGAGAGCGCTGGCAAGAGCGAGCGAGAGGGAGAGCACGGGCGAGAGGGAGAGATAGAACAGGAGAGAGCGGGCGAGAGCGAGCGAGAGGGAGAGCACGGGCGAGAGGGAGAGATAGAACAGGAGAGAGCGGGCGAGAACGAACGAGAGGGAGAGCGGGCGAGAGCGAGTGAGAGGGAGATAGCGGGCAAGAGGGAGAGAGCGAGCCAGAGGGAGAGAGCGGGCGAGAGGGAGAGTGCGGGCGAGAGGGAGAGTGCGGGCGAGAGGGAGAGTGCGGGCGAGGGCCAGAGAGCGGGAGAGACGGGAGAGAGGGGGAGAGCGAGCAAGAGGGGGAGAGCGGGCGAGATCGAGCAAGAGGGAGAGAGCGGGTGAGAGCGAGTGAGAGGGCGAGAGGGAGGGAGCGGGCGAGAGGGAGGGAGCGGGTGAAAGCGAGCGAGAGCGAGAGAGCCGGCAGGAGCGAGCGAGAGGGTTATAGCGGGCGAGAGGGAGAAAGCGGGTGAGTGGGAGAGAGCGGGTGAGAGGGAGAGAGCGGGCGAGAGGGTGAGTGAGCGAGCGAGAGGGAGAGTGAGCGAGCGAGAGGGAGAGCGGGTGAGAGGGAGCGAGAGGGAGAGAGCGGGCGAGAGGGAGAGAGCGGGCGAGAGGGAGAGAGCGGGCGAGAGGGAGAGAGCGGGCGAGAGGGAGAGAGCGGGCGAGAGGGAGCAAGAGGGAGCAAGAGGGAGAGAGCGAGCGAGAAGGAGAGAGCGGGTGAGAGCGAGAGAGCGAGCGAGAGGGAGTAGAGAGCGAGCGAGAGCAAGCGAGAGGGAAAGAGAGGGAGAGAGGGAGACAGCAGGTGAGAGTGAACGAGAGGGAGAGAGCAGGCGTGAGCAGGAGAGAGGAAGAATGTGGGTGAGAGGGAGAGAATGGGAGCGAGAGCGAGCAGAGAGCGGGCGAGAGCGAGCGAGAGGGAGAGCGGGCGAGAGCGAGCGAGAGGGAGAGCGGGCGAGAGCGAGCGAGAGGGAGAGCGGGCGAGAGTGAGCGGGAGGGAGATAGCGGGCGAGAGCGAGAGGGAGAGAGCGGGCCAGAGCGAGAGGGAGAGAGCGGGCCAGAGCGAGAGGGAGAGAGCGGGCCAGAGCGAGAGGGAGAGAGCGGGCCAGAGCGAGAGGGAGAGAGCGGGCCAGAGCGAGCGAGAGGGAGAGAGCGGGCCAGAGCGAGAGGGAGAGAGCGGGCCAGAGCGAGAGGGAGAGAGCGGGCCAGAGCGAGCGAGAGGGAGAGAGCGGGCCAGAGCGAGAGGGAGAGAGCGGGCCAGAGCGAGCGAGAGGGAGAGAGCGGGCCAGAGCGAGAGGGAGAGAGCGGGCCAGAGCGAGAGGGAGAGAGCGGGCCAGAGGGAGAGAGCGGGCCAGAGCGAGAGGGAGAGAGCGGGCCAGAGCAAGCGAGAGGGAGAGAGCGGGCCAGAGTGAGAGGGAGAGAGCGGGCCAGAGCGAGAGGGAGAGAGCGGGCCAGAGCGAGAGGGAGAGAGCGGGCCAGAGCAAGCGAGAGGGAGAGAGCGAGCCAGAGCGAGCGAGAGAGAGAGCAAGCAAGAGCGGGTGAGAGGGGGAGAGCGGGCGAGAGGGGGAGAGTGGGCGAGAGGGGGAGAGCGAGCGAGAGGGGGAGAGTTGGCGAGGAGAAAGTGGGCGAGGAGAGAGCGGGCGAGAAGGAGAGAGCGGGCGAGAAGGAGAGAGCGGGCGAGAGCAATGGAGCGGGCGAGAGGAAGAGAACGGGTGAGAGAGGGCGTGAGGGGAAGAGAGGACAAGAGCGAGCGAGAGGGGGAAGAATGGGCGAGAAGGAGAGAGCGGGTGAGAGCAAGCGAGAGGGAGAGAGCAGGCGAAAGCGGGTGAGAGGAAGGGAGCGGGTGAGAGGAAGGGAGCGGGTGAGAGGAAGGGAGCGGGTGAGAGCGGGCGGGAGGGAAAGAGAGGACGAGTGCGGACGAGAGGGCGAGAGCGGGCGACAGCTAGTGAGAGGGTGAGAGTGGGCGAGAGCGGACAAGAGGAAGGGAGCGGGCGAGAGGAAGAGAGCGGGCGAGAGCAGGGGTGAGGGGGGAGAGCAGTCGGGAGGGCGAGAGCAGGCAAGAGCGAGCGAGTGGGAGAGAGCAGGCGAGAGCGAGAGAGTGAAAGAGAGCGGGCGAGAGCAGGGGTGAGGGGGAGAGCAGTCGGGAGGGCGAGAGCGAGCGAGCGGGAGAGAGCAGGCGAGAGCGAGCGAGAGGGAGAGAGCAGGCGAGAGCGAGCGAGAGGGACAGAGCAGGCGAGAGCGAGAGAGTGAAAGAGAGAGGGCGAGAGCAAGTGAGAGGGCGAGAGCGGGTGAGAACGGGCGAGAGCGAGCGAGATGGAGGGAGCGGACGAGCGCGAGGGAGTCGGCGAGAGAGGGCGAGAGGGCGAGAGCGGGCGAGACGAAGAGAGCAGGCGAGATGGAGAGCGGGCGAGAGAGAGAGAGTAGGCGAGAGCGGGCAAGTGGGAGGGAGCGGACGAGAGCGGGCGAAAGGGAGAGAGCGGGTGAGAGCGAGTGAGAGGGAGAGAGTGGGTGAGAGGGAGAGAGCGGGTGAGAGGGAGAGAGCGGGCGAGTACGAGCGAAAGGGAGAGAGTGGGCGAGAGTGAGCGAGAGGGGGAGAGTGGGCGAGAGCGAGCGAGAGGGGGAGAGTGGGCGAGAGCGAGCGAGAGGGAGAGAGCGAGCGAGAGGGAGAGAGCGGATGAGAGCGGGAGCGAGAGGGAGAGAGCGGGTGAGAGGGAGAGAGCGGGGAGAGAGCGGGAGAGAGTGGACGAGTGCAAGCGAAAGGGAGAGAGTGGGCGAGAGTGAGCGAGAGGGGGAGAGTGGGCGAGAGCGAGCGAGAGGGGGAGACAGCGGGCGAGAAGAGGAGAGTGGGCGAGAGCGAGCGTGGTGGAGAGAGCGGGCGAGAGGAGGAGAGAGGGCGAGAGCGAGCGAGAGGGAGAGAGCGAGCGAGAGGGAGAGAGCGGATGAGAGCGAGCGAGAGGGAGAGAGCGGGTGAGAGGGAGAGAGCGGGGAGAGAGCGGGAGAGAGTGGACGAGTGCAAGCGAAAGGGAGAGAGTGGGCGAGAGTGAGCGAGAGGGGGAGAGTGGGCGAGAGCGAGCGAGAGGGGGAGACAGCGGGCGAGAAGAGGAGAGCATGCGAGAGGGGGAAGAGCAGGCGAGAGCAAGCGAGAGGGAGAGAGCGGGCAAGAGGGAGCGAGAGGGAGAGAGCGGGCGAGAGCAAGCGAGAGGGAGAGAGCGGGCAAGAGGGAGCGAGAGGGAGAGAGCGGGTGAGAGCGAGCGAGAGGGAGTAGAGAGCGAGCGAGAGCAAGCGAGAGGGAAAGAGAGGGAGAGAGGGAGACAGCAGGTGAGAGTGAACGAGAGGGAGAGAGCAGGCGTGAGCAGGAGAGAGGAAGAATGTGGGTGAGAGGGAGAGAATGGGAGCGAGAGCTTGCAGAGAGCGGGCGAGAGCGAGCGAGAGGGAGAGCGGGCGAGAGTGAGCGGGAGGGAGATAGCGGGCGAGAGCGAGAGGGAGAGAGCGGGCCAGAGCGAGAGGGAGAGAGCGGGCCAGAGCGAGAGGGAGAGAGCGGGCCAGAGCGAGCGAGAGGGAGAGAGCGGGCCAGAGCGAGAGGGAGAGAGAGCAAGCAAGAGCGGGTGAGAGGGGGAGAGAGGGCGAGGAGAGAGTGGGCGAGGAGAGAGCGGGGCGAGAAGGAGAGAGCGGGCGAGAAGGAGATAGCGGGCGAGAAGGAGAGAGCGGGCCAGAGCGAGAAGGAGAGAGCGGGCGAGTGCGAGCGAGAGGGAGAGAGCAGGCGAGAGCGGGTGAGAGGAATGGAGCGGGCGAGAGGGAAGAGAACGGGTGAGAGAGGGCGTGAGGGGAAGAGAGGACAAGAGCGAGCGAGAGGGGGAAGAATGGGCGAGAAGGAAGAGAGCGGGTGAGAGCAAGCGAGAGGGAGGAGAGCAGGCGAAAGCGGGTGAGAGGAAGGGAGCGGGTGAGAGGAAGGGAGCGGGTGAGAGGAAGAGAGCGGGTGAGAGCGGGCGGGAGGGGGAGAGCGGGCGGGAGGGAAAGAGAGGACGAGTGCGGACGAGAGGGCGAGAGCGGACGAAGAGGGCGAGAGCGGGCGACAGCTAGTGAGAGGGTGAGAGTGGGGCGAGAGCGGACAAGAGGAAGGGAGCGGGCGAGAGGAAGAGAGCGGGCGAGAGCAGGGGTGAGGGGGAGAGCAGTCGGGAGGGCGAGAGCAGGCAAGAGCGAGCGAGCGGGAGAGAGCAGGCGGAGAGCGAGCGAGAGGGACAGAGCAGGCGAGAGCGAGCGAGAGGGACAGAGCAGGCGAGAGCGAGCGAGAAGAGAGGAGAGAGAGCAGGCGAGAGCGAGCGAGAGGGACACAGCAGGCGAGAGCGAGCGAGAGGGACAGAGCGAGAGTGGGAGAGAGCGGGCCAGAGCGAGCGAGAGGGAGAGAGCGGGCCAGAGCGAGCGAGAGAGAGAGCAAGCAAGAGCGGGTGAGAGGGGGAGAGCGGGCGAGGAGAGAGCGGGCGAGAAGGAGAGAGCGGGGCGAGAAGGAGAGAGCGGGCGAGAAGGAGAGAGCGGGCAAGAGCGGGTGAGAGGAATGGAGCGGGCGAGAGGAAGAGAACGGGTGAGAGAGGGCGTGAGGGGAAGAGAGGACCAGAGCGAGCGAGAGGGGGAAGAATGGGCGAGGAGAGAGCAGGTGAGAGCAAGCGAGAGGGAGAGAGCAGGCGAAAGCGGGTGAGAGGAAGAGAGCGGGTGAGAGCGGGCGGGAGGGGGAGAGCGGGGAGAGGGCGGGAGGGAAGAGAGGACGAGTGCGGACGAGAGGGCGAGAGCGGGCGACAGCTAGTGAGAGGGTGAGAGTGGGCGAGAGCGGAAAAGAGGAAGGGAGCGGGCGAGAGGAAGAGAGCGGGCGACAGCTAGTGAGAGGGTGAGAGTGGGCGAGAGCGGACAAGAGGAAGGGAGCGGGCGAGAGGAAGAGAGCGGGCGAGAGCGAGCGAGTGGGAGAGAGCAGGCGAGAGCGAGCAAGTGGGAGAGAGCAGGGCGAGAGCGAGAGAGTGGGACAGAGCAGGCGAGAGCGAGCGAGAGGGACAGAGCAGGCGAGAGCGAGAGAGTGAAAGAGAGAGGGCGAGAGCAAGTGAGAGGGCGAGAGCGGGTGAGAATGGGCGAGAGCGAGAGCGAGCGAGATGGAGGGAGCGGACGAGCGCGAGGGAGTCGGCGAGAGAGGGGCGAGAGGGCGAGAGCGGGCGAGACGAAGAGAGCAGGCGAGATGGGAGAGCGGGCGAGAGAGAGAGAGTAGGCGAGAGCGGGCAAGTGGGAGGGAGCGGACGAGAGCGGGCGAAAGGGAGAGAGCGGGCGAGGAGCGAGCGAGAGGGAGAGAGTGGGTGAGAGGGAGAGAGCGGGTGAGAGGGAGAGAGCGGGCGAGTACGAGCGAAAGGGAGAGAGTGGGCGAGAGTGAGCGAGAGGGGGGAGAGTGGGCGAGAGTGAGCGAGAGGGGGAGAGTGGGCGAGAGTGAGCGAGAGGGGGAGAGTGGGGCGAGAGCGAGCGTGGTGGAGAGAGCGGGCGAGAGTGGGGCAAGAGGGGGAGAGTGGGCGAGAGTGAGCGAGAGGGGGAGAGTGGGCGAGAGCGAGCGAGAGGGGGAGACAGCGGGCGAGAAGAGGAGAGCATGCGAGAGGGGGAAGAGCAGGCGAGAGCAAGCGAGAGGGAGAGAGCGGGCGAGAGGGAGAGTGCTGGCGAGAGGGAGAGTGCGGGCGAGAGGGGGGAGTGCGGGCGAGAGGGGGAGTGCGGGCGAGAGGGAGAGAGCGAGCAAGAGGGAGAGAGCAGGTGAGAGTGAGCGAGAGGGAGATAGCGGGCAAGAGGGAGAGAGCGAGCCAGAGGGAGAGAGCGGGCGACAGGGAGAGTGTGGGTGAGAGCAGGCAAAGAGAGAGAGCGGGTGAGGGCCAGAGAGCGGGAGAGACGGGAGACAGGGGGAGAGTGGGGGTAAGCGGGAGAGAGGGGGAGAGCGGGAGAGAGAGAGGGGGAGAGGGGGAGAGCGAGCGAGAGGGGGAGAGCGGGCGAGAGGGAGCGAGGGGGGTGAGAGCGAGCGAGAGGGAGAGAGCGGGTGAGAGGGAGAGAGCGGGCGAGAGGGAGAGAGCAGGCGGAGAGGGAGCAAGAGGGTGAGAGCGAGCGAGAGGGAGAGAGCGGTGTGAGAGGGAGAGAGCGAGCGAGAGGGAGAAAGTGGGTGAGTGGGAGAGAGCGGGTGAGAGGGAGAGAGCGGGTGAGAGGGAGAGAGCGAGCGAGAGGGAGAAAGTGGGGTGAGTGGGGAGAGAGCGGGTGAGAGGGATGAGAGCGGAGCGCGAGGGAGAGTGAGCGAGCGAGAGGGAGAGAGAGCGAGCGCGAGGGAGAGTGAGCGAGCGAGAGGGAGGGGAGCGGGCGAGAGGGAGAGTGAGCGAGCGAGAGGGAGAGAGCGAGCGCGAGGGAGAGTGAGCGAGCGAGAGGGAGAGAGCGGGGCGAGAGGGAGAGCGCGGGCGAGAGGGAGAGAGCGAGCGCGAGGGAGAGTGAGCGAGCGAGAGGGAGAGAGCGGGGCGAGAGGGAGAGCGCGGGCGAGAGGGAGAGTGCGGGCGGCAGCGAGCGAGAGGGCGAACGCGGGCGAGAGCAAGCGAGAGGGGAGAGCGAGCGAGAGGGAGAGAGCGGGTGAGAGGGAAAGATCGGGAGAGAATGAGTGAGAGGGAGAGAGTGGGCGAGAGGGAGAGCGCGGGTGAGAGGGAGAGAGCGTGAGGGGGGAGAGAGCATGAGGGGGAGAGCGCGGGCGAGTGCAAGCGAGAGGAAGAGATCGGGCAAGAAGCGAACGAGAGGGAGGGAGGGAGCGGGCGAGAGGGAGAGAGTAGGTGAGAGCGAGCGAGAGGGAGAGAGCGGGCGAGAGGGAGAGAGCGGGCGAGAACGAGCGAGAGGGAGAGAGCGTGAGAGCGAGCGAGAGGGAGAGAGCGGGCGAGAGCGGGCGAGAGGGAGAGTGCGGGCGAGAGGGAGAGTGCGGGCGAGAGGGAGAGTGCGGGGCGAGAGTGGGCGAGAGCGAGAGCGAGCGAGCGAGCTAGAGGGCGAGAGTGAGAGAATGAGCGAGAGGGGAGAGAGTAAGACAGCGAGCCAGAGGGAAAGAGTGGGCGAGAGCAAGCGAGGAGAGGGAGAGAGAGTGGGCGAGAGCGAGCGAGAGGGAGAGAGAGAGAGAGAGAGAACGGGCGAGAGCGGGCGAGGGGGGAGAGTGCGGGAGAACGGGCGATAGGGAGCGAGCGGGCATGAGGGGCAGAGCGGGGCGTGAGGGGCAGAGCGGGCGAGCATGAGGAAGAGGGAGAGCGCGGACGAGAAGGAGAGAGCGGACAAGAGGGGAGAA